>NC_135667.1:14397080-14740994 GCF_964188315.1 Podarcis muralis | reverse complement strand
ATGAAGGTGTTTGAATTGGTTGTCGCAATCTGCTTGTGGAGGAGTTCAAATACTTGCTAGAAGAACAATGCAGCTCCAACAGCAGAAAAGCAGGTGGAGCGCTAACCATTTTTGTGCTGAACTGCAGCTGGAGGTCATCATGTTTACATTTAGTTATCAACAGCATTTCAGTCTTGGCTAAAGTTATAGGGAAACTTGGCTGCAAGGAGCTATGCACCAGCCCCAAATCCACCTCCCTAAGTGGATTCATGTAAGTTGATAGGACAGGTGCCTATATAGACTACAACACAGGTCCTCACATTTGGAATGGGGCTGTTCTGTGCTGTTATTGTGCCTGGCGTGTGATTTCCATGTGGCATTTAGAAGTAGTGATGCTGATCGATAATTATAAAAAATTACAGGGTGTGGGATCTGTTTGCTAAAGTCCTCAAGTCACAGTACAAGCAAAGTGCTATGTCAGTGTCATCCCACTATAGCCCAAGATCTGCTCCTTGTGAAGCAGTGCCTCTCATGTATGGTATAACTTTCTGAATTGATTCAATTTGAGTCTTGGCCAGGGTATAGAAAGAGGGTTGTGAAGGTCTATATCCCTTCTTCTGATCCAGACCATCATCCCTTTCACTCCAATTACTGTCAATCGTGCTCCGTGTGTATCAAAGGGAGGTTTCCCCCATGCAACTTGGGCTTTTGAAAACTTTATCCCTTATGTATCTCAGCTGAGCTCTGCTAGTGAGCAAGAGCCATTCACTCTAAGCCATACGTTTAAAGTCTTCCTCAAAACAGCTTCCCAGGTAGCCCTGTCATTCTTCAACCTCCATCAGATGCTGTCCTACATGTGATTCCTGTCTCTCCCCACAGAAGCATAAACATAGTTTGCATTGGGTCCCCTGATAGTATTGGGCTGTAACTCCCATCATCTCTGTCACTGCCCATGGCTTGCTGGGATGAAGAGTAGTGAAGAAAAGATCTATTCCATGGATACTACTGTCCTGGGACCTTCCACCTATTTACATTTCATGTGTTTGAGCAGGTAGTCTGTAAGCTAAGACACATCTCATTCCTAATTCCTAGGTCCAGCAAGAGTTAAAATTGAAGCAAGGATTCGTATTTTCTAAAGTCAGATTAGGTAATGGGTTATTAAGGAAACAAAGGGAATGGCTCTGTGTGAGACAGCAAAGGTGTGGGCCTCCCTCTTTCAACTCTAGGGTAGTTAGAAAGACAAACACAGAGTTGAGAGTTATGTGAGCTGGAGACTGGAAGCAAAGTTGCATGCTGGGAAGGCAGAGAGGCAAAGCGGTGCTTGATTTCTGTTTGAAACCAAGTGTGCGGCTATGAGAGAAAGAAGGCCTTCTTGGGGTGTTAATGCTCTGAACCCCTCCAGGTTGTTTATATGTGTAAATAAACCATATATAATAAAGACACCACAGTCTCTGCTGTACTTCATTCCAAAGGAAACACGTTTGGAATCCTTGGAATCTCACAATGCTAGGGGAATGGGATGGCATGCAGCAATATGTAATGAAGTTGCCAGGTGAGCTTCCCTGGATAGAGAATTCCACAAGTGGGGAGCCACCACAGAAAAAGCCCACTATTGTGTTGCCACTCTCTGAGGCACAAAAAAAGGGCCTTGGGTGGTGATGATCACAGCCTCTGAATTGGTTTAAAGAAGTAGAGAGGTCCTTCAGGTTCTGTAGTCCTGAGCCCTTCATGGCTTTACAGGTCCAAACCAGAACTTTGAATTGTACCTGGGAAGTAATCTGCAACTAGTGCAGTTGGGCCAGGATTGGTGTTACCGCATATGCTTAAAAAGTCTTGCCCCAGTAAAGAACCTAGTCATGAAATTCTGCACTAGCTGAAGATTCTGAATGTCTTTCGAGGAAGCCCTAGGTATAACATATTGCCATAATCCAACCTAGAGGTTCCAGGAGCATAGGAAAAATAACTTTAATAGAATCATAGAATTGTGAAGTTGGAAGGGACCCTGAGGATCATCTAGTCCAACCACCTGGATCCTACACGGGTGTCAGGAGTGCATGCAGGAGCCAGGTCCTGTAACTGCTAGGGCCTCACAGGACTGGGGACTTCCTGAGTTTGGCCTGGACTCTTGGCTTCCTGACCCCTGGACTGCTGCTTCCTGCTTCCTGACCTCTACCCCAGTCCCGGCGTACCAAGCCGGGACTCCAACTGCCTGTAACCCGGACTGTGACCATGGGGATCAAACCTGCAACCTTGGTGCTATCAGCACCACAGTCTAAGCAACTGACTTATCCAGGCTGATAAAGTTAGGATAACCTTGTCCATTTAGGGCTGCAGCTGGACCCCCAGCCAAAGGTGATGGAAGGCACTCCATGCCATCAAGGCCACCTGAGCCTCAAATGGCAGCAATGGATCGAGAAGTACCCCTGCTCCTTCAGAGGGAGTGGAGCCCAATCAAGAGCAGGCCACCTCTCACCCATCTGGTTTGGGCAACTGTTCACTAACAGTTGTCAGTCATATTTGGATTGAGCTTCAGTTTATTGGCTCCAAACTAGTCCACTAGTGAGGCAAGACATCCACAACCACACCTGCAGATGTAGAGGAAAAGTAGAGAGCTGTGTTTCACCAGTATATTGTTGACAAATTTACTCCAATAGTCCTGAAGAACCTGCTCAATGGCTTCATGTAGATGTTAAGGAACATAGGGGTGGGTGGGGGATCAAACTAATGGATTTCATTAAGTCTAAGTATTGCAGGTCCTGAAGCTTCAAACCATTTGGTTCCTCCCTCCCTCTGTCTTCCTGGAAGAAGCTGTTAGCCGAGCTATTGCTCTCAGCTGAAGAAAAGCCATGTGAACGAAGTTTCTCTCTAAAACCTAGCAAAAGGATTGTGTGATTCCATTTGTGAAGAAATGCTATTTTTTCCTCTTTTTAAATCATTGGGAAGTTGTTTTTTTTTTACTTTTACTATCCAGTGGATGGACATTTGTTGAGTAAAATTGTCACTTATTTGCAAAGTTAAGTGTCTGTGATTTATTCTAGCCTCAGTATTTTTATGGGGAATATCTGTTTAAAGCTGAATGAGGGCAGATGCAAATCAAACCAAATGTTAAGGTGCTTGGAGCAATCCCCATTGTTCCAACTCTGCAAAGAGAGAGTAAGAATTTCTCTTCCAAACCTCCCTCTCTAATATGCCAGAGATCTCTTAAGAGCACACAACTGTCCTCTTAACTGTGCTGTATACCTAGAATATTGGTACAATCATGGAACTCACATACAATATCTGAATGTTGTGATTACTGTAACGTGAATTTAATGAAAAAATATATAACCAAAAGGAAAATAAGGATTGCTTTTAAAAATTAACGGATATTGAAAACATTAGCCACAACCTGACCTGAGGAAGGCCTGACCTGGATTTGGGCCTGAATCAATTCTCATGTTTCTCCACACAGACAACACCCTGGAGAAGTAGATCACAGTAAGTGACAGCATTGCACATTCTGCTCAGCAGCAGGTGAGCAGAGGGTTAATTTTCCTTACTTGGCATGTGTGTGTCTTTTGAGGGTATAGAAATCGAGGACAAAAATGCAGATATTTAGCAAAGTTTACAAAAGAAGCATAACTACCCCATGCCCCCAGCTTAATGTGTAGCGATGAGTGTGTTGTTCAAGGCCCTGGGAAACTAGGGTTGAAATCCCCATTCAGCCATGGGGAGGATGGCATCTCTCAATCTAAGCTTTTTCAGAGAGTTTTTGAGAAATAGCAAGAGAGGGAGAGTTATGTACTCCTTGGAGGGCAGAGAAGATGGAACATACAAACAAAGAAATGATGATCAAAATAAAAGCAAAGGAAATAACATCTCCTTGCCAGAACATAAGGTCCCTGGCTAACGCCATCTCTTTTACCCTCTCAACTATGGTCATCCTTCTTCCTTACTAACCTCTCTCTACTGTTCATCTCAGGTCTAAATATAATGATGTAGATTTTGGGGAGGAAGATGCAACCCAGTAAGCCAGCAGTAGAGGCCAAGATGGAGAAGATCTCCACAGCCACCATGTATTTCCCTTTGGTGCTCAGATAAGTGGGGACAAAGGACAGCCAAACACTGCAGAAGACCAGCATGCTGAAGGTAATCAACTTGGCTTCATTGAAAGTATCAGGCAACTTCCTGGCAAAGAAAGCCACAGAGAAGCTCACAATGGCCAAAAGACCCATGTAGCCGAGAATAAGGTGGAACATGATGTCGGAGCCTTCATTGCACTGCACTATGATCTGCCCATCCTGGGAGTGTAGGTCAAACTCTGGGAATGGGGGAGAGGATGCCAGCCACCCAAGACAGATGCCAGCTTGAATGAGAGAGCAGAAGGTGATAAGGGATCCTGCCAGCCTCTTCCCAAGCCATTTCCTCAGGCTGTTCCCAGGCTTGGTCACCATGAATGCCAAAACCACAGTGAGGGTTTTGGCTAACACACAAGCCACAGCAATGGAGAAGACGATGCCAAAGACGGTTTGCCTCAAGACACAGGTCACCTTTGTAGGCCTGCCAATGAATAAGAAGGAGCAGAGAAAGCAGAGAAGCAGAGAAGAGAGCAAGGTGCAGGTGATGCCCCAGTTGTTGGCTTTGACAATGGGAGTGTTCCAGTGCAGACCGAAGGTCCCCATCACAACAATTGTGACCAGAGAAAGCAGGAGAGCCAAGGAGGCCAGAATTGCCCCCAAGGGCTCCTCATAGGATAGGTAGCTTATTTTTTTGGGAATACATTGGTTGTGAAAGGCATTTGGGTAGTGATCATTGGGGCATTTCTCACACTGATCTGCATCTGAAAGTGAGAAGCATGCTTTTAGCATTTCTTGAAGCGATACTTATTAATATTATTGACACCGTCTGTTATGCTGTACACAAAACATATTACTGAGCTGATGAAGCAAAGTCTACTTTCACAACTAAGTGATGGTTCCTCCATGAGCATCTCAGCTGTACTAATCAATCCATTCATATTTATTTGTCATGGTTAGAGTATACTGATTGATTTCAGTCTTTTCCTATTAAACATGTCTAACTCTACTTGTAAGTAACAGAAGATGCAAATTTCTTTGCTGCAGGTTCAATGCTGACAAAAGGGAATCTACAGAGTTTCTACCGAGATGTATTTAATGCTGATTTCAATGGTGGTTACTCCTATGTGGACGTAATTTCACACAATATACTCTAGAATGGCTGTCAAAAGGGGAGGGGAGATTAAAGAAGAATATGTATCAGTAACATAAACACATTTGCGTGGCATCCATGACAGAAAATAAGCAGACACAATAAGACTAAGACATGAATATTGGAGAGGAAGATTGGAATTCCAGTTGAGTCGGGTTTCTTCACGAAAGCTCATACCAATACAGTGGTACCTTGGGTTAAGTACTTAATTTGTTCCGGAGGTCCGTTCTTAACCTGAAACTGTTCTTAACCTGAAGCACCACTTTAGCTATTGGGGCCTCCTGCTGCTGCTGGACCGCCGGAGCATGATTTCTGTTCTCATCCTGAAGCAAAATTCTTAACCCGAGCTATTATTTCTGGGTTAGTGGAGTCTGTAACCTGAAGCATATGTAACCCGACGTACCACTGTAACTAACTTAGTTGGTCTCTAAGGTGCTACTGGAAGGAATTTTTTTATCAGGTTTCTTCACTTACCCTTCTGGACTGAAATCATCCCTTTAGGGCACTGAACACAGTCATAGCAACAGATTTGCTTTTCCTGCTGGGCAAACATACTCTGTCCAGGGTGGCAACTCTCAACACAGGTGGAAATGGGCAGCATCTAATGGTAATGACACGCAAGAGATTTTGAATGGAATTAGCTTGCTTCTCTACTGAAATCATATTGTCATCTATGTCCACCCTTCTCCTTCTTGATAAATTGATTCCTCATAAGCCAATGCTGCTTCCCTCCTGGAGGGAGAGAAGAGCTCAAAGAAGGAGCCAGCAGCAGATGCTTCTTCTCCTTCTTAGGTGTGCAGGAGTAGGGAATTATGAGTTAGTCAAAGAAAGGCAAGTTCTGGTTGTTGGTGATGAAAGATATTTAATATGGTTGCTACACATATTTTGCATGTTATCTGCAGACGACACAACCTTGAGAGTGGTCTCCAAGGAAGTTCTCATAAACCATGTGGTGGGCATTAAACTCTAATTCCCATTTAAGGAGTTTTGCGGAAGATAGCCCTGGCTGTTTGACCCGTTATTTAGTTCCCCCTTTTCTCCTATAAAAACTACACAAGACACTCTCTTTTAAAGTTCAAATAAGAATTATTTTTTACCAAGTGTACTTGAACTTGCAGAATAAAATATACAATGCAGGTAGGTGTTACTCACATTGCTAATACATCTTAGATAGATTTTAACCGCCTGGAGAAGAGGAGGTTAAGGGGTGATATGATAGCCATGTTCAAATATATAAAAGGATGTCTTATAGAGGAGGGAGAAAGGTTGTTTTCTGCTGCTCCAGAGAAGCGGACATGGAGCAATGGATCCAAACTACAAGAAAGAAGATTCCACCTAAACATTAGGTAGAACTTCCTGACAGTAAGAGCTGTTTGACAGTGGAATTTGCTGCCAAGGAGTGTGGTGGAGTCTCCTTCTTTGGAGGTCTTTAAGCAGAGGCTTGACAACCATATGTCAGGAGTGCTCTGATGGTGTTTCCTGCTTGGCAGGGGGTTGGACTCGATGGCCCTTGTGGTCTCTTCCAACTCTATGATTCTATGATTCTATTCTAATCTATGATAAATACTGTGACAGACTGACAGCAGCACAACAGAACATTCCTGCTGCTCTAGTTGTTTAGACTGCCATAACTGTACAAACTGCCATGACTATGCCCTTTCAAAATGTGATGTGTGTTTTTTTGGGGGGGGCTATTGGGTTGTTGGGTTTATTTTGAATATGTATTTTGTGGTTTTATATGTTGATCTTATTATGGGAACCATCCTGAGACCTCCGGGTATAGGGTTCATCATAGCACTGTAGAGTTGGAAGGGACCCTGAGGATCATCTAGTCCAACCCCCTGCAATGCAGGAATATGCAGCTGGTCCATACAGGGATCGAACCTGCAACCTTGGCGTTATCAGCACCATGGTCTAACCAACTGAGCTATCCAGGTGCTATATAAATTTGATCAATCCATCAATTGCATCAGGCATATGACAGCACAGCGTTCAATAGCCTTCTGAGCATTAGCTCTTTCCTTAGCATTTTGGATGCTTTCATCCCCAAAATTATGGCCAAGCCTGCATGGAGTTTGGCCTCACCATCAGCCTGGAGACCAGCATCCTGGGAGAGGATATCACCAGCACTCGATCCATCAACATTAGTGACCACACATTTCAGGTGGTAGATGATTTCTTTTTGTACTTGGGGTTCGTCTGGCGGAGATTGTTGCCAACAACGCATTTTGGAGCACCACAATCCCTTTTCAAGAGCTTTAAACACTTGCAGATTCCTTACTCAGAAATACCTTGTTCTTAACCCTGAGCTCCAAATTAGCTTCAGACTAACTCTGGATCAACAAATTTGAACAAAGTAACAAAGATAGTATTTCATCAGTGAGTACCAGAGCTTGCCTCCTCACACTTCTCCTTTGTAGCCATCTCTGTTTTCCTGGATCTCCTGATCTTCTCATAAAAGATGATGATGATGGATGATGATCAAAACAAAGAAATGGCCAAACCCACCTTCTTGAACTTGGGATTCCATGCGATGGCACTTCCATCCACTGTGAACTCTTTTCCTGGGGGGGCCTGAGGGTCCACCCTCCCCACTCGGACTCTCTGGAAGGACTCATTGGGATATGTGACCAAGTTGAGGAGATCATAGCCACCTGCCTGCTGCCCCTTCTCATCCAAAGAGATTTCTTCCCCAGCACTGTTGTTGAAGTGGATGTTCTTCAGGAAGAAATGAAGCTAGATTGCAAGAGGAAAAAGACACAGACCTTGTAGGCTAATACACTCTCTCTTTTCCATTTGACAAGTGGACCTTTGGCTTTTTACTACCATTCATCAGTATGTTATAGGACACTGAAAGCTGCCTTACAGTGAGTGAAATCATTGCCCTAAATAGCTCAGTCACTGATTGTTATTGGCTCTCTAGGGTTTCAGAGTCTTTCCCAGTATGATCTTGAGATGCTGGGGGTTGAACATGGGACTTTTTGAATGAAAGCAGATGTTCTGCCATTCAGCTGTAAGCCTTTCCAGTTTCAATATTAAGAGACATGACTTGGTATGTTTTTAACTTGGCATAGGAACCAGGTACTTACTACATTTTATCATATATACTGGGTACTTCAAAAAACCCTCCCCATTACCATATGAAACTGTCTTGTGCTGAGTCAAACCATTGTTCTCTGTAGCCCAGAACTGTCTACTCTGAATTGCCATAGTTCTATACGGCATACATCTGAGGTTTCAACCCATTTCTAATACCAGAGGACACTCCTGCCCCTTGCGCATCCCCAAGTAGGAGAATCCTGGGATGGATTAAAGAGCTTTGAATGTGCAGCATGCAAAGCATGTGGCCTTTCACTGAGATAAAGTCCCTCCCAATGATAGAGCTCACCACTGAAAATCCCCAAGGCCTCTCCTCCATGCCAGGGCTCAGCTGTGAAACATATGAACAGTAATAATAACTCCTGTGCTTCTAACATTGAGGAGAGTAGTTGACAGTACCTGCCAGGGCTGAACTTTCTGCTGTCTCCATTTCTCACCCAGTACTTTCTGTTTGGTTCTTGAGGAATACATGCTATGGAGAGCATGTGCTACTGCATGGACCGCATTGTAGATGGTGTAGCTCTGGCTGGACATTTCCATTTCAAACACGGGTCCAGTGAGTTTCTCCAGCTTCTCCCTCCCAGTGCAGGGTTCCTGAGTTGTGTCAATTAGATTGTGAACTGGGAATGAACAGAGAAATGCACTGGCCCAGAATTGCTGGATGAAATAAAGATTTGGCTGCCATGGATTTATGGTCTGTAGAAAGTCCTGAAACCCTGGAACTGGATTTGAATGGAGTGTAAATGACAAGGTGCCATTGAAGGATATGGAAGGGAATTTGCCTCCAACCAGAACTGCAGTGAAATCCCATTGAGTTGTTGTAATCCACACCCTCTCCACTGGGTACATAGAGAAAACCTCAAGGGAGATTAAAACCAGTCTCAAAGCCTCTAGAGACTGATTGTCTCCATACACAAGAATCACATTCATTTCCCTCCTTGTGAGAGCAAACATAAGGGGATTCAATTTTTTTAGAAGTAGCTCCTTAGGTAAAAAAAATGTCACTAGTGGGATCACTAGTGTCCAAGAAATGCAAAGATTATTCTGGGAAAGCCTTGGTCTGAGAGTACGAAGGAAGGTTTCTCCGCTGTCATCATCTGAAACAAGGAGGCCAATCCAGTTCCACCCAAACCTCCTGAGTAGCCAAACAATGCCATCATACTGAGCTTCTTCATTGGGGACCATTTGGAAGAAGGAAGGGAAGTGCCTTTGGTCACTCAGCCCTGGATCCAAGGAGCCATAGCTGAGCTAAAGGGAAAGGCATTCTATTTTTAGGAATCTGAAAACCATCCATTTGTTCATATTAAAAAGACTTTGTTATTGTGGTGGTTAACCATCTGGTCTTACTTTTCTAAGTATACAGCCCTGGCATTATTAAGTCTCAAACTAGGAGAAGTTTCTAAGCAGGAAGCTGGATGCTCCTATGATTACATGATTTGTGGCATGGCCAGGTTTGGAAGAACCAGAGCTTGGATTATTAGTATTATGGGTTTATCCCCCCTTCCCAAATCCCAATGCAAATTGAGACGGCAGTGTTGGCAACACATAGCTAGGAGGCTTTAACATAATCATGTACCCATACCAAGTCTAATGTAGGACACAAGTGTAGAAAACATGATGTAATGGTATTGAAAGCTAACCTGGATGCTTTTTGGGGTTTTCTGTGTATGTCTGCCCTTGTGGTTGTATCTATGTATCTACACACATACCTGTGGAATCTTGTAGGTGTTTAATATATTGGCAATCTGAAGGGAGTTTTGGGAGGTGAGCCCTCCAACGACAGCAATTAATTTATCTTCCCCATTACAGTGGTAATTGGGGATAATTCGTTGTCCCATGGAAAGAAGAGCAAGAGTTTTCCAACACGTTAGCGAAGGATTAAAAGCATTCTCATAAAATGTTGATCCCAGTGTGATGTTGGGTAAGAATTTGGCATTCTTGTTGATCTCTTGCATGGCAAAGATGAAGGCAAGAACATGCTGGTAGTTTTTCGGGATCGCACTGCAATGAGACAAAGAATGACTGCAACACTGGCGGAAGAGAAACAACTGTGTTTCAGTTTTGATTTGTGTTCTATGTACCTTGAATGTTGCAACCCATAGGAAGGGAACATTATATTCAAACTAATGAAACTAGAGCAGTCTCCTTATATATTTTGATTAGATTTATGTAAATGGTGAATTCAAAGGGATTCATTGTCGTGCTGTGGATGAATTGGTGGGTTTGGATATGGGAAACCCAGAAATAAAAAGCTGTGAAGTTCTTCTGTTAACCCCTTTTGCCTCTCTCTTAAACACAATGTCCATGCCTACCTCTTGTTCTGCTGCTTTGTCCACCACCTCCCTTCCATTTCTGAACCATGAAGTATTCATGGGAATGTGTTCTCCATTCAACCTGTAGAACAACCATTGAGTATACCAGTGTGCTCCAAAACACAAGGGCTTTTTACCAGTCCTTGAATCACAGCGTAAGAGAGGAAGAGAGATGGGAGGGTAGGACTGGGATGGTCTTTCTTTCTCTTTCCCTCTCTCTCCCTGCTACATTTGGACTGCCAGTAGTGAGCTCCAGGAATAGACAGAGAAACAGCAGATGAGCAAAATCTGCAGTATTCCCCCCTCCCTGCTTTCTGCATGCTGAGTTTTCTAAATTGCTGATTTAATGCAACTCCAAGCCATTAGCAAATGACAGAGCAGATTGTTTCTGGGGAACGCAGGGTCTGTCTCACCCAGGCTCCATTTATTTTGTTGGGATAGGATGATCCATTTGCTCTGGGTCTCTTTGCAAACCAGCTCAGCTCACTCCAATCTTTCCTTACCCTGCTGCATGCCTTTTAAAAAAGTTATTGGGGAGCAAATCCCTCCTTTTCTTTTTTTATTCAATGCATTTTGCTTCCCCAATAAGCATGAATGGGATTACAGGCATAGGATCCAACTCCTAGGGGCTGAAGGGACCCCAGTGGCGTAGCGTGGGTTGTCAGCACCCGGGGCAAGGCAAGTAATTTGCGCCCCCTAACCCGTGGATTTGCGCCCCCTAACCCGTGGATTTGCGCCCCCTAACCCTAACCCCCAGATGTTGCGCCCGGTGCGGCCGGCCCCCCCTGCACCCCCCACGCTACGCCACTGAGGGACATCCCCAAATATTGGAGAAAGCCTCTCCCCTCAAAAGCATTGCGATTCAAATGGTGTGCATGCACTGTGTCATGTGATCCGTTATGTGGGGGGACGGGGACATAATTGGTGGGACATAAGCCTGAATGTATCCTAGAAGTATTACAGGAGAAGCTGATGCAGTCGTTTATTTCATCAAGAATGATCAGAGGGCCAAGTAGAGAATTCTCCAATAAATAAATAAATGACTACTTACTAAGTAGTAAACGAAGAGATTTTGGGTTTTTCCGTAAATTCATGCATTCTGAAGTTTCCTTGCGTAATGGATATAAATTCACCAATGATCATGTCTGCTGGAGGACCGAGTGAATTGGTTTGAATTTGTTGTCTCAATCTGCTTGTGGAGGAGTTCAAATACTTGCTAGAAGAACAATGCAGCATCAACAGCAGGAAAAGCAGGTGGAGCGCTAACCATTTTTGTGCTGAACTGCAGCTGGAGGTCATCATGTTTACATTTAATTATCAACAGCATTTCAGTCTCGGCTAAAGTTATAGGGAAACTTGGCTGCAAGGAGCTATGCACCAGCCCCAAATCCACCTCCCTAACTGGATTCATGTAAGCTGATAGGACAGGTGCCTATATAGACTACAACACAGGGTCCTCACAGCCCTTTGGAAAGGGCTGTTTCTGTGGCTGTTATTGTGCCTGGCGTGTGATTTCCCATGTGACATTTAGAAGTAGTGATGCTGATCGATAATTATAAAAAATTACAGGGTGTGGGATCTGTTTTGCTAGAGTCCTCAAGTCTCAGAACAAGCAAAGTGCTATATCAGTGTCATCCCACTATAGCCCAAGATCTCCTCCCTTGTGAAGCAGTGCCTTGGACAGTTGGTATAAGTTTCTGAATTGATATGATGTGAAACTTGTGCAGGGTATAGAAAGAGGATTGTGGATGTACATATCCCTTCCTTTGATTCAAACCATTAGCCCTTCTATCTAACTACAGTCTACCCTGAGTAGCAAAAATTCTCTCTTGCCCTTCAAAGTGTTTTTCTCTCATTCAACTGGGGCTCTTTGAACTGGAGGTGTTAGCAATTAAATTGTGTCCTTATGCATGGAAAGCTGAGCTCTGCTACTGAGCTATATCCCCTCATTGTAAGCTAGATGGTTACGCACTCCTTTGTTGTTTATATTGTCAACTGCCCTGTGATTCTCAGATGAAGTGCGGTATAGAATAATAAGAATAAGAATAAGAGCATGCCAGGCAACCCTTCCCTCCTTCTGCTTCCATCAGATACCCTCACACATGTGGTTCTTGTCTCTCCCCATAGAAGCCAAAGCATCTTTTGCATTGGGTCTCTCGATAATATTGGACTTCAGCTCCTATCATCTCTGGCTATTGCCCATGCTTGCTGAGAATGAAAGTAGTTGTAGTTCAACAACCTCTGGAGACACATGGTTGAAGAAGAGTGATCTATTCCATGTACACTACCTATTTTTATGTCATCTACATCTTTTCGTTTCATGACTCCAATCCAAACATACAGGTGTGATGCCCAATGCCATCAGAGGCAGCCCAATGGGAGGTGGTGGGACATCATATGGTCACTGTAGATGGTGGATTGAGATGTCGCTAGGGATGAGTGAACAGGAGACACACAGATCTCATATACTAAGTCCCGTCAACAAGAACATTCTGCAGGAAGCACTGAAATGATTGGGAAGTGTAAAATAATATGAAAATACTTGGTGTTATTCATTCTGATAGTCTCTTGCTGCTGTAGTGAGCACTCCATTGGACGCAGCATCTCTATGTACTTGAATGTGCAAACAGCTCAGTTTTCTCTACTGAAACTAGTAATAAGAATAAGAATAAGAATAAGAATTTTATTATTTATACCCTACCCATCTGGCTGGGTTTCCCCAGCCACTCTGTGCGGCTTTCAGCATACCTTGAAACATAAAACATCAAGCGTTTACCTCCTGATATAGGGCTGCCTTCAGATGTCTTTTAAAAATAATAATAATAAAGATTTTATTGGTTTACAAAAGTACATGCCTTGTCTTTTCCCCCAGGATGTACAGTCTTTCTTACAAAGCAGTTATATTTGTTGTGAGGCATTAGTGTTGAGTACGGTATAAGGTTGGGGAAGAAGAGGGGGGAGAGCAGGGGTGGGGTGGGGAGACTGATATTCTTTTGTATAGTGTACCTGCAGGGCTTTGTGTCAGCATCAACTGGGTAGGTTCTCTTTCTAATTGTTTATTACAATTCCTTGGTAGTAAGATGTATTATGGGGGAGAGGGTGTGGTGGCTTGTCTGTGGTTGGCTGCAGTGCGGTTTGTTTGCCTTTGTATCAGGGAAGCCAGATTGATTTGAATGCTGTCGGTGGATTCTAGCAAGGTCTCTAGCTTTTCTAGCAAGGCCGTTTCCCGTACAATTTGATATCATTGGCTCACATTTACTACTTACAGGTCTCTCCAGTGTCTGTATCCTAGAAGGCTTAAAAGAGAAAAAAGACAGAAGCTAATGCAGTCGCTTACCAAGGGGTACAAATAACTAGAAACCACCACAAACTACCGGTATATCTTCAAAAATACTCTCCCCTCTGGCAGAAATTCATCCAAGAAGAACTAGAAACCTCCACAAACTACAGGGTACCTTGGGTTACAGACGCTTCAGGTTACATACGCTTCAGGTTACAGACTCTGCTAACCCAGAAATAGCACCTCAGGTTAAGAACTTTGCTTCAGGATGAGAACAGAAATCGTGCTCCAGCGGCGCAGCAGCAGCAGAAGGCCCCATTAGCTAAAGTGGTGCTTCAGGTTAAGAACAGTTTCAGGTTAAGAGTGGACCTCCGGAACGAATTAAGTACTTAACCCGAGGTACCACTGTACTGGTATATCTTCAAAAGTACTCTCCCCTCTGGCAGAAATTCATCCAAGAACTGAAGAAATGGAGTAAAACCAATTTCACCCTCTCAGATGAAATAGTCATGAGTAAAATGATAATACAGTGGTACCTCAGGTTACATACACTTCGGGTTACAGATGCTTCAGGTTACAGACTCCGCTAACCCAGAAATAGTACCTCAGGTTAAGAACTTTGCTTCAGGATGAGAACAGAAATCGCAAGGTGGTGGCGGCGCAACAACGGGAGACCCCATTAACTAAAGTGGTGCTTCAGGTTAAGAACAGTTTCAGGTTAAGAATGGACCTCCGGAATGAATTAAGTTCTTAACCTGAGGTACCACTGTACTCCAAAAGCTAAGCTACCTTTTCCAGACCCTTCCAATATGTGTTCCTTCAACCCAACTCCATACATGGCAGAAAAAGACACTCATCTTCTCACAGAAAAAGCTGCAAATAAGCTCCAAATTTTGTTAATGAATAGGGACAAATGCCATAGGACTTCTTAAAAGTAAGGTACCCCACAGATGTTTTGCTTTCATATGAAAACCCACAACCTTTTTCAAACTGTGTGGTTTTTTTAAAAATTGGAATCAACAAAACAATATCATAAGATGGTTGTAGGATTCTGTGACATGTTTAATGGGAATCCCTATGTGCGGCTACCCCACAGATGACCCTCTAACACATAGTTTCCCTGAGAGGTGGTGAGACCTTTGCACGGAGACAATGGCATGCTGCTCTCAACATGTGCTTACCTTTTCCTTTGCCAAGGAATATACACTCACACAGAATTATTCCTCAAAAGATGCCCCCCCCCCCATGTTGGGCCCAACTCGTTGTGCCTGGTGGATCAAACTCCCTTGGAATATGGTGGACTCTCCTTTCTTCAGGCACAGATTGGATGGCGATCTGTCATGGCTCCTTTATTTGAGATTCCTGCCTTGTAGCAGGTTGAACTAGATGACGCATGGAATCCCTTCCAACTCCAAACCTCTAGGATTCTAAGTCTATGATTCCCTGTCCACTACATGAGGCAGGCTCATGATCTGTTTATATGAAGCATTTGTCTGTTAATTAGGCAAGAGAGGATTAAAATACATTTACTAAATCTGTTTCTATTGTCCGTATTCTCTTTTTGCCTCACTCAGATGTTAACCGTGATAATTTGCAGAGTCTTTGTACTGAAGGACATTCCCCACTCCAGTGGCATGGGTTTGAGTCACCCTGCCAGTTGTGGTCTGACCAAGGCACAGTGGAGTGGTACAGTGGTACCTCTGGTTGCAGACGCTTCAGGTTACAGACTCCGCTAACCCAGAAATAGTACCTCAGGTTAAGAACTTTGCTTCAGGATGAGAACAGAATTCGCACAGTAGTGGCGCGGCGGCAGCAGTAGGCCCCATTAGCTAAAGTGGTACCTCAGGTTAAGAACTGTTTCAGCTGACAATAACATCTCTCCGACCCACACGAGGTAAATTGGAGGCTGTGATGGGAGTAAATAGCCTCCCTACCCCCCAGGATTGTGGTGGGGGACTGCCCTTGCCTGCTGTGCCCTATACCACCCCCGAATTTGTGGGGATAGGGGCACTAGGCACAATGCCCTCCTGTGGGATTTTGGCGCTCCTGGACGCCGTCTCTGATCCGCGCCACCAGCTGCAAGAACTTCAAAAGAAACAATTTGGATGAAGCGAATGCACATATTTCAAGGAAGAAGGGGGAGTAAAGATTGCTAACAGAAGAGATCTCTGATAAAACAAGACGAGTCGGAGGAACAAGTATTAATCATGAGAAGATACGCTAAGACTCGGTATGGCAAAGGGACTGATGGGGGAGGGAAAAAAAAAACTTTCCTTTCTTTCCTTTATGTGATTAAACAAGAACCCCCCCCCATAAGTCAGAAATGTCGTTTTAAGGACTTAAGCTGTGGATTTAAGGCTGTGTGGAGATAAACTTTTGAACCAAAGCATGTTTTAAGAAGAGCGTGGAATGTATAAGGGCTTTGGAATGACGCAGTTAAAAATTTCGTCGCCATATTGGGAAGTTCTGTCGGAGGACTTAAGTCTGAGAGGAGAAATTGAGAAATAGAGCTGTTTTTATATTGTGGGTGAAACTCCTCAGTGGGACTTAAGAACGACAGTTCTGTAATTAATGATGGAAAGAGCGCTGTTATCTATGAAGGCGATGATATATGGAAACCATCTCGATTTGAGGATTGGAAGAACGGAAAAATTCACACAGGATTATTATTGGTGTTTATCGACTTAAGGAGACTATCAGAAGAGATCAGAAAGAAAAAAGAGAAAATATATGAACAAGATGTGATGTGGAAACAGCAAGATAAGACTGGATAGAATTATGAACTTTGTTTGGGCTGATTTGGACATTAACGCAGTGGCAAGAAGATGATCAGAATCCCCCTTCGGATCTTGAAATATGGGTTCCCTCAACAAAATTCAAAATTCGGCTTTGTAATTCGGAATTTATGTGATGTGATTTGATTTGATTGGCCGGTTAATAAAAATTATTATTATTTTTTTAAACAAAGAGCAGACCTCCAGAACGAATTAAGTTCTTAACCCGAGGTACCACTGTACTATGACTTCCCTTGATTGTATCATGATGCAAATTGGGGCAAAAATAAATAAATTCCATATATATGCTCAGGGGTGTGAATTGGAGGTGACAGACCAGGTATGTGACCTTGGAGTCACAATGGATTGCTCGATGAAGATATGGAGTCAGTGTGAAGCAGCCATAGAAAAGGCAAATTCCGTGCTAGGGATCATTAGGAAAGGAATTGAAGCTAAAATGGGTGATATCATAATGCTGTTATGAAGTAATCAGAGGGGTCTGGTTGGTGGGTGGCTGTGGTTAGACGATGAAGCATTGGGACCCTATAGGAAGGAATGTGCTTGGATGAAGCAAAGGACCCACACAAATTGTAGCTCTGGCATGGAAACAAATCATTTTTCTTTGCTTGTGCTCATACTTGTGGACTTTGGTGGAAAAGATGCATTGCCCTGTAATTACTGAAATGACAGTAATTAGCAAGGTCACTTTGGGCAGCTGCATTAAACTAGTGCCTCGTTTATTTCCACTTTTTACACAAATATCAAAAACAGCGTAACCATGATGTGCCTATAATTCAGTCAGGGAGTATTAGACTCATGGCAACAGACAAGAACAACTCTGTCAGCCCAGACTTTGATTGTAGGTCCTTCCACCCAAACGCCCCATGGTGGAATTGGGGCACTAGTGAAGAACTTCTAGAGTGAAGCTTTGTGTAACTTGTGTCAGAAGACGAAAATTGCTGGTGGTGGTGACCGTGAGTGGAGAAGGACACCATGCAAGTGTGGGGCTGTGGCTTGGAGCAGGATTTATCTGTGCTTCAGGTGATCTTGCTACTGCTGTTGTATCTGCAATATTCTATAAGCCACCATCTGAGCTCAGAAGGTTCTGCAGATGAGATCTTAATTGCTGAATTTGTATCCATTGGCCTTGTTAATTTTCCTTTAAGCGACTTTAGAAAACATCCATATTCTCGTCCTCTGGGGTAGTAAGTAATATCATTTTTATATATTTATGCCGTCATTGATCACATGAAAACCCTCTGCTTCACCACAAAGATTGCTAGTTACAACCAGCTGCTTGGACTGACTCTTCTTTCATTGCCCCCTTCTCCTCTTAAGGGGAACATTCTCAGTGATGTCTCTGCTAGTCTCTTTTGATTTTTTTAAGCTGATATATGGGCAGCAGCTAGAAAATTGTTCCTCTGGGCAGTGCTGGCCCAATACATTTTGCTGCCTGAGGGTAAAGGGTAAGGTGATCCAATCATCATCATTTTCTACATATAGAAAATGCTGCTGCTGTCCCAGCCTTAACTGGGTGCCTTAGTCATTGTAACTGTCTTTAAATTCCATGCTGTCTGTGTTAAGCAAAAAACGCATTGTATCTGGGACCCCTGATAGCCAAGTCCTATTTAATGAAAATAAATTGTTTAGTTGTAAGTAAGCAGGAATATAATTGCAGGCTGAGTGGACTTCACAGAAGGGCAGGGATTAAATGATGATTTTCTCTTGAGCCA
The DNA here is from genome assembly GCF_964188315.1 of Podarcis muralis. Taxonomy (NCBI): domain Eukaryota; kingdom Metazoa; phylum Chordata; class Lepidosauria; order Squamata; family Lacertidae; genus Podarcis; species Podarcis muralis. Next base: position 14,722,609 of record NC_135667.1, on the reverse strand, counting down.
TTGTTCCGCACTAGAAATTCCTGAAGTCTCTGCGAGTATCTTTTCATGAACATGATTTGTCGGCAGCAGCTAGAAAATCATTCCTATGGGCTTTGCTGGCCCAATACATTTTGCTGCCCAAGGGTGAATGACAGAGTGATCCAGGGATCATTTTCTGCATATGCATATGATGCCTGCGTAAAGCTCAAAATTGTGTTGTATTGTAACAACTATCCCATAGGATAGGAAAAGAGGTGATTTACTTAGACGTAGAAATCATAACCCAGGCTGCCTCTCTGTTGTGAGAATAAAAGATTGTATGACCATCTCATTGACAGCATTATTCCTAAAAACTACCAACATGTCCTTGCGTTTGTTTTTGCCATGAATGAGGTCAACAAAAATCCTGAATTGTTACCCAACACCTCGCTGACAGCAAAGGTTCTTGATAATTATTTCAGTGCCGTGAGAACTTCCGGGGCTACTCTGGACCTACTATTCCTAGGAAAAGTGCACTACCCCAATTACAACTGTGTCAGGAGAAAGAAAGTGCTGGCTGTCATTGGGTGTCTCACATCCCAAAACTCCATTCAGACGTCCAACATCTTAAATACCTACAAGATTCCACAGGTATGTGTAGAAGTAGGCAGATACAGCAAGGAGGAGGGATATAAAGAGCAACCCATCCTCTCCTGTATGCTTCATCCACCAGTCTGAAAGCAGGTTTTGCCAAGTCTATTTTGCTCTGCGCTGGCTGCATTGCTGTCTTAATCTACATGAAGTTATTGGGAGCAGTCATTAAGAGTGTTGGGTCCAAGCGTCATAAATATGCAGACGATAAGTAGCTCTATAACATCTGAGTCAGAAGAGGCAGAGTAGGGTCTGGAAGGATGTCTGGATGCAGTAATGGATTGGATGAGAGTTAAGAAACTGAGTTTGAATCATGGGAAAGTGGACAGACTGTGGGTGGCTGTGCCTGAGAGGCTGGTCATTTGCCTGCCTGGTTGGGTTTGCCTTCCTTCTGAAAGAACAGGGTTCTAGCCTGAGGGTGTTCCTGGATCCATCTGGATCCATCTTTATGAGTGCTTTTTCCCAGCTGTGGCTGGTTTCTTAGCTACAGATGTTCATGGCCACAGGTAGCCTGACTGCAGAGACTCATGTTCTAGTAACCCCAAGATTTGACTGTTGCAATGCAAATTGTCATGATGTTCCTGCTGGAGTAAAATATTGTGGCTTAACACTTGATTGGGAAGAACTATTGCCGGCATGTAGGATGATGATGGACAACATAAATCAGATAGCATGATAAATAGTTCACTCTAACCCAGAAGCTGGTGTTTAATCAATACTTACAAGAGAACAGCAAATTCATTTTAATGTTTATTGCAGACTACTATCATTGAAGGTGAGGCACAGTTTACGTTAACCAAAAAGTTTTGCATTGTGAAGGGCATCTTCTATTCTCATTTTTCACCATATGCATAATCCACTGGCCATTCAATTCCAAAGGAGTCTTTGTGTTGCGGGACTTGTGCCATTATTTTATTATTATTGAATTTTCCCGCAAGTACTATTTGCCCCCTAAGATCTTCCAGTATCTCATTATTAAGATCTTGGCTGCTGGAACTCTAAAAGTGTTCTCTCTTTCCCATTAGCTCAGCTACAGCTCCTTTGATCCAGTGCTGAGTGAGAAAACTCACTTCTCTTCTATGTACCGTTTGGCCCCAGATGAAGGTCCCCAATATGATGGCATTGTTCAGCTACTCATGTATTTTGGATGGAACTGGATTGGCTTCCTTGTTTCCAATGATGACAGTGGAGAAACTTTCCTTCGATACTTGAGACCAAAGCTTTTGCAGAACAATCTTTGCCCAGCTTGGACAGTAGTGATTCCACCAGTGACGCAGCTATTACCAGATGAGATAAGCCAACAAAGATTGATAGCAGTTCTGAAAACTCTTGAATTGCCAGGAATCAATGTGATTTTGGTCTATGGAGACAATCAGTCTCTGGAAGGTTTGCGGTTGATTTTATATTCCAATGAAATCTTTTTAATGCACCCTCTAGAAAGGGTGTGGATCACTACGGCTCAGTGGGATTTTATGGCTGTTAAGATTGAGGAGAAAATAATTAAAAAATCATTCAACAGCTCACTGTCATTCACCCTCCACACCATGGAGGTGCCAGGATTTCAGGACTTTCTTGAGACCATCAATCCTCTCCAGTCTACATTTTATTTTCTAAAGGAGTTCTGGTGCACTGCTTTTTTCTGTTCATTCCCAAGATATAGCCTATATTATCCAAACAGAGGTAACTGCACAGGGGAGGAGAGGCTGGAGAGTCTCCCCAGAGCTGTGTTTGAAATGCAAATGTCTGGCCAGAGCTACAGTATCTACAATGCTGTGTATGCTGTAGCCCATGCTCTTCATGCCATGTATTCCTCAAGAGCCAAGCATAAAGCAAGGGGAATCCTTGAAGTCGGGGCCTGGCAGGTAGCTACAGATCCCTCAATTAAATTAGAAGACATAATAAAGTAACACAGAAACACAGTTTTCTGTTATTATTGTTTCATGTTTCATATGGCCTCCACAACGTTTCCTGGTTCTTACCCATGTTAGTACTGCCACTGAGCAGAGGAAGACCAGACACAAATCACACCAGATGTGCCAATTGGTGAGGGAGACGGGTGTGGGGTGTGTATGATGCATGTGTGACATCACGTCATGAGGTCAGGTTGTTGAGACAGTGCGGCTTCAATGGTGACAGTGCGGCTTCAATGGTTGACATGCATCTCCTCTCTGGGGCTTTGCCTCCTCTTCTTCATTCTCCTTCTGCCCCCATTGGTCAGGGGCTGCTTTCCACCTCCTTCCCATCCAGGGCAGGAGAAGGAGGAGGAGGAGGAGGAAGAGCTGGCATCCACTTCTGCCCAATTTTGGCTCCCACACCCAAAATTATTTTGGCCCCCAAACGAGGTGGGTCCCTAGGATTGTCACTCCTGGATAACATGCTTCACATGCTTTGGATCCCAGCCTGTTACTGTATTCTCCAGTGAAAGCAGGGGTCTTTGGAAGCATGACCTGGCACATAGTTCTGCCCTGAAGTCCGGAGATCTGCTGCTGAGCTGCAGAGACCAATTGGAAGCGTCTAGTATTGGCTCCAATACTTTGGCCACCTCATGAGAAGAGAAGACTTCTTGGAAAAGACCGTGATGTTCTTGGAAAAGACCGTGAAGATTGAGGGCACAAGGAGAAGGAGATGACAGAGGACGAGATGTTTGGACAGTCTTCTTGAAGCTACCAACATGAGTTAGACCAAACTGCGGCAGGCAGTGGAAGCCAGTAGTGCCTGGTGTGCTCTGGTCCATGGGGTCACAAAGAGTCGGACACAACTAAACAACTAAACAACAACAAGAAATATTGGCTATATGCCTTTCTTGGACTACTTATTTTATTCATCTTCTAAATCTCTTTTGATGGAGGAGATTTGAATATCTGACAAGAACAGACCATTGCAGGTTCATGTTTGGTGGCAATGATATTGTGGTAAAGAGGTTTTGAAAGGGTCTTCCTATTGGCTTTGCGATACCCACAACTCCTGGTTCAGCTGACACCAGAGCTGAAGATGTGGGAGCCCCAAAGGGTGTGTTTGGGCCTTTGTGTCAGACACACTTTCGAGCATTATAAATTATGTGAGAGAAAGATGATTGCAAATGATGACTATGCTGCTAGTAAGTTGTTTCTCTGTCCCCACTAGCACCCTCAGGCCTGAGCTTTCACTCTCCCTGGAACTAGACATGCCTTTGGTCTGATACAGCAAGGATCCTTTTCTTTTCTTATGAAACAATAGCACTACCTTCAAATACTTCAGAAACACACACCTGAGGAATGCAGTTATTTTACACAACTTGGGCTCATTTGAGAGAAAAAAACATTAATCCATTTCCCATTGTCTGCTCAATATTTCTCTTTGATTCTAGCTTCACCCTTTTCTGAGAAACGTCCACTTTAACAATAGTGCTGGGGAAGAAATCTATTTTGATGTGAATGGGGGCTTGGCAGCTGGATATGATCTCATCAGCTTGGTAACTTTCCCCAACGAGTCTTTCCAGAGAGCCCAAGTTGGATGGGTGGACCCCCTGAGTCCTTCAGGGAAGGAGCTCACCATGAATGGCAGCGCTGTTGTGTGGAATCACAAGTTTCATCAGGTGAGAATGATCTCCACCTTCTCCTCCTTTACATTCACTGATATTCATTTTGTGAGAATAGCCTGGAGACTCACAAGATGGCGGAGGTAAATTTATTAACATATCCAGACCTCTTCCTCACCCCTGAAGCAGGAGGATTCAACAGTGCTCTCACAGGAGAAATGACCCAACCAGCAGATGCTCAATATTAAATGTGGGACCATTGGAATGCAAACAGCTCCCTGCTACGCATCCACTGCTCTCTCAAAGGCTCCTTGGCTTGCTCAGACTTTTGCTACGAAATATTTCACAGCACCCCACTGCCTCTCATGGTTTCCAGGGGGTTGCACCCAGTGGTGAGCACACCTGAAACCAGAAGTTCAAGCATTTCTATTGGGTCTTTGAGACTCTTCCCAGGCCCCCACCCTCCCAGCCACACCTTCTACTGGCCCTGCCTTGTGTCCTTGCTCTATGATAATGCCTCTTGCTTCCTTGGATATTGGATAAGGGTAGAGAAGTTGGTGTGTGTTGAAACTAGGTTGCTTTGGAGGAAAGGCAGTACATGGGCTGACAACCGCTATGCTAAGACCTTGGCATATACCCCACAATGCACCCAAATGCTGACTCCTGAGAATGTGCTTTGTTAGAGTGCCATAAAGATGATAGTAAGACTTAGACTAGTGTTAAAAAAGAAGTTCCGATTCTATTCTGAATGCCTTTTCTTCTGGTTCCTATTAGACCCCGCCCAGTTCCTCATGTGTGGAGCACTGCTATCCTGGACAAAGCATGTTTCCCAAGCAGGGGGAGCAAATCTGTTGCTATGACTGTGTACCATGCCCAAGTGGGAGGATTTCAATCCAGATGGGTAAGTGAAGAAAAATAGAGCTATGTGGCAAAAAAGAAAAGAAACTTTTTTGGGTTTTGAAGCTTTGCTTCAAAAATTAGCACAAAGCTTAAGGGTTGCCATGGGCAGAAAAAGAAAAACACCTTTGAATCATTCTGGTACATGTCCATTAAGTTTGTTAGCAGAGCAGAATGTATAGACAAACTCCAGCCCTCCAGATGTTTGGGACTACAATTCCCATCATCCCTGACCACTGGTCCTATTAGCTAGGGATGATGGGAATTGTAGTCCCAAACATCTGAAGGGCCGGAGTTTGCCTATGCCTGATGTAAATGATCTCCATAACCAGCCAATGAGCTGTTCTCTGCACTTTGCTGCGAAAAGAGAAGACTGGAGTATGGAACTTGAATTGGGATTGGGTTTGGTACAAGTAAGTTAATAAAATTTACAAGTTAAAAATCTTTTAATAACATTTATTATTATTATTATTAGTTCTGTGTTGTGCAAAAAACAAGAAAAAATAAAAAACGTTAAAGACAAAGACAAATATTGAATTGGTTTTTGCCAATCCTCTTTGACATATAACGCCCTGAGAGAACAACCGTTGCACATGCTGAAGACTCAACAAACTGGATTCCATTACTTTCAGATGCAGACCAATGTGAGGACTGCCCAGAAGATCAGTATCCAAACAACAGCCAGGACAAATGTATTCCCAAAAGCATCAGCTACCTATCCTATGAGGAGCCCTTGGGAAGAGTTCTGGTTTCCCTGGCTCTTTGCCTTTCGGTTTTCACAATTGCAGTGATGGCAGCCTTCATTCTGCACTGCAATACTCCTATTGTCAAATCCAACAACTGGAACATCACTTGCACCCTCCTCATCTCCCTGTTGCTCTGTTTTCTCTGCTCCTTCTTATTTATCGGCATGCCCGGGAAGGTGACCTGCCTTGTGAGGCAAACAACGTTTGGCATCGTCTTTTCCATGGCTGTTTCTTGTGTGTTGGCCAAAACAATCATTGTGGTTCTGGCCTTCATGGCCACAAAACCAGGGAACAAGATGAGGAAATGGGTTGGGAAGAAGCTAGCCGTTTCAGTCGTCATTCTCTGTTCTCTCATTCAAACGGTCATTAGTGTAGTGTGGCTGAGCACCTTTCCTCCTTTCCCAGAACTGGACACACATTCTCAGGTTGGTCAGATAATAGTGAAATGCAGCGAAGGCTCCGATGTCATGTTCTATATTGTTCTGGGTTACATGGGTCTCCTAGCCATCACCAGCTTCACTGTGGCCTTCCTAGCAAGGAAGCTGCCTGATACCTTCAACGAAGCCAAGCTCATCACCTTCAGCATGTTGGTGTTTTGCAGTGTTTGGGTGTCCTTTGTGCCCACCTACCTGAGCACCAAAGGGAAATACATGGTGGCCGTGGAGGTCTTCTCCATCTTGATTTCTAGTGCTAGTTTGTTGGGCTTCATTTTTTCTCCTAAGTTATACATACTTTTCCTAAGGCCTGACCTAAATACCAGAGAGCACTTAGTAAGGAAGACAAACAGTGCTTGAGGCAGGAACTTGACCTCCTCCTGAGAAGGAGTGAATTGGGAAACATGATGTCCCAATGTAAGGAGATACTGGCTAATCATGGTAGATGTTGAGATTCCCGCTCCATGTCTGCAGTCATGAGATCGTTCTCTATCACATGACAATGTATGTTTTCATTCCACAGTGTAGGAAGTGATGGAGACAGGATGTTTGTGTTACTGTGTTCCGTGATGTGGGACTATTGTCCTTTGTTCTTTTTCTCTTTGCTGTCTGATGAGAAAGTGGAAGGAGCTAAGTTAGAATGTCCCTAGTGTATTAAATGTAAAAAAAGTAGACTAGCCAAAATGCTGTGCTACTGTTACGCAAACTGTGAATACTCTACGTATCCCTAAGTGTGCTAATGCCTTTTGGTATCAGTCGCTGTGATCTTTGGGATGAAGAAAGCTTCTGAAGCTCCCGAATAACCAACTAGGAGGGAGAGAACATGTCAGTCGGGCATGTGTCTCTGGCAGGGTCCTACATGAGAGTAGGGCGCTCCTAACATTGAGAAGCCTTCCTAAACTGGCTCCTTTTTTTCACCCAAGGTTGTTGGTGGCTTAGTTGATGTGCAATGAAAGCAGAAGACTAGTGTCAACATGGAGTCCTTATTTATGTTACATCTTCAATACTCTAGAGCAGGCATAGGCAAACTCGGCCCTCCAGATGTTTTGGGAGTACAATTCTCATCATCCCGGACCACTGATTCTGTTAGCCAGGGATCATGGGAGTTGTAGTCCCAAAACATCTGGAGGGCTGAGTTTGCCTATGCCTGTTCTAGAGACCGTTATAGCTTTACATCTGCATTCAAGATTTATGACTACTTCATCTGTTTGTTAAGGAAATTTGCATTCCTCTTTCGCAACTAAATGACTTAGGACAAGAAATGTCATCAAAAGGCAAAGTATAATGTGATAAATGAAAGTGTGCAATAAACATCAAAACACCAACAATACCATGAGAGTTCTTTTTCTATTACCACATTTTCCCTTTGAAAATCTTTTAATAAAATATCAATTAAAAAATGGAGAAAGGAAGGCACATCTGATAAAGGAAAGCCAGAAGAGGTGTGGGGGAAAGTATGGCACCTGAGGGAGGCAATTCCAAAAACCTTGGTGTAGCCACTGAAAATGCTTATCTTGCATTTGCATCCAAGGAGATTTGAGGGAGCCATTCTATGCACAAGAAGCTGGTGTGAAGTAAGCCGGTGTAAGTTAAGTCAGGGTAAAGTTACACTGCCTCCCAACCACGTTCTGAATTGATATAATGTGAAACTTGTGCAGGGTGTAGAAAGAGGATTGTGGATGTACATATCCCTTCCTTTGATTCAAACCATTAGCCCTTCTATCTAACTACAGTCTACCCTGAGTAGCAAAAATTCTCTCTTGCCCTTCAACGTGTTTTTCTCTCATTCAACTGGGGCTCTTTGAACTGGAGGTGTTAGCAATTAAATTGTGTCCTTATGCATGGAAAGCTGAGCTCTGCTACTGAGCTATATCCCCTCATTGTAAGCTAGATGTTTACGCACTCCTTCATTGTTTATATTGTCAACTGCCCTGTGATTCTCAGATGAAGGGAGGTATAGAATAATGAATAAGAATAAGAATAAGAACAAGAATAAGAATAAGAGCATGCCAGGCAACCCTTCCCTCCTTCTGCTTCCCTCAGATACCCTCACACATGTGGTTCTTGTCTCTCCCCATAGAAGTCAAAGCATCTTTTGCATTGGGTCTCTCGATAATATTGGACTTCAGCTCCTATCATCTCTGGCTATTGCCCATGCTTGCTGAGAATGAAAGTAGTTGTAGTTCAACAACCTCTGGAGACACAAGGTTGAAGAAGAGTGATGTATTCCATGCACACTACCTATTTTTATGTCATCTACATCTTTTCATTTCATGACTCCAAACTTAACACACAGGTGTGATGCCCAATGCCATCAGAGGCAGCCCAATGGGAGGTGGTGGGACATCATATGGTCACTGTAGATGGTGGATTGAGATGTCGCTAGGGATGAGTGAACAGGAGACACACAGATCTCATATACTAAGTCCCGTCAACAAGAACATTCTGCAGGAAGCACTGAAATGATTGGGAAGTGTAAAATAATATGAAAATACTTGGTGTTATTCATTCTGATAGTCTCTTGCTGCTGTAGTGAGCACTCCATTGGACGCAGCATCTCTATGTACTTGAATGTGCAAACAGCTCAGTTTTGTCTACTGAAACTAGTGTCAGCTTCGCCTTTGAGCCAGTGCCACCAACTGGGCTCAACCTCTTCAGCCCCGACTGGGCCAGGTGAGCTGGAAAGCACTTCCAGAGACCTTCCATGCAGGAAGCAGGTCTAAGTGCTGTGAACTCACAACTCAGAGCTGTGAGCACCAAACTCACTTGCAGTAGTCAGCGGAGCACAGCAGAGCATGAACCACACGAACGACAGCTTCTGTAGAATAACTTCTTTTATTCTCTACAGCTATTATACAAACTAACTACAGACTAAATGGAGACGCTGGACTGCACTGAGTGTTACAGCTGCATGAGCAGCGACCTTATCTATACACAGATAACACTCAGACTCCCTTTGAAGTCAGGCTGGAGCGGAATAAGTAATGAGCAATATCCGCCCCCTCCTTTCTGAAACATCAGCAGATTCTTGCAATGGTAGGGGTGAAATATCCTCAACTAGTAACAACAACAACAACAACAACAACAACAACAACAACAACAACAAATTAATTATTTATATCCTACCCATCTGGCTGGGTTTCCCCAGCCACTCTGCGCGGATTTCAGCATATCTTAAAACATAAAACATCAAGCGTTAAATACCTCCTGATATAGGGCTGCCTTCAGATGTCTTTTTTTTTAAAAATAATAATAAAGATTTTATTGGTTTACAAAAGTACATGCCTTGTCTTTCCCCCCAGGTTGTACAGTCTTTCTTAGAAAGCAGTTACATTTGTTGTGAGACATTAGAGTTGAGTACAGTATAAGGTTGGGGAAGAAGAGGGCGGAGAGCAGGGGTGGGGTGGGGAGACATATTCCTTTGCCAAGTGTACCTGCAGGGCTTTGTGTCAGCATCAACTGGGTAGGTTCTCTTTCTAATTGTTTATTACAATTCCTTGGTAGTAAGATGTATTATGGGGGAGAGGGTGTGGTGCCTTGTCTGTGGTTGGCTGCAGTGCGGTTTGTTTGCCTTTGTATCAGGGAAGCCAGATGGATTTGAATGCTGTCGGTGGATTCTAGTCATTGCCTTGTTGGGCTGTGTATGTGATAAAGGGGAGCCATACTGGGGTGAAGGCATCCTCTTCTATTTGTCCCAGTGTCAGTTTCAGTTTATTGGTTAGCTTTTCTAACAAGGCCGTTTCCCATAAAATTTGATACCATTGGCTCACGTTTACTACTTACAGGTCTCTCCAGTGTCTGTAACCTAGAAGGCTTAAAGGAGAAGAAAAGACAGAAGCTAATGCAGTCGCTTACCAAGGGGTACAAATAACTAGAAACCTCCACAAACTACTGGTATATCTTCAAAAGTACTCTCCCCTCTGGCAGAAATTCATCCAAGAACTGAAGAGATGGAGTAAAACCAATTTCACCCTCTCAGATGAAATAGCCGTGAGTGAAATGATAATACTCCAAAAGCTAAGCTACCTTTTCCAGACCCTTCCAATATGTTCCTTCAACCCAACTCCATAAAAGCCAGGAAAAAGACACTCATTTATCTTCTCAGAGAAAAAACTGCGAGTAAGCTCCAAATTCTGTTAATGAATAGGGGCAAATGCTATAGGACTTCTTAAAAGTAAGGTACCCCACAGATGTTTTGCTTTCATATGAAAACCCACAACGTTTTTCAAACTGTGTGGTTTTTTTTTAAAGTTGGAAGCAACAAAACAATATCATAAGATGTTTGTAGGATTCTGTGACATGTTTAATGGGAATCCCTATGTGTGGCTACCCCACAGATGACCCTCTAACACATCGTTTCTTGGAGAGGTGAGATCTTTTGCATGGAGACAATTGCATGCTACTCTCAACATGTGCTTAACTTTTCCTTTGCCAAGGAATATACACTCACACAGAATTATTCCTCAAAATATGCCCCCCCCCCCATGTTGGGCCCAACTCGTTGTGCCTGGTAGATCAAACTCGCTTGGAAGATGGTGGACTCTCCTTCCTTCAAGCACAGATTGGATGGCCATCTGTCATGGCTCCTTTATTTGAGATTCCTGCCTTGCAACAGGTTGAACTAGATGACAAATGGAATCCCTTCCAACTCCAAACCTCTAGGATTCTAAGTCACCTGGAGTACTGTGTCTCACCTGGAGTACTGTGTCCAGTTCTGGGCACCACAGTTCAAGAAGGACACTGACAAACTGGAACGTGTCCAGAGGAGGGCAACCAAAATGGTCAAAGGCCTGGAAATGATGCCTTATGAGGAACGGCTAAGGGAGCTGGGCATGTTTAGCCTGGAGAAGAGGAGGTTAAGGGGTGATATGATAGCCATGTTCAAATATATAAAAGGATGTCACATAGAGGAGGGAGAAAGGTTGTTTTCTGCTGCTCCAGAGAAGCGGACACGGAGCAATGGATCCAAACTACAAGAAAGAAGATTCCACCTAAACATTAGGAAGAACTTCCTGACAGTAAGAGCTGTTCGACAGTGGAATTTGCTGCCAAGGAGTGTGGTGGAGTCTCCTTCTTTGGAGGTCTTTAAGCAGAGGCTTGACAACCATATGTCAGGAGTGCTCTGATGGTGTTTCCTGCTTGGCAGGGGGTTGGACTCGATGGCCCTTGTGGTCTCTTCCAACTCTATGATTCTATGATTCTATGATTCTAAGTCTATGATTCCTTGTCCACTACATGAGGCAGGCTCATGATCTGTTTATATGTGTCTGTTAATTCGGCAAGAGAGCATTAAAATACATTTACTAAATCTGTTTCTATTGTCTGTATACTTTTTAAGCTTTGGCCTCACTCAGATGTTAACCACGATACTTTGCAGAGTCTTTGGACTGAAAGACATTCCCTACTCCAGTGGCATGGGTTTGAGTCACCCTGCCATTTGTGGTCTGACCAAGGCACAGTGGAGTGGTACAGTGGTACCTCCGGTTACAGACGCTTCAGGTTACAGACTCCGCTAACTCAGATATAGTACCGTGGGTTAAGAACTTTGCTTCAGGATGAAAACAGAAATCGCATGGCGGCAGCATAGTGGCAGCGGGAGGTCCCATTAGCTAAAGAGGTACCTCAGGTTAAGAACAGTTTCAGGTTAAGAGCGGACCTCCAGAACAAATTAAGTTCTTAACCCGAGGTACCACTGTACTATGACTTTCCTTGATTGTATCATGATGCAAATTGGGGCAAAAAAATATAAATTCCATATATATGCTCAGGGGTGTGAATTGGAGGTGACAGACCAGGTATGTGACCTTGGAGTCATAATGGATTGCTCGATGAAGATATGGAGTCAGTGTGAAGCAGCCGTAGAAAAGGCAAATTCCATGATAGGGATCATTAGGAAAAGAATTGAAGCTAAAATGGGTGATATCATAATGCTGTTATGAAGTAACCAGAGGGGTCTGGTTGGTGGGTGGCTGTGGTTAGACGATGAAGCATTGGGACCCTATAGGAAGGAATGTGCTTGGATGAAGCAAAGGAACGACACAAATTGTAGCTCTGGCATGGAAACAAATTATTTTTCTTTGCTTGTGCTCATACTTGTGGACTTTGGTGGAAAAGGTGCATTACCCTGTAATTACTGAAATGACAGTAATTAGCAAGGTCACTTTGGGAAGCTGCATTAAACTAGTGCCTCGTTTATTTCCACTTTTTACACCAATATCAAAAACAGCGTAACCATGATGTGTGTATAATTCAGCCAGGTAGTATTAGACTCATGGCAACAGACAAGAACAACTCTGTCAGCCCAGACTTTGATTGTAGGTCCTTCCACCCAAACGCCCCATGGTGGAATTGGTGCACTAGTGAATAACTTCTAGAGTGAAGCTTTGTGTAACTTGTCTCAGAAGTCGAAAATTGCTGCTGGGGGTCACAGTGAGTGGAGAAGGACATCATGCAAGTGTGGGGCTGTGGCTTGGAGCAGGATTTATCAGTGCTTCAGGTGATCTTGCTACTGCTGTTGTATCTGCAATATTCTATAAGCCACCAGCTGAGCTCAGAAGGTTCTGCAGATGAGATCTTAATTGCTGAATTTGTATCCATTGGCCTTGCTAATTTTCCTTTAAGCGACTTTAGAAAACATCCATATTCTCGTCCTCTGGGGTAGTAAGTAATATCATTTTTATATATTTATGCCGTCATTGATCACATGAAAACCCTCTGCTTCACCACAAAGATTGCTAGTTACAATCAGCTGCTTGGACTGACTCTTCTTTCATTGCCCCCTTCTCCTCTTAAGGGGAACATTCTCAGTGATGTCTCTGCTAGTCTCTTTTGATTTTTTTAAGCTGATATATGGGCAGCAGCTAGAAAATTGTTCCTCTGGGCAGTGCTGGCCCAATACATTTTGCTGCCTGAGGGTAAAGGGTAAGGTGATCCAATCATCATCATTTTCTACATATAGAAAATGCTGCTGCTGTCACAGCCTTAACTGGGTGCCTTAGTCATTGTAACTGTCTTTAAATTCCATGCTGTCTGTGATAAGCAAAAAACACACTGTATCTGGGAACCCTGATAGCCAAGTCCTATAGAAGGGCAGGGATTAAATGATGACCTTCTCTTGAGCCATTGTTCAGCACTAGAAATTCCTGAAGTCTCTGCGAGTATCTTTTCATGAACATGATTTGTCGGCAGCAGCTAGAAAATCATTCCTATGGGCTTTGCTGGCCCCATACATTTTGCTGCCGGAGGGTGAATGACAGAGTGATCCAGGGATCATTTTCTGCATATGCATATGCTGCCTGTGTAAAGCTCAAAATTGTGTTGCATCTTAACAACTATCCCATAGGATAGGAAAAGAGGTGATGTTTTACACAGGAACACTGACAGCCAAGTCCTATTTACTGAAAAGAAGTTCCTCTTTGTTCAGTGGGGTTAGGTTTCCCTTTACCTTTTCTTTAGTTATAGGTAAGCAGGAACATAATGGCAGCCTGACTGGACTTCACGGAAGGGCAGGGATTTAGTTAGGACTTCCCCCTTAGCCATTGCTCAGCACTAGGAATTCCTGGTGCTGCTATTTCCATCTTTCTACTCATCATGTCTTAAAATATAGCCTTTGTACCATTAGTGAGAACAATATGATACTTTGTGAGAAAATATCCAATTTACTTAGACGTAGAAATCATAACCCAGGCTGCCTCTCTGTTGTGAGAATAAAAGATTGTATGACCATCTCATTGACAGCATTATTCCCAAAAACTACCAACATGTCCTTGCGTTTGTTTTTGCCATGAATGAGGTCAACAAAAATCCTGAATTGTTACCCAACACCTCGCTGACAGCAAAGGTTCTTGATAATTATTTCAGTGCCGTGAGAACTTCTGGGGCTACTCAGGATCTACTCTTCATAGGAAAAGTGCACTACCCCAATTACAACTGTGTCAGGAGAAAGAAAGTGCTGGCTGTCATTGGGTGTCTTACATCCCAAAACTCCATTCAGACATCCAACATCTTAAATATCTACAAGATCCCACAGGTATGTGTATAAGTAGGCAGATACAGCAAGAAGGAGGGATATAAAGAGCAACCCATCCTCTCATGTATGCTTCATCCACCACTCTGAAAGCAGGTTTTGCCAAGTCTATTTTGATCTGCGCTGGCTGCATTGCTGTCTTAATCTACATGAAGCCATTGGGAGCAGTCATTAAGAGTGTTGGGTCAAAGCATCATAAGTACGCAAACGATAAGTAGCTCTGTTTCTCTATAACATCTGAGTCAGAAGAGGCAGAGTATGGTCTGGAAGGATGTCTGGATGCAGTCATGGATTGGATGAGAGTTAAGAAACTGAGTTTGAATCCTGGGACAGTGGACAGACTGTGGGTGGCTGTGCCTGAGAGGCTGGTCATTTGCCTGCCTGGTTGGGGTTCCTCTGCTTCTGAAAGAACAGGGTTCTAGCCTGAAGGCGTTCCTTGATCCATCTTGATCTATCTTTGGGAGTGTCTTTTCCCAGCTGTGGCTGGTTTCTTAGCTACCGAAGTTCTTGGTCACTGGTAGCCTGACTGCAAAGACTTGACCCCAAGATTTGACTGTTGCAATGCATTCTGTGCGGAGTTAGGCTTTCAAATTGTCTTGATGCTCCTGCTGGAGTAAAATATTGTGGCTTAACACTTGATTGGGAAGAACTATTGCCAGCATGTAGGATGAAGATGAACAACATAAGTACTATTTGCCCTCTAAGATCTTCCACTATCTCATTATTAAGAGCTTGGCTGCTGGAACTCTAAAAGTGTTCTATCTTTCCTATTAGCTCAGCTACAGCTCCTTTGATCCAGTGCTGAGTGAGAAAACTCACTTCTCTTCTATGTACCGTTTGGCCCCAAATGAAGATCCTCAGTATGATGGCATTGTTCAGCTACTCATGTATTTTGGATGGAACTGGATTGGCCTCCTTGTTTCCAGTGATGACAGTGGAGAAACTTTCCTTCGATACTTGAGACCAAAGCTTTTGCAGAACAATCTTTGCCCAGCTTGGACAGTAGTGATCCCTCCAGTGACACGGCTATTACCAGATGAGACAATCCAACAAAGATTGATACCAGTTCTGAAAACTCTTGTATTGCCAGGAATCAATGTGATTTTGGTCTATGGAGACAATCAGTCTCTGGAAGGTTTGCGGTTGATTTTATATTCCAATGAAATCTTTTTAATGCACCCTCTAGAAAGGGTGTGGATCACTACGGCTCAGTGGGATTTTATGGCTGTTCAGACTGGGGAGAAAATAATCAAAAAATCATTCAACGGCTCACTGTCATTCGCCCTCCACACCATGGAGGTGCCAGGATTTCAGGACTTTCTTGAGACCATCAATCCTCTCCAGTCTACATTTTATTTTCTAAAGGAGTTCTGGTGCACTGCTTTTTTCTGTTCATTCCCAAGATATAGCCTGTATTATCCAAACAGCGGGAACTGCACAGGGGAGGAGAGGCTGGAGAATCTCTCCAGAGCTGTGTTTGAAATGCAAATGTCTGGCCAGAGCTACAGTATCTACAATGCTGTGTATGCTGTAGCCCATGCTCTTCATGCCATGTATTCCTCAAGAGCCAAGCATAAAGCAAGGGGAATCCTTGAAGTCGGGGCCTGGCAGGTAGCTACAGATTCCTCAATTAAATTAGAAGACATAATAAAGTAACACAGAAACACAGTTTTCTGTTATTATTGTTTCTTGTTTCATACGGCCTCCACAACATTTCCTGGTGCTTAGAATAGAATAGAATAGAATAGATTCTTTATTGTCATTACACAAGTGCAACATTGCACAAGTGCAACGAAATTGGATGCCATCCCTTAAAAACAACAAAAGCAAAACAACAACAACAACCAAACAAACCACATTCCAGCCACACCCACACCAACACCCATCAAACTCCCAGGTCACACTATCGAGTTACAGCATTCAAAAAGGCCACAGCTCTTGGATAGAAACTGTTTTTCAGTCTATTTGTCCTTGACTTGATGTTTCTATATCTCCTGCCAGAAGGCAGTAGTGCAAACAGACTGTGTCCCGGGTGAGATGAATCCTGCAGGATGTTGTTTGCTTTCCTAAGACAACGGGAACCGTACAGTTCTTCCAAAGATGGGAGAGGATGACCAATAATCCTTTGGGCTGTGGTTATGACCTTCTGGAGCACCTTCCTCTCCCTAGCTGTACAACTGGAGAACCAAGCACAAATACAGTATGTAAGAATGCTCTCTATGGAGCCTCGGTAGAAGGACACCAGCAGTCTCTCACTCAGATTGTTCTTCTTTAAAAGTCTGAGGAAATAAATTCTCTGCTGGGCCTTCTTCACCAGAGCAGTGGTATTTGCGCTCCAAGTCATGCCCTGATCGATAGTTACTCCCAAAAACCTGAATTCCGCCACCCTCTCCACCCGTTCCCCGTTGATATACAAGGGCTGAATGTCCGCCTTTTTCCCCCTGTAATCCACCACCAATTCCTTGGTCTTAGCCGTATTAAGAGCCAGATTGTTCTCTCCACACCAAACACAGAGCCGCTCCACCTCGTCCCGATAGGCGGACTCATCCCCTCCTGAAATGAGCCCTACCACCGTAGTGTCATCAGCAAACTTGATGATTTTGTTGCTGGAATAGATGGCTGTACAGTCATACGTATAGAGAGCATAGAGCAGGGGACTCAACACACAACCCTGTGGTGAGCCGGTGTTAAGGCTAAGGGCTGTGGACATATGTGACCCTACTCTAACCCTCTGAGAACGTTCTGACAAAAAATCCAAAACCCAGAGACAGGTGGAGTTGGAGAGTCCAATCGCCTCTAGCTTGGACACCAGTCTATGGGGGAGGATAGTGTTAAAAGCAGAGCTAAAATCCACAAACAGCAGCCTCACATAACTCCCCGGCTGCTCCAGATGGGACAGAGCAGCATGGAGAGTGGTGGTGATAGCGTCTTCTGTGGATCTATTTGCCCTGTATGCAAACTGGTAGTTGTCAAAAGTTGATGGAAGACAGGAAATAATGTGACGGCGCACCAGTTTCTCAAAACACTTCATGATGATTGGAGTCAGTGCAACTGGTCTGTAGTCATTCAAACTACTGATTGTGGATTTTTTAGGCAGAGGGACAATAGTTGACGACTTCAGGCAGGGTGGGACAATAGACTGGTGTAAGGACTTATTGAAGATCTTAGTAAAGACCCTCGCCAGCTGATCCGCACAGCCCTTCAACACCTTTCCAGTGATGCCATCAGGTCCAGCCGCCTTCCTCGGATTCGCCATCCTCAATACCTGTCTCACCTCATGTTCCTCTACCGTGAATGAGGGGCCCCTATGGGCTGGTGGCTGTAATACCGGCGTCTCAGGTGGCTCCTTCTCGAAGCGAGCAAAGAAGAGGTTAAGCTCCTCCGCCAGCAAAGGGTCACCGTCGACAGCACCAAGGTTAGGTTTGTAGTTGGTAATAGCCATGTTAGTACTGCCACTGAGCAGAGGAAGACCTACAGTTCAGACACAAATCACACCAGATGTGCCAATTGGTGAGGGAGATGGGTGTGGGGTGTGGATGATGCATGTGTGACATCACAGCATGAGGTCAGGTTGTTGAGAGGAGCCAGGTGGTGACAGTGCGGCTTCAATGGTTGGCTTGCATCTCCTCTCTGGAGCTTGTCCTCCTCTTCTTCATTCTCCTGCTGCCACCATTGGTCAGGGGCTGCATTCCACCGCCTTCCCATCCAGGGCAGGAGGAGGACGAGAAGGAGGAGGAGGAGCTGGCATCCACTGCCCCCCAATTTTGGCTCCCACACCCAAAATTATTTTGGCCCCCAAATGAGGTGGGTTCCTAGGATTGTCACCCCTGGATAACATGCTTCACATGCTTTGGATCCCAGCCTGTTACTGTATTCTCTAGTGAAAGCAGGGGTCTTTGGAAGCATGACCTGGCACATAGTTCTACCCTGAAGTCCAGAGATCTGCTGCTGAGCTGCAGAGACCAATTGGAAGCTTCTAGTATTGACTTCGGTACTTTGGCCACCTCATGAGAAGAGAAAACTCCCTGGAAAAGACCCTGATGTTGGGAAAGATTGAGGGCACAAGGAGAAGGGGACAACAGAGGACGACATGGTTGGACAGTGTTCTCAAGCTACCAACATGAGTTTGATCAAACTCTTGGAGGCAGTGGAAGACAGGAGTGCCTGGTGTGCTCTGGTCCATGGGGGTCACGAAGAGTCGGACACGACTAAACAACAACAAGAATTATTGGCTATATGCCATTCTTGGACTACTTATTTTATTCATCTTCTAAATCTCTTTTGATGGAGGAGATTTGAATATCTGGCAAGGGCAGACCATTTCAGATTCATGTTTGTTGGTATTGTGCTAAAGAGGTTTTGAAAGGGTCTTCCTATTGGCTTTGCGATACCTACAACTCCTGGTTCAGCTGACACCAGAGCTGTAGATGTTGGAGCCCAAAAGGGTGTTTTTGGGCCTATGTATCAGACACACTTCCGAGCGTTATAAATCATGTGAGAGAATGATGATTGCAAATGATGACTATGCTGATAGTAAGTTGTTTCTCTGTCCCCACTAGCACCCTCAGGCCTGAGCTTTCACTCTCCCTGGGTACTGGACTAGACATGCCTTTGGTCTGATACTGCAGGGCTCCTCTTCTTTTCTTAGAAAACAATAACACTGCTTTGAAATGCTTCAGAAACACATACCTGAGGAATGCAGTTATTTGACACAACTTGGGCTCATTTGAGAGAAAAAAAAACATTAATCCATTTCCCATTGTCTGCTCAACATTTCTCTCCCATTCTAGCTTCACCCTTTTCTGAGAAACGTCCACTTTAACAATAGTGCTGGGGAAGAAATCTATTTTGATGTGAATGGGGGCTTGGCAGCTGGATATGATCTCATCAGCTTGGTAACTTTCCCCAACGAGTCTTTCCAGAGAGCCCAAGTTGGATGGGTGGACCCCCTGAGTCCTTCAGGGAAGGAGCTCACCATGAATGGCAGCGCTGTTGTGTGGAATCACAAGTTAAATCAGGTGAGAATGATCTCCACCTTCTCCTTCTTTACATCCACTGATATCTATTTTGTGAGAATAGCCTGGAGACTCACAAGATGGCGGAGGTAAATTTATTAACATATCCAGACCTCTTCCTCACCCCTGAAGCAGGAGGATTCAACAGTGCTCTCACAGGAGAAATGACCCAACCAGCAGATGCTCAATATTAAATGTGGGACCATTGGAATGCAAACAGCTCCCCACTGCACATCCACTGCTCTCTCAAAGGCTCCTTGGCTTGCTCAGACTTTTGCTACGAAATATTTCACAGCACCCCACTGCCTCCCATGGTTTCCAGGGGGTTGCACCCTGTGGTGAGCACACCTAAAACCAGAAGTTCAAGCATTTCTATTGGGTCTTTGAGACTCTTCCCAGGTCACCACCCTCCCAGCCACACCTTCTACTGGCCCTGCCTTGTGTCCTTGCTCTATGATAATGTCTCTTGCTTCCTTGGATATTGAAAAAGGGTAGAGAAGTTGGTGTGTGTTGAAACTAGGTTGCTTTGGAGGAAAGGCAGTACATGGGCTGACAACCGCTACACTAAGACCTTGGCATATACCCCACAATGCACCCAAATGCTGACTCCTGAGAATGTGCTTTGTTAGAGTGCCATAAAGATGATAGTAAGACTTAGACTAGTGTTAAAAAAGAAGTTCCATTTCCATTCTGAATGCCTTTTCTTCTGGTTCCTATTAGACCCCGCCCAGTTCCTCATGTGTGGAGCACTGCTATCCTGGACAAAGCATGTTTCCCAAGCAGGGGGAGCAAATCTGTTGCTATGACTGTGTACCATGCCCAAGTGGGAGGATTTCAATCCAGATGGGTAAGTGAAGAAAAATAGAGCTATGTGGCAAAAAAGAAAAGAAATGTTTTTGATTTTGAAGCTTTGCTTCAAAAATTAGCACAAAGCTTAAGAGTTGCCATCAATCATTCTGTTACATGTCCATTAAGTTTGATAGCACAGCACAATGTATAGGCAAACTCCGGCCTTCCAGTTGCTTGGGACTACAATTCTGATAATCCCTGATCCTATTAGCTATGGATGATGGGAATTGTAGTCCCAAACATCTGGAGGGCTGGAGTTTGCCTATGCCTGATGTAAATCATCTCCATAACCAGCCAATGAGCTGGTCTCTGCACTTTGCTGTGAAAAGAGAAGACAATTGAAGTATGGAACTTGTATTTTCTTTCAATCATTTAAACTGTGGATGGGGTTTGGTACAAGTAAGTTAATAAAATTTGGTACAAGTAAGTTAATAAAATTTACAAGTTAAAAATCTTTTAATAACATTTATTATTATTATTATTAGTTCTGTGTTGTGCAAAAACAAGAAAAAATAAAATAATGTTAAAGACAAAGACAAATATTGAATTGGTTTTTGTCAATCCTCTTTGACATATAACGCCCTGAGAGAACAACTGTTGCACATGCTGAAGACTCAACAAACTGGATTCCATTACTTTCAGATGCAGACCAATGTGAGGACTGCCCAGAAGATCAGTATCCAAACAACAGCCAGGACAAATGTATTCCCAAAAGCATCAGCTACCTATCCTATGAGGAGCCCTTGGGAAGAGTTCTGGTTTCCCTGGCTCTTTGCCTTTCGGTTTTCACAATTGCAGTGATGGCAGCCTTCATTCTGCACTGCAGTACTCCTATTGTCAAATCCAACAACTGGAACATCACTTGCACCCTCCTCATCTCCCTGTTGCTCTGTTTTCTCTGCTCCTTCTTATTTATCGGCATGCCCGGGAAGGTGACCTGCCTTGTGAGGCAAACAACGTTTGGCATCGTCTTTTCCATGGCTGTTTCTTGTGTGTTGGCCAAAACAATCATTGTGGTTCTGGCCTTCATGGCCACAAAACCAGGGAACAAGATGAGGAAATGGGTTGGGAAAAAGCTGGCCGTTTCAGTCGTCATTCTCTGTTCTCTCATTCAAACGGTCATTAGTGTAGTGTGGCTGAGCACCTTTCCTCCTTTCCCAGAACTGGACACACATTCTCAGGTTGGTCAGATAATAGTGAAATGCAGCGAAGGCTCCGATGTCATGTTCTATATTGTTCTGGGTTACATGGGTCTCCTAGCCATCACCAGCTTCACTGTGGCCTTCGTAGCAAGGAAGCTGCCTGATACCTTTAACGAAGCCAAGCTCATCACCTTCAGCATGTTGGTGTTTTGCAGTGTTTGGGTGTCCTTTGTGCCCACCTACCTGAGCACCAAAGGGAAATACATGGTGGCCGTGGAGGTCTTCTCCATCTTGATTTCTAGTGCTAGTTTGTTGGGCTTCATTTTTTCTCCTAAGTTATATATACTTTTCCTAAGGCCTGACCTAAATACCAGAGAGCACTTAGTAAGGAAGACAAACAGTGCTTGAGGCGGGAACTTGACCTCCTCCTGAGAAGGAGTGAATTGGGAAACATGATGTTCCAATGTAAGGAGATACTGGCTAATCATGTTAGATGTTGAGATTCCCGCTCCATGTCTGCAGTCATGAGATCATTGTCTATCACATGACAATGTATGTTTTCATTCCACAGTGTAGGAAGTGATGGAGACAGGATGTTTGTGTTACTGTGTTCCGTGATGTGGGACTATTGTCCTTTGTTCTTTCTCTCTTTGCTGTCTGATGAGAAACAGAAGGAGCTAAGTCAGAATGCTCCTAGTGTATTATATGTAAATAAAGGTAGATTAGCCAAAATGCTGTGCTACTGAGTTCTGTTATGCAAACTGTGAATACTCTGCGGATCCTAAGCATGCTAATGCCTTCCTGTATCAGTCGCTGTGGTGTTTGGGATGAAGAAAGCTTTTGAAGCTCCTGAACAACCGACCAGGAGGGAGAGAACATGCCAGTCGGGCATGTGTCTCTTGCAGGGTCCTACACGAGAGTAGAACGCTCCTAACTGTTAGAAGTTTTCCTAAACTGGCTCCTTTCCTTTCACCCAAGGTTGTTGCTGGCTTAGTTGATGTGCAATGAAAGCAGAAGACCAGTGTCAACATGGAGTCCTTATTTATGTTACACCTTCAATACTCTAGAGCCGGCATAGGCAAACTCGGCCCTCCAGATGTTTTGGGACTACAATTCCCATCATCCCTGACCACTGTTCCTGTTAGCCAGGGATCATAGCCAGGGCCGAGTTTGCCTATGCCTGCTCTAGAGACCTTTATAGCTTTACATCTGCATTCATGATTTATGAGTAGTTCTTCTGTTTGTTAAGGACATTTGCATTCCTCTTTGCAACTAAATGGCTTAGGACAAGAAATGTCATCAAAAGACAAAGTACGATGTTATAAATGAAAGTGTGCAATAAACATCAAAACACCAACAACACAATGAGAGTTCTTTTTCTTTTTTCTTTTCTCACATTTTCCCTTTGGAAATCTTTTAATAAAAAATGGAGAAAGGAAGGCACATCTGATAAAGGAATGTCAGAAGAGGTGTGGGGGGAAGTATGGCTCCTGAGGGAGGCAATTCCAAAACCTTGGTGTAGCCACTGAAAATGCTTATCTTGCATTTGCATCCAAGGAGATTTGAGGGAGCCATTTTATGCACAAGAAGCTGGTGTGAAGTAAGCTGGTGTAACCTAAGTCAGGGTAAAGTTATATTACTTCCCAACCACAAGGAATGGGGCTAGGATCCAGTTTAAGTCCCCTGCCTCAGGTCCCCCCTGGAGCCCCTCCCTTTGCCTGCTTCTCAGAGCCGGCACATCACACGGGGCTGAGTGTCTGAGGCTGCAGGCTCTCCTCCTTCTCACCCACTCTCCAGAATCTGCTATCAGCTAGCCAAGGGAGGAGACTGGAAGGAGCAGCCATGGAGAGGCCATGGGATGCTCCCTTGCAGCCATAGCTGCTGTTGTTGCTCAGGATAAGCACTGACTCCCGCTTCTCCCTGAGCTCCTCAGCTGGGGTTCTGGTGGGGGAAATAGGGACATTCCAGGATCAACTCAGAAGCCAGGATGGCGTTTGTAATTCTGCGACTGACCCTGGAACATCAGGGCACTTGGACTCCTAGAGGCAGAATGGGGAAGTGACTGGACTGGATATTAAGGTGAAAGAAGAAGCATAAATTACTCTGTTACACCCCACTGCTGCCTAACTTGGATTAGGATTACTTTGTAAGGTCCTAGACTAGTTTTCTATGGGCCTTTCCTTTTTTGGCATCTTTCTTCCCACAACGCATAGGCCACTCATGATCTATTCAGAAAGTTAGGCCCCTTACCCAGCATGCATCATGGTTGCATTAGAGTTAACTAAGACCTGTCACTCCCTCAGTGGAAAGCAGGTCCTAACTAGTATGTTCAGATCCCTGAAATGTGTTTTCTTTAGTTGTGTAGGGACTTACACCCTTGGGAAAGGTGATTATGAGCCCTATAATAATCAAAATCACTATAACTGAACTCTGCTTCTCATTAACACTTTATGGCTAGTCAGAATTAAGAAGAAAAACATAAGATTCAGCACAGTAGCTTACACTTTGCTATACATTACACATTGTATAAAGAGTCTTGCCAGATCAGGGCATGCTACAGAGGGAAGAGGAATTAATCTGAGGCAGGCAGTGTGATGTTAAATAGAACTTTGTGACTTCATCCCTTAGACCCAAAGCCCAGGTTGGAATTTGTTTATTCATTGGTTTGATGGTGAAAAATCCTCCACAGATCTAGGAAGTTCCTAGCAAAGGTCTGTGTCATCTGTATATTGGTACAGGGATCTTAGTCCTTTGTGGATGGGTTCCTGCAGTTCCTATAAAGACAGTTGTTGATTGCAAGAGCGATGTGTAGGGGAAAATGCAGGTACACAGCTGGGAGTGGGGAAGACATTTGCTGGCATTCAGAATTGTTTTGCTACTGCTCCTTCTGCTTCTCCTCCTCTTGACTCCTGCGTGCAGCCAGAGTTTGAACTCTACTTACAGTGCACAAGAAAAAGTTCAAAACAGTTTTTCTAACTCCAGAGATAATATTGTCATTGGGGAATTTGTTTCTGTGCGACTTGCTGAAATGTTTCTGTTCAACTATAAGGCTAAGCCAGAGTCCAACCCAATGTCTTGGTAAGTTGTTCTGTCTTTTTTTTAAAAATTCTGCCCTGCTCTGAACTAAACCTCGAGTATAAAGCTTTCAAGTGTAGAATTCAGACAATGTTCTTCATCTTTCACTGCCTGCAGCATCAGTTGATGATTTACATTTCTGAATGGGCCTTTAAAAGATCACAGTTGAGATTTCATATCACATCACACACATGGGTAGCATCTCTCCCCACATTCAGCCACCATCTACAAAAAATACAGCAATCAAAGATCATGGGAGGGCTAATCTTGCATCTACACGGAGGGACATACATTAATTCTGCAGGCTTCTAGCTTATTTACTCTGCTGGAGCAGGCAAAACACACTGAGTAATCTCAGGTCTGTAGAGTAAGGCAGGGAGAAGGTAAATTAGGATCAATTGGTAAATCTCTTGAGTTATTTAAATCAGATCAGCAATAATGTTTTGCTTAACAATATTTATTCCCACTTTCCATAATTTTTCCCAATCTTCTAACTGTATATTTTGGCCAATATCTTTTGCCCAATAACTGATTTAACTTCTTCATCTTTCAAAAGCCATTCCAATAATAATTTATACATTTTAGGTAATATTTTAACTTTATTATTTCATAATTCTAATTCAAATCTCAATTTTATATATCCAAATCCATTTTTCTTTTTACCATCTTTAAACATTTCATTAATTTGACGATAATGCAACCAGTCATTCACAAAACCTTTAACCTCCTCGTATGGTTTTAATTTCCGTTGCTTATCCATCTCCTTCACTAATTGCTCATAGGTGGCCCATTTTTTACTCATATTTTTTCACACTCATTGCCTTGAGAGGCGATAGCCACCATGGTGTCTTATGTTCTGATAAATTCTTATATCTATCCCACACCTCATACAATGACTTTGGAAATACATGGTTCCCAAATCCTTTATGAACTTTTACCTTATCATACCATAAATATGCTTGCCATCCGAATCTGTTACCAAATCCTTCCAGATCTAATAGATTGGTGTTCTCCAACAAAATCCAGTCCCTTAACCAACAAGGGCAAGAAGCTTCATAATACAATTTCAAATCAGGCAGGGAGACGCCACCTCTCTCTTTTGTATCTGTAAGTAGTTTAAATTTAATGACCTGTGGAAATCTCATTCCAGGTTAATGCCAAAAAACTACCAGCATGTCCTTGCCTGTGTTTTTGCCATTCAAGAGGTCAACAAGAATAATCGCCTCTTACCAAACACCACACTGGTATCAGATATCTATGACAACGCATTTCATTCCATGTTTACCTATTGGGCCACTCTGGATCTTCTCTTCACAGGACATAGAGATCCCTACAATTACAAATGTGGCAGGGAGAAGAAGTTAATGGCTATTATTGGTGGGCTCACCTCCCAAAGCTCAATACAGATAGCCAGCATCTTAAATACCTACAAAATTCCACAGGTATGTCTTCAATTTTTTATGCAGAGTTGTAGTATAGATGCAATTGACCTGTGCATGTTCCCATCCAACACCCCTCTTGTGGTCGTCTCAGAAATTAAAGGGCCAAGAACTCTAATGGATCCTCTGAGTGGGGTCCTCTAGAACACATCTCATAATTCCTATAGGTTTCTTGGAAGAAGAGGACCTTAGCTATCCCTAGTCACTTTTTTCTAGGCTTGAGTTATTGTGTTTCTCCAGCTTCCTGCTCATAATCTACTTTGTGTGTGAACCTAGATTGCACCAATGATATTTGCTGGAATATAAAATCATGCAAATTCAAGCTGTACTTTTTGTTTGTTCAAAGACAGCATATAGTTTTGCAGTTTTAACCATACCTATATTCTTATTGTTATTAGCTAACTTATGGCTCCTTTGACCCTGTGATGAGTGATAAAACCCAGTTTCCTTCTTTCTTCCGGATGGCTCCAAATGAAAACCCCCAATATGATGGGATTGTCCAGCTACTGAATTATTTTGAATGGAACTGGATTGGCCTTCTCACCTCAGATGATGACAGCGGAGAAACATTTATTCAGACTATGAGACCAAAGCTCTCTCAGAGTGGTATTTGTGTTGCTGTAATACAATCAGTTCCAATAGTGATAAGTCACACACCCGAAAACCGTAAAAAATACAATGAAAGGATAAGTTTTGTGCTCCAGTTAAATAACATCAGTGTCATAGTTGTTTACGGAGATGCTCACTCTATGGCTGGTTTACAAATAGTCTTAGATTACAGTGAATTTGTTCATCTGCGACCAATGGAGAAGGTTTGGCTCATAACATCTCAGTGGGATTTCACAGCTATTTTAACTTGGAATAAATTTCCAGCAAAATCCCTCAATGGTACTTTGTCCTTCGCACTCCACAAAAACGTAGTTCCAGGGTTTCATGATTTTATTGCGAACATAAATCCATATGAGTCTTCAATTTATTTCATCCAGGAATTCTGGTGCAGTGCGTTTGCCTGCTCACTCCCAAAGTATTATGTATATATGACAAACTGCACTGGAAAGGAAAAGTTGGGGGGCCTCCCTGGAGCTGTGTTTGAAATGGAAATGTCTGGCCAGAGCTACAGTATCTACAACTCTGTCCACGTTGTAGCACATGCTCTCCATGCCATGTACTCATCAAAAACTAAACACAAAGCTATAGGAGATCTTCTGAATGTTCAACCATGGCAGGTAACATATGGCTTATGTTTATTACCAATCAAATGCAATGAATTATGTGTGAGCTTTAGGACTCAGATGCCACCCAATAGCTGCGTATGAGCCTCTCCACTCCCTCAGTGATGAAGGCAATTGGGGAAGTATTTCAAATACAATCCACAAAACATACAGCTCCTTTATGCTTTGTATATTATAATATACAGATTTCTGACGCCTGAAAAACATATATTTAAATAGTTTTTTAAAAGAATCTTCTTCACTTTGATATGAGGAATTGAACAAAAATGAATGAATCAGTAAATACATCAATGGAGCAAAACTGAGTTCGCACTTTCAAAATGCAATGACGTAGTATGAAATGAGGTTGGATTCAGCGACTTTCTAATAATTTGTGCCATAGCCAAAGGCCTGTAACATCATTTTGCAGCAGTTTTCCATCCGCATTTTTTTGTTACTGCATCCAAAAACAAAACTAAGTTCACTGATACATTGAGGAATATTCAACAGGGAATGGTATGAAAAAGGATTTTTAATAATTTGGAGATTTTGTAAAATTCTTCAATACTCTAAAGGAGCAGCGACCTTTCCATTTTGACAGGATGTTATACCATGATCTTCACTTATCTCAAATCTGAAATGTTTGGTTGTGCAGTATTGACACAGCCCCAGTGTATCAAATTCAAAAACTAATGATGGGCTCCTCGTATGTCCTCCTCTTTTCAATGCTCCCTTCTGCTTTTCTTCTTTTACTATTTGAATCAAACCGTATGAGGAAAGGTTGAAGGAACTAGGTATGTTTAGCCTGGAAAAGAGGAAAATGGTAGGAGATATGATAGCCATCTTCAAATATCTAAAAGGCTGCCACATGGAAGATGGAGCAGGTTTGTTTTCTCTTGCTCTGGAGGGTAGGCCTTGACCCCATACTGTAGCTTAAAGTTACAAGAAAGGAGATTCAAACTAAACACACAGAAAAACTTCCTGACAGTAAGAGCTATTTGACAGTGGAACAGTCTTCCTTGGGAGGTTCTGGACTCTCCTTTATTGCATATTTTTAAACAGAGGTTGGATGGCCTTCTGTTATGGATTCTTTAGTGGAGACTAAATGACTCTTGGGTTCCTTCCAACTCTAAGAGTCTATGATGCTATGATTTTACATGGTATTGTTTCTGCTTGAAAACAGCTTTAACTTCCTGCAGTTTAGAAACAGTCATTACTTAACCTCGCCATACAAATTGTAGTCCACTTGGATATTCACATGGGAAGGTCTTCATGTATGAATGTGGCCATCTTCAATGCCCACCCTTATAGAGTAATTTCTCATGTGAAATAGAATAAACCAGGAACCCTGGTGCATCATCTTCTCAAGGTAGTCACACTTGGAAGCCGCTTGAGTAGATTTTCCTGGTGCACTCATATGTTCGATAGTGTCCATATGTCCCTTTTTGTAGATTTTTTAAAGTGTGGCATTTTTCAAACTACAAATTATTGCAAATTCACATTCAATGATGTTAATATAGTGGCAAGTAGGTACTGTAATCCAAAAGGATACTATATGGCAAATACAAGGAATATAGTAAGCTGTCCTACTGAGTCATGCCATTAGTCCATCTAGAATGAGTGAATACTGTCCATTCTGGCCAACAGTGGCTCTTCAAGGTTTCAGATGGGAGACTTTCCCAACCCCACCTGAAGATGCCAGGGATTGAACTTGGCATGCTATTAGGGATGGAGGATAAATTCAATTCAATTCGCATTTAAAGGTGAGCCTACCTAATTCATACTTTCTCTGAACTCTGTGAAAACCAAAACACTGCCATCCTTCGACATTTGCACTTCTAAACATGGTGCAATGCAGTTTTCCAACTAAGTAAAATGTACAAAAATGTAACGTATATACAAGAGTAATGTGTGCATATCTATATGTGTATATATGTATATATTAGTGAAAATACAAGATGCATTATATCAGGAACATTTTTATTTTGCAAAAATGTGTCCAGTTAGCAAAATTGCATGCAAAAGTGTGATTATTGGGAGATTTGCACTAAAATGCTGGTGGGTACTCATGAGGACTTCGGGGAAAATTTCAGATTAAAAAAGAGAAAGAAATAGAAACCACAATGGACAGATTTGCCGATCCCTCGGTCTTCTGAATGCAAACCAGTGCCCTGTTACTCAGGAATGTTCTATCCCTACTGCAGACTCTGGGACCTGTTTTCTAACCCCCCCCCCTCTCCTCTAGCTTCGCCCATTTCTGAGAAATGTCCGCTTTAACAATAGTGCTGGGGAAGAAATATTTTTTGATGAGAATGGGGATGTAGCAGCTGGATATGATATTGTCAACTGGGTCATGTTCCACAATAAATCCTTCCGCAGACTCCTTGTTGGAAGGATGGACCCGAAGCATCCTGGAGGCAAAAGGTTCATAATCAATGGAAGAAACATTGTGTGGAATCACAAGTTTAATCAGGTAAAGCATCATTTTTATGGCTAAAGAATAAATAACTACATAAATGATATGGATTGACTATAAACAGAAACTCTGCAAATGTACCCAGTTCTTTACCCTTTCCTGTGCTATTACTAGTACTGAATAATATAGCAGCAGAGCTTACAACCACTGGTATCAAACAAGACCCCTATTCCCTCCATATCTGTGGAATGGGAGTGAAATTGCATCTTCTTTCCTTTCCCACTGTGTGTTGCTTGTACAAAATGAGACCTGTAGTCATCTGGGAATTGAAATAACATTTGACTAGAGTGCATGGGTCTAATATTATCCAGCTGTAAAATTCTTACATTGATATACTGCCAATGGTATAGGAATTGACAGTATAATGCTTTCTGCACACAGAGGACCTACCACTTGTGTGTCTTCCTCTTGCTTCAGACATAGCCAAAGGAAGCTTCATTCATTAATTCATTCATTCATTCATTCATTCATACATACATAATCTCTCTTGCAAGTCTGAGCTCATTCTGAGCTTTGGTCCACGTGATAGTAACACTGTAACTGTTGGCTACTTGAAGGAGTGTGGGATGCTATCCCAATTATGTTTATGAGGATGGACTAATCAACCCACACTAATGCTCATGAAAATAACTGGGATGGCATCCCACACTCCTTCAAACACTGCATTCTATACAGAAGGGATGTGGAGAAAACCAGGTTATTTCCACCATAACCATTATAACTTGTGGTTACCACTAGAAGACACCTCGTGCCAAATGTGTTGAAAGCTGCCACCCTGGATACAGCAGAATCGTCCAGCAGGGGCAACAAGTATGTTGCTACGGTTGCGCTCAGTGTCCTGAAGGAAGGATTTCTGTTCATATTGGTAAGGATGTGAATAATGAAGCTATGTTTCGTGTGGGGATGGGGGGGGGGGGCGCCAGGGAATGGCAAATGCTCTGCATTTCAGCCTACACTAATTCCCACATTCTTTCCTCTATAATTGGGGAGGGGAACCCACCACTAGAGATGTTGCTCAACTACAGTGACTTCATCCTTGGCTGGGGGCTAAAATCAGTTTTAGTCCAATGACATCTGGAGGACCAAAACTTCCACACTCCTGCTCCAGGATAGATATTCATCTTGGATTGGTGTAGGCCACAAAAGGACTGTAGGCTATATTACGTATGGCGCCAAGAAGTGGTGCTGTTACTTGCCCCATGGCACATTATTTAAGTGGCAGGGTCCTCTCTGGCCTTGAGGGCCCCCCACTCAGGATCCCCATGAAATCCAACAACCATAATGAGAAGGGTCTGTAACCAAAATAATATAGGAGCAACACCTGGAGTATTTCACCATAAATACCTTTAAGCCCTTGATGCTGTTTCACTGTGATCACAGCAGACATGCAGAAAGGCACACTGAACCTTGTCAATGCCAGTAAATCTTGCTTCATTCTGGAATGGCAGATTTCTTTGGGAATCCGTTGTATTGGAATGAGATGATTTAAAACAGAGATTGCAAATATGAGTTTATCTTATCCCTAATGGAAATATTGAAGGAGCTCAGTTCAGCTACCTTATATTCAGTTTTATCACATGATTCTTCAGTGATGCTGAACAACGTTTGACCATTGAAGGTCAATGGCATGTTATGAGTGGCACAATGAAGAGTAAAATATCTCAGATAAAGCTGAAAAATATTTGCGTATTTGATAAAATTTGGAACGTTAAAACATTAATTTCAGATGCGGACCAATGTGAGAAGTGCCCAGAAGATCAATATCCAAATGAGGAAAAGAATCAATGCATCCCCAGAACTGTCACCTTCTTATCCTATGGAGAACCTTTGGGGGCAGTTTTGGCATCTTTTGCCCTTTTCTTTTCCATTATCACGGTTGTGGTGATGGGGAGCTTCATTCAGCACCACAACACACCCATTGTCAAAGCCAACAACTGGAGCATCACATGTATCCTGCTCTCCTCTCTGCTTCTTTCCTTTCTGTGCTCCTTCCTCTTCATTGGCCAACCTCAGAAAGTGACCTGCCTTCTCCGGCAAGCAGTTTTTGGAACCATATTTTCCATTGCAGTTTCTTGTGTGTTGGGCAAGACCATCACTGTGGTTCTAGCATTCATTGCTACTAAGCCTGGAAACAAGATGAGGAAATGGGTCGGGAAGAGACTGGCAATGTCAGTCATCATTCTCTGTTCCCTTATTCAAATTGGCCTCTGTGTTGTATGGCTGGTAACCTCTCCTCCATTCCTTGAGTTGGACACACACTCCCAGATGGGACAAATAATAGTGCAATGCAACGAAGGCTCAGATACGATGTTTTACTTTGTCCTGAGCTACATGGGTCTTTTGGCCATCATCAGCTTCACTGTGGCTTACTTGGCCAGGAAGTTACCTGATGCTTTCAATGAAGCCAAGTTGATTACCTTCAGCATGTTGGTCTTCTGCAGTGTTTGGGTGTCTTTTGTTCCATCCTACCTGAGCACCAAAGGGAAATACATGGTGGCTGTGGAGATCTTCTCCATCTTAGTCTCTAGTTCTGGTTTATTAGGTTGTATCTTCCTTCCCAAGTGCTATATTATTTTAATGAGACCTGATCTTTTTTTTTTTTTTTTTTTTTTTTTTTTTTTAAATAAATTTTTATTATATTCCAACATCTTAAAAGCACATATACCATATTGATAAAACAAAACAGAGAAAAAAAAAAATAAACAGAGAAAAATAAACAGATACAAAAATCAATATACAGTCTATTATTTTGTTTGACTTCCCTCCACCACGACGTGACCTCTATCTCTACCATATGTACCGCAGTATCTTTTGTTAACTCGTATGTTTTACCTCACGGTTTTTATATTATACCTATTATATACCTATTGTATATCTATTGTAATTTTAATATTTCCTGACATTGTCTCTATATATGTAACAAACTTGTTCCAATCATTGATAAATTTAACGTTTTTCTGTTGCCTTATCTTCTGGGTCATTATTGCCAATTCAATATATTCAGTTAACTTAATTTGCCAGTCCTTAATTGTAGGTATGCTGGGTTTTTTCCAATTCTGCGCTAGCAGTATCCTAGCAGCAACTGTCGCATACTGAAATAGGGTTTGATCATTTTTGTCAATCTCATTCCCCACCATTCCCAAAAGGAACGCCTCAGGTTTCTTGGGGAACGTGTACTTTAAGATCTTTTTCAATTCGTCGTAAACAGCGCCCCAGAATTTTTTAACTTCATCACAGGACCACCACATATGAATGAAATCTCCCTCTTTCTTTTTGCATTTCCAACAGGTCTTATCTCCAGTTTTATACATTTTAGCTAGTTTTGTTGGGGTGATGTACCAGCGGTACATCATCTTTTCCATGTTTTCTCGGAGACCGACACATGCTGAAAAATTCATATCCTTGCTCCATAGTTTTTTCCATTTCTCATAGTCTAGAGGGTATCCTAAGTCTATGGCCCACTTAATCATGACCTCCTTTATTTCCTCATCCTTGGTGTCCCAGTCTAATAGTTGGTTATACATTTTGGTTAGGGTTTTGGACTTCCCTTCTATTATTTCTAGATGGAATTTGGACTTGTTCTTACTCATTCCGGCTTTTTTATGCTCGTTCCATAAAGAGTTAATTTGGTGGAAATGTATCCACCCCTCTAGTTTATCTTTTAACTCCTCATAAGGTCTTATTTCCCATCCTTTCTCATCTCTTTTCAAAAGCTCGGCGTATGTCCACCTTTTACCTTCCATATTTAATTTTTTAATTGCTAGAATATCAATAGGTGACAGCCATAATGGGGTGTCTTTTTCTATCAGGTTCTTACATCTATTCCATACCTCTAGCAACGCTCCTCTTATGATGTGGTTAGAAAAACCCTTGTGTACTCTCCCCTTGTCGTGCCAGAGGTATGCGTGCCACCCAAACCTCGCATCAAAACCTTCCAAATCCAACAGGTCGGTATTTTCCAGGGTTATCCACTCCTTAACCCAACAGAGGGACGCCGCCTCATAATATAGTTGTAGATTTGGGACCGCAAAACCACCTCTGTCTCTTCTATCAGTGAGCAACTTATATTTGATTCTGGCCCTTTTACCCTGCCAGATAAATCTAGAGAGGGTCCTCTGCCAGTCTTTAAACATTGTTGTGCCTCTGATTACTGGGATGTTTTGGAATAGGAATATCATTTTTGGTAAGATGTTCATCTTAATGGCAGCCATCCTCCCCTCCCACGAGAGGTGTAATCTACTCCAACTGTCAAGATCTCTTTTACATTCTGTCCAGATTTTGTTATAATTATCCTCCACCAGGTTTATGTTTTTAGTTGATACCCAGATACCCAAGTACTTAACCTTTTTTGATATCTTAATCCCTGATTCCAGTTCAATTTTGCTTTTTGATTGTTCGTCTAAGTTCTTTACCAACATTTTTGTTTTGGTTTTGTTTAGTCTAAACCCAGATAACCTCCCATACTCCTCCATTAAATCCATAACCATATTTATCCTTTCTTGAGGTTCTTCTATTGATATTACTAGGTCATCCGCATAAGCCTTTACTTTATATTCTTTTCTACCTATCTTAATCCCTCTTACTTCTGTTGTTCCTCTGATCTTATTTAATATGACCTCCAAAACCATAATAAATAGCAGGGGTGATAATGGGCATCCTTGCCTTGTACCTTTTGTAATCGTAAATGAGTCTGTTAGGTTACTATTAATGATAAGTTTCGCTTTTTGGTTTGAGTAGATCGCTCTAATACCTTCTAGAAATGGCCCTCTTATTCCTGCCCTCTCCATACATTTAAGAAGAAATTGCCAAGATACGTTATCGAACGCCTTTTCGGCGTCAACAAAAATTAAGGCAGCTGGGATGTCGGTCTTGAGATCCAGATATTCGATTATATTAATTACATGCCTCACGTTATCCTTTATCTGCCTACCAGGCAGGAATCCGGCTTGATCCTTGTGTATTGTTCTGTTCAAATATTTTTTTAATCTATTTGCCATTATTCCTGCAAAGATCTTGTAGTCATTGTTAAGCAACGAAATTGGTCTGTAATTTTTTATATTAAGCGTATCTGAGTCTCCTTTAGGTATTAGAGTGATATATGCCTCTCTCCAGGAGTCAGGCATTTCCCCTCCTTGGAGGATGTTGTTAATTACATTACAGAGTACCGGAATTAGTTGTTCCTCTAGGGATTTGTAGTATTTTTGGGAGAGGCCATCTGGGCCGGGGGTTTTTCCGGGTTTCAATTTCTTTATTGCGTCTCTAATCTCATCTGCTGTTACTGGTTCGTTGAGGGATGCCTTTTCTTCCCCTGACAGTTCTTCATTCCCATTCCCTTCCAGGTATCTTTCAATCTCACTTATGTCTTCTCCCTCTTTCTTTTTATACAAGTTTTCATAATATTGAAGAAACTTGCCCTTTATCTCACTAGGGTCCTCTATTGTTTGATCTTCAAGTTTAATTTTATTAATCACCATTTGCTTTTTCTTTTTCCTTAGTTGCCACGCTAAGAGCTTGCCAGTTTTGTTTGCTGATTCAAAGAACTTCTGTTTCATCCTCTTTATACCCCATTCTATCTCCTGATTCAGCATTGTTGAGTATTGAGTTTGTAATAATTTATGAATTTGTTTAAGCCTTTCATCCCCCGGGTTTGTTATTAATTTGTCCTCTATTTCTTTTAATTGTTTAGTTAGCTCTTTCTTCTTTTCTTCTCTTAGATTCTTCCTGTATTTGTTTTGTTGAATCAAGAAACCTCTGAGGACTGCTTTACTAGCGTCCCAGACCACATTGATTTTGGTTTCTTTATGGAGGTTTAGGTCGAAATACTCTTTTAAAGTATTCTTTGCTTGATCTACAATCTCATCCTGTTCCAATACATAATCGTTCATTCTCCATCGGTATATACCTGATGGTGGGTACTTTATTTCCAGGAGGATTGAGTTGTGATCCGATAGTGTTCTGGGCTCTATTATGCATCTCCCCGGTCTTAACGAAAGCTCTCTGGAGACCCAGATTTGGTCGATTCTGCCCCAGCTCTGGTGAACTCCAGAGAAATATGTAAACTGTTTTCCTGTTGAGTTTTTGAATCTCCAAATATCAATTAAGTCTAGGTTTTCTTGAAGGTCATCAAATGTTTTGGGGAGTTTCCCCTGTTTCCCTCTCTTTCTTTTTTCACTTCTATCTAGTTTGGGGTCAGGGACTCCATTCAGATCGCCTAGTAAGATTAGATTATGATTTTCTAGTTCTAATAGTATTTGTTCCAGTTTTTTGAAAAACTCAGCTTTATTTGTATTGGGGGCATATACCGATACAACATTAAGTCTTTCCCCTTGATGGGTAATTTGGATCCCAAGGATCCTCGCGTCCTCATCTCTACATATTATTTTGGGTTCCAGTTTCTCTTTA
The DNA here is from genome assembly GCF_964188315.1 of Podarcis muralis. Classification (NCBI taxonomy): domain Eukaryota; kingdom Metazoa; phylum Chordata; class Lepidosauria; order Squamata; family Lacertidae; genus Podarcis; species Podarcis muralis. Next base: position 14,686,771 of record NC_135667.1, on the reverse strand, counting down.
GCGTAGATGACCAACCCTCTCTTTTTGTTCACCGCTGAGTTAATAAACTCCATTCCCAGCCTCTTATTAATCAGTATACGCTTGTGTTTTTTGGCCACGTGGGTTTCTTGGCAGCAGACCACGTCACATTTTTTATTTCTCAGAACTTTCTCTATTTTATTTCTTTTTAGTTTCTCATTTAGACCGTTAACATTCCAGGTTAAAAAAGTTAATGACATTATTAAGATAAAGCAATACGTTTGTGTCTACTTTCAGTTCTTTCTTTCCTCCTCTTCCTCTGATTCTTCTTCTTGCACGCTACTTTCCCCCTCTTCTTCCTCGCCCTCACCCTCCCCCCCCTTTTCAGCAACCTCTCCCTTCCCCCTCCCTCATTTCCACCCTCTTTAGCGTCCTTTCTATCTATTACTCCAATCTCTTTTTTACTAAGCTCCTTCTCGTATCTTCTCAGGAACTTCTCTATGTCTAAGGGACTGGTCAGTCTAAATCTCTTGTCTTTGAAGAAAAATGCAATTCCCTCAGGGAATTCCCATCTAAATTGGATGTTATTCCTTCTCAGGGTGCCTGTTATGTGTCTATATCCCTCCCTCTTACGCAGTAGTCTGACCGGGATCTCTTTCAGGACAATTATTGGTCTACCGCCTATTATTAATTTTTTATGGTAGCTCGTTTTAAGTATCAAATTTCTCATTCCCATTGAATTAAACATTACCAAACAGTCTCCAATGGGTTTCTTAAGCTTATTCTGGTATGTTCTTGTTTTAATCCTAAAGGCGTTTTCTATCGTGTAGGCGACCTCCTCTTCCTTTACTTCTAACCAATTTGCCAATTCCGTAATTAGTTTTCCCTTAATGTTTTCTCTCGGCTCTTCTTCAATGCCCATCTCCTGGGCATCTTAATGAGACCTGATCTGAACACCAGAGAACAGATAGGAAAGAAAAAAAGAGATGATGCTTAAACCTTCAAATTCTTTTATTTCTTGAAGGACATAAAATGCCATGAGGAAAAAATGGGAAAGGCAGCGAATGAAGCAAATTTATTTCCTCAGGTTTTCTAATGTGTTTTAAACTCAGTGGTCATCTCACATGATAACTACAATACACACACACACACACACACACACAGAGAGAGAGAGAGAGAGAGAGAGAGAGACATTAAAAATAAAAGCCATCCAAGCATAAAAATGAATGTATCTATTTTATTAAAGTATGCTTTATTAAAATTTGTTGTTATGAAAATGGTCTATTTAAAATAAAAAAGGCTACAGTTTGGTATTCTTTCTTTAAACGTTTTCAAACAATTAGATCACAAAAGGACCTTTTATATGATTCCCCCACCACCACCATTTTCATCCAGAGGAAATATTGGGTTGTCTACTGGGAAGGTAGAAGTTATTTTACTGCGTTCCAGGAGATGGGTACTTATCACTGGCCATCCTTGGGCATTAAGCGGGGAAAGGTTTGAATTTGGGAAAGGTGTCTATTTGGACCCCTGTCTGAATGGATAGAAGCTTATTTTGTGTATTTGAAAAGGCTACTTTAAATGTGACTGGAGTCTGCAACAATGATAACTTTATGGAGTGCTTCCAGGCATAGAGGCAATTTTCTTAAAGTAAAAGAACCAGGTCTTCCATTGCAGTAGCTGAAATAATGCAAACTGCATTGAGGGACAGAGAGCTTTATGTCTTGACAGATAGCTCACCTCACCTCATGTCATGGGTTAGCCAATCCTGCAAGATGTGGATCTTGAGGGAAGTTCAGCTGAAATAAGGGGAAGGGAAGGGAAGGGAAGGGAAGGGAAGGGAAGGGAAGGGAAGGGAAGGGAAGGGAAGGGAAGGGAAGGGGGTTCACCCCCTCCCAGTCCAGCTTCAATAGGTGGTACACAGCAGGCAAACAAGGTCAGGGTTGCTGTTGCTTTTTTCAGCTTCTCAGTCAAGCCTGCATCGAAGGATTGGTATGAGGATCATATTGGGAGGAAAATGCCACTTTAAGTTCCATGGAGGGGCAGTGGAAAACAAAGGTACCAATATCCATATATGTAAATAAAATAACAATTTTATTTTATTTTATTTTATTTATTTCATTTTATTGATATTTTATAGGGGTGCAGGTCACCCAGCAACCTTTGTAAGAAGTTACTCCCAGAAGTTGATATTAGTAGTAATCTGTTCAGAGACCTTCGCACTTTGATTCTCACAAGGCTTATTAAACCCTTTCATTTCTGCATGAAGAGCAGACTTTGGCTGTGTTGGGAGCCTTTAAGAGCATTTCCTCTGATGGTGCAGGGACTTGAGAACTTCAAGGAATGTGATTATCTGAACTGCAATTATCAAAATTACTGTGATTGTGCTCAGCTTATTCTAGATGTGCTGTCACTAGCTGGAGGCCCTGCAGAGAATAGCTAATAGCTGGATTCAATGCAATACTTTCTGCTGAGTTATAGTTAGCCTATAAAGATTCTATCAAATTAATATATGTGAGAAAAATAGGGGCCATGAGAGTGAAGGGTACTTGTGTCAGATGGAGCTCTGATGAGTAATCAAACCCAAACTTCAGTTTGGAACCTTTATAGCTAAAGGATAGGTAAAAATTTCTCTGTCCTTTCTGAGTAATACCTGGTGGATTTGGACTGGCAGCTGTGTTTTCATGAAAATTAAATGCACATGAAAATTAAATGCACATTTCTCTTACAGAAGATTGTGGGGATCTAAATTACATTAACATTTCATTGCAGGATATTCTCTAAACACTATCAGCCTTTGTATTTGCCATTCATGAAATCAACAGAAGTGACAACTTGCTCCCCAACATTTCTCTGGGCTCAAACATACAGGAGAATGCTTTTAATCCAGAAAGAGTGGTTTGGTCTATTTTTCATCTACTCGTCACAGAAGAAGGGAATCCCCTCAATGACAACTGTGCCAGGGAGAAGAAGCTTATGGGCACCATTGGTGATCTGACCTCTCAGAACACCATCCAGTTGGCCAACATCTTGAATACTTACAAATTTCCACAGGTGTGAGTCTCCATATTCTGGAGCTGACTAGTGGTGCAGTCTTCCAGTGTCTCTCAATACAGAAGGATACCAACAAAAAACGTGTGTCCCTATCACAACTTGTAATATTCAGAGAGTCTACTTGGGCAACTGAGTAGGGTCCCATAAACAGCCCATCATTGCTTTAAATGCAAGAGTACCAAAACTCTCCCTTACCCACCTTCTCCCAAGCTGAGCTTTACCCCAGCCAAAGAGTAATTGTTTTCCATCTCTTTTTTGACTCCATTTAGGGTAGTTGTCCTAAAATTATAAAATTTGGCCTATAATATCAGTTGGCGATTCAATTGGATGAAGGACAAACTATATAATTATGGCTTTGGAAAAAGGAAACAACAAAGATAAGAGACATAAAATAGAACAAATATTTTAGTAAGGTTTCTACCTTTCTGATTGTGAATGCAAATAAATAACATGAATATGAGGGATGGCTTTAATAAATAATTGAGTTATGCAATGATTGGATGCAGAAGTTTGAGAGGGCTAGACTTTTTACATATATAATAATCAACTTCCCAATATTTCTGTGTTTTCTCTCTCTTTTAGCTGACTTATGTTTCTATTGACCCAGTGTTGGGTGATAAAACTCAGTTCCCTTCCCTCTTTTGAATGGTTCCAAATGAAAACCCACAGTTTGATGGCATTGTTCAGCTCCTGGAATATTTTGGATGGAATTGGATTGGCCTCATCATATCAGATGATGATAGTGGTGAAATGTTTCTTAAAACACTAAAAACCAAAGCTGTTCAAGAGGGACATTTGCAATGCTATGACACACAGAATTCCAACATTTAATATTAAGCCCTTTGCTGAAACCCTTCTCCTTGGACAAAATCAATGTGGTTCTTGTGTATGGGGATGTTCAGTCTATGGAGGGTCTGAGAAAACTTCTAGGAATTTAGGAGAAGGTTATACATCCAGTGGAGAAGGTATGGAATATAAGAGCCCAGTGGGATGTTACAGTTACTTTTACTGCAGGAAAATTCACAGCAAAATCCCTAAATGGAACACTGGCCTTCACGCTCCACAGCAACAAGGTGCCTGGATTTCAGGACATTGTTGAGTCCATAAATCCATATGTCTTCAATATATTTCATGCAAAATTTCTGGTATTCTATTTTTCACTGTTCACTCCCCAAATATAACCGGTTTTTTATAGGTAAGCACAATTGTACTGTAAATCTGAAATATTAGTACAATCACAGAACCCACATAAAACAGTTGGATGTTGTGATTAGGGTAACATGAATTTAATGTACAAATATATAAACATAAGGAAAAAAAGTATTTGCATTTAAAAATGAAGGGACATTCAACACATTAGCCAGAAACTGACCTGAGGAAGGCCTGACCTAGATTTGGGCTTGAATCAATTCTCATGATCAAATGTTGCATTAGAGGTTTCTTGGACTCTATACAGTCAGGAGAGGATCAAGGGAACGAGACACTGCTTCCCCCTCCCTCCCTCCTGCCCTCCCTTTACCTGACTACGCCACACCTACTTCCTTACTAACCTCTCTTTACTGTTCATCTGAGGCCTAAATAAAATGATGACAATTTTAGGGAGGAAGATGCAACCCAGTAAGCCAGCAGTAGAGGCCAAGATGGAGAAGATCTCCACAGCCACCATGTATTTCCCTTTGGTGCTCAGATAAGTGGGGACAAAGGACAGCCAAACACTGCAGAAGACCAGCATGCTGAAGGTAATCAACTTGGCTTCATTGAAAGTATCAGGCAACTTCCTGGCAAAGAAAGCCACAGAGAAGCTCACAATGGCCAAAAGACCCATGTAGCCGAGAATAAGATGGAACATGATGTCGGAGCCTTCATTGCACTGCACTATGATTTGCCCCTCCTGGGAGTGCAGGTCAAACTCTGAGAATGGGGGAGAGGATGCCAGCCACCCAAGACAGATGCCAGCTTGAATGAGAGAGCAGAAGGTGATAAGGGATCCTGCCAGCCTCTTCCCAAGCCATTTCCTCAGGCTGTTCCCAGGCTTGGTCACCAAGAATGCCAAAACCACAGTGAGGGTTTTGGCTAACACACAAGCCACAGCAATGGAGAAGACGATGCCAAACACGGTTTGCCTCAAGACACAGGTCACCTTTGTAGGCCTGCCAATGAATAAGAAGGAGCAGAGAAAGCAGAGAAGCAGAGAAGAGAGCAAGGTGCAGGTGATGCCCCAGTTGTTGGCTTTGACAATGGGAGTGTTCCAGTGCAGACCAAAGGTCCCCATCACAACAACTGTGACCAGGGAAAGCACGAGAGCCAAGGAGGCCAGAATTGCCCCCAAGGGCTCCTCATAGGATAGGTAGCTTATTTTTTTTGGAATACATTGGTCCTGAAAGGCATTTGGGTAGTGATCATCGGGGCATTTCTCACACTGATCTGCATCTGAAAGTGAGAAGCATGCTTTTAGCATTTCTGGAAGTGATATTTATTAATATTATTGGTACTGTCTGTTATGCTGTACACAGAACCAATTACTGAGCTGATGAACCAAAGCCTAATTTTTCAAATACGTGATGGTTCCTCTCTGAGCATCACAGCTTTACTAATTAATCTATTCATATTTATTTGTCATGGTTAGCGTATACTGATTGATTTCTGTCTTTGCCTCTTAAACATGTCTGTCTCTGCATCCAGCCCCATGTCTTTGCATTTCAAGGCTTGTAGCCCAAGTGTTTCTTTTTTACACTTTCCAAAATGGAGCTTGTCAAATCTATATTTGACAAGAAATAACTGTTCCTAAGGATTGGAACTGTGTGGATAAAATAGAAGAGATAATTCAGTACTTGTAAATAACAGAAGATGCAAATTTGTTGACTGCAGGTTCAATAGAGAGAAAAGGAAATCTACGGAGTGCAGTTTTAACCATTTCTACCCAGATGGATGTCATGCTGATTTCAATGGTGGTTACTTCCATGTGGACGTAATTTCACACAATATACTCTAGAATGGCTGTCCAAAGGGGAGGGGAGATTAAAGAAGAATAAGTATCAGTAACATAAACACATGTGCTTGGCATCCGTGACAAAAAATAAGCTGGCATAATAAGACTAAGACATGAATGTCTGTGTTGGAGAGGAAGAAGGGAATTCCAGTTGACTTGGGTTTCTTCACTTACCCTTCTGGACTGAAATCCTCCCTTTAGGGCACTGAACACAGTCATAGCAACAGATTTGCTTTCCCTGCTGGGGAAACATACTCTGTCCAGGGTGGCAGCTCTCAACACAGGTGGAAATGGGCAGCATCTAACGGTAATGACAAGGAAGGGATTTTGAATTGAATAAGCTCGCTTCTCTCCACAAATTTTATTGTCATCTATGTCTGCTTTGCAGCAGAAAGGCCACAGGACTGAATTCAGAGGATGGCTGTCAAGCATTTGCTCCCTGGGCAAGCATCAGGCCCCCTGATAAAGATGCTTTGTGCTGTCACTTAACCATTTGGCCAGCCCAGCACATGTCTGAATGCCAAAGAGAAGCTAGTGCCAACCTTCTCTTTCTTGATAGATTGATTCCTCATAACCCAATACTGATTCCCTCCTGGAGGGAGAGGAGAGCTGAAATAAGGAGCCAGCAGCAGATGTTTCTTCTCCTTCTTAGGTGTGCAGGAGTAAGGAATGAAGAACCATTATGACAAAGAGGCAGATTCTGGTTGTTGGTGATGAAACATATTTAATAAGGTTGCTATACATATTTTGATGTTCTCTGCAGATGACACAACCTTGACAGTGCTCTCCAAGGAAGTTTTCACCAACCATTTTATGGGAATTAAACTCTAGTTCCCATTTACAGAGTTATGTGGAAGATAGCCCTGGTCGTTTGACGCATTCCCCTTTTCCTTCCACAAAAACTATGCAAGACACTCTCTTTTAAAGTTTCAATAATAATTAATTTTTACTTGGTGTACTTGAACTTGAAGATTAAAATATACAATGTAGGTAGGTGTTACTTACGTTGCTAATACATCTTACATCTTGTATTAATACATCTTCGTAGGTTTTTTTGGAGGGCGGGTTATTCAGTTTTTTAGATATTGATTAAGTAGTTTGTGGTTTTATAGATGGATTTTTTTTAAAAAAATACCTTTATTTTGCTTTAAACAAATACATATAAATATAGACAACCAAAATTACAAAAGAAAATTCCTTAATAATAATAAAAATAAAAAAACTACAAAACTACAAAAAATATCAAAGTACATGGCATAAAACATAAACCACTATGGGAAAAGAGAAAAGGAAAAAGAAGAAAAGAAAAAGAAAAGAAAAGAAAAAAGGAAGATGAGCTAAAACAGGAAAGCTCATCTATTGTACACTTCCGTCAAGTTCACAACAGATCATTATTCTTATCAATTCTCTCTATCTACATTCCAAAGGAATCCCTCATCTTGGTATCAGGGAGCATTTCTCTATGCAGTATCATTCTAAACATAACCAGGTCTTTCTTGTTGAGCCGTTGTCCCCTAAATAATTATTTAAACATTCCATTCTTCTTTCACCAATTTTTAAGGTTTATCTCATATTGCATCTGTCAGCTTTGCGAGCTCCAAGGTGATTTTATTCTGTGAACTGCTCTGAGACTTCCGGGCATAGAGTGGTATATAAATTCAATCCATCCACCCACCCACCAATCAATTGCATCGGGCATATGACAGCACAGCATTCTATAGCCTTCTGAGCATTAGCCCTTTCCTTAGCCTTTTGGATGCTTTCATCCCACGCATTATGGCCAAGCCTGCATGGATTTTGGCCCCACCACCAGCCTGATGGAGACCAACAGGATATCACTGGGACAGAATATCACCAGCACTCCATCCATCAACATTAGTGACCACAAACTTCAGGTGGTATATGATTTTTCCCCCTATCTGCGCTCCACATGGCTGGACTGAGTCTCAAACAAAGATTGTTGCCAACAAGGCATTTTGGAGCACAACAGTCTCTTTTCAAGAGCTTTAAACAGTTGCCAGTTCCTCACTCAGAAAGACCTTGTTCTTTAACCTGAGCTCCAAATTAGCTTCAAACTAGCTCTGGAGCAACCAATTTGAATAAAGTAACAAAAACAGTATTTCATCAGAGAGTACCAGAGCTTGCCTCCTCACATTTCTTCTTTGTAGCCATCTCTGTTTTCCTGGATCTCCTGATCTTCTCCTAAAAGATGATGGATGATGATCAAAGATGGATGATGATCAAAACAAAAAAATAGTCCCACCCACCTTCTTGAACTTGGGATTCCATGCGATGGCACTTTCATCCACTGCGAACTCTTTTCCTGAGGGGGCCTGAGGGTCCACCCTCCCCACTCGGACTCTCTGGAAGGACTCATTGGGAAATGTGACCAAGTTGAGGAGATCATAGCCACCTGCCTGCTGCCCCTTCTCATCCAAAGAGATTTCTTCCCCAGCACTGTTGTTGAAGTGGATGTTCTTCAGGAAGGAGTGAAGCTAGATTGCAAGAGAAAAAATACACAAACATTGTCTGCTAATACGCTCTCTCTTTTCCCTTTGACAAGTGGACCTTTGGCTTTTTACTACCATTCATCAGTATGTTATAGGACACTGAAAGCTGCCTTACAGTGAGTGAAATCATTGCCCTAAGTAGCTCAGTCACTGATTGTTATTGGCTCTCTAGGGTTTCAGAGTCTTTCCAAGCATGATCTTGAGATGCTGGGGGTTGAACATGGGACATTCTGAATGAAAGCAGATGTTCCGCCATTGAGCTGTAAGCCTTTCCAGTTGCAATACTAAGAGACATGACTTGGTATAATTTCTACTTGGCATAGATTCTGGGTAATTCAAAACCCTTCTCCATTAACATATGCAACTGCCTTGTGCTAAGTCAAACCATTGTTCTCTGTAGCCCAGAACTGTCTGCTCTGAATTACCACAGTGCTACAGGGCATATATCCGAGGTTTCAACCCAGTTTTGATACCAAAGGATACTCCTGGCCCTTGCACATCCCCAAGTAGGAGAATCCTGGATGGATTAATTTAAAGAGCTTTGAATGTGCAGCATGCAAAGCAAGTGGTCTTTAACTGAGATCAAGTCCCTCCCAATGATAGAACTCACCAGGGAAAATCCCCAAGGCCTCTCCTCCATGCCAGGACTCAGCTGTGAAACATATGAATCAGTAATAATAACTTGTGCTTCTAACATTGAGGAGAGTAGTTGACAGTACCTGCCAGGGCTGAACTTTCTGCTGTCTCCATTTCTCACCCAGTACGTTTTGTTTGGCTCTTGAGGAATACATGCTATGGAGAGCATGTGCTACTGCATGGACAGCATTGTAGATGGTGTAGCTCTGGCTGGACATTTCCATTTCAAACACAGGTCCAGTGAGTTTCTCCAGCTTCTCCCTCCCAGTGCAGGGTTCATAAGTTGTGTCAATTAGATTGTTATCTGGGAATGAACAGAGGAATGCACTGGCCCAGAACTGCTGGATGAAATAAAGGTTTGGCTGCCATGGATTTATAGTCTGTAGAAAGTCCTGAAACCCTGGAATTGAATTTGAATGGAGTGTAAATGAGAAGGTGCCATTGAAAGATTTTGAAGTGAATTTCTCTCCAACCAGCACTGCAGTGAAATCCCATTGAGATGTTGTAATCCACACCCTCTCCACTGGGTACATAAACAAAACCTCACAGGAGACTAAAACCAATCTCAAACCCTCTAGAGACTGACTGTCGCCATAGACAAGAATCACATTCATTTCCCTCCTTGTGAGAGCAAACAAAATTGGTTTCAATTTTTGATTAAGAAGATCATGAGATAAATATGATGTCACTAGTGGGATCACCACTGTCCAAGAAATGCAAAGATTATTTTGGGAAAGCCTTTGTCTCAGAGTACGAAGGAAGGTTTCTCCACTGTCATCATCTGAAACAAGGAGGCCAATCCAGTTCCACCCAAACTTCCTGAGTAGCCAGACAATGCCATCATACTGAGCTTCTTCATTGGGGACCATTTGGAAGAAGGAAGGGAAGCGCCTTTGGTCACTCAGCCCTGGATCCAAGGAGCCATAGCTGAGCTAAAGGGAAAGGAATTATATATAATATAATTGTTATTAATTTTCAGTTGTTAAAACCCAATGACAACCACATTTTATCACTATCCATTTCCAATTCCCATTAAAATATAAATCAATAATACAGCCAATTATACATTTTGGGTGCTTTTTTATGTGCTTGGCTTTGGAGTGCAAAGTTCTTACTTCTTTCTGCTTCCAAGATTTTAATTAATCCATTTGCATTCAGTCCTGATCTTAGTCCCTTATCCACAGCTACAGATTTCTTGACCTCCTTTTGTGTTGAAATATTTGTTAGCTAAAGATTTTCTGCAAAAAGAGTTTTGTTTCCTGTTAATTTCCTGTGGGAGATGTTTATTTTCTTTGTTTCTTCATTGTTATAATCATGTCTTACATGGTATCTCTACTTCCATTTTTCTAGTCTTTCTCTTCTTCTGTTGAAATTCAAGCTGCATCATTACGCCATTTTTGTTTATTCCTGAGCGTGGGAGTCATCTGGCATCCTGCCATAGCCCTGGGTGAGTTTCCAATTCTCCTTCTACTCAGATTCCTATCTCTAACAATCTGGTATCCCAACAGAGCTACTGCAGATCAAAGACCATAGTCCAAATTACCGTCCAATGGAGTTAGATGCTTTAAATCATTCTAACATTCTCATGCAGTTCTATTTTTTTTTAATCCATAAATATAATTCCATTCTCTTTTTCTCTTTTTGCTTTTTCTCAATTGCTGTCGTTTAGGGGGAGGTTTGCCAAATATAGCAAATATATATTGATAAAGAAGGGTGAAGGTTCCCCTCCCCGCTAACATACCATATTCTTGAACAAATGAGATCTTCTTTCCAGTTCGAAACAATGCAACCCAGTAGCGGATTCTCTTAGCCAGGCACCCCCAAACTCAGCTAACAGGACCAGTGGTCAGAGATGATGGGAACTGTAGTCCCAAAACATCTGGAGTTTGGGGGTGCCTGCTCTTGGCAATTTGTAATCTTGTGCCCTTCATCCTGCACATGTCTGTAAATTAGAGCCAATTCCTTCCTAATATACAGAAGAACCTCTGCTCTTAATGGCTGCATCGGGGGGTTACCAAAATGTCGGGTGCTTTTCCACTCAGCATCTCTTGCATGTCAGATTCCATTCCGGAGTGAGAATCAGTTATTGAGATGATCTGTGAGTGAAGCCCACTCCCCCCGGGCCCTGGGGGAAGCTTGAAAGGACAGTTACTCTCAAATCATCCTTGCTTTCCTCTGCAAATGATCTTCGCTTGCATGGGGGCTGCCTCCATTTAGGCAGGAAGCACTGGAAGTCCAGGAATCCAAAAAACACCTACTGTATTAGTTCATAGAAAGCATACTTCTGTATTGTGGTGGTTAACCACTTGGTCTTACTTTTCTAAGTATACACCACTGGCATTTTTAATTCTCAGGCTAGGAGAAATTTATAAGCAGGAAGCTGGATGCTCCTATGATTACATGCTTTGTGGCATGGCCAGGTATGAAAGAAGCAGCGCTTGGATTATTAGTATTATGGGTTTATCCCCCCCCCCCAAATCCCAATGCAAATTGAGACGGCAGTGTTGGCAACACATAGCTAGGAGGCTTTAACATAATCATGTACCCATACCAAGTCTAATGTACGACACAAGTGTAGAAAACATAATGGGATTATGTCTTTTGGGGTTTTCCTGTGTATGTTGGCCCTTGTGATTGTATCTATGTGTCTACACACATACCTGTGGAATCTTGTAGATGTTTAATATATTGGCCATCTGATTAGAGTTTTGGGAGGTGAGCCCTCCAACGATGGCAATTAATTTATCTTCTTCATTACAGTGGTAATTGGGGGGATTTCGTTGTCCCATGAAAAGAAGAGCAAGAGTGTTCTGACAAGTTCGTAAAGGATTAAAAGCATTCTCATAAAATGTTGATCCCAGTGTGATGTTGGATAAGAATTTGGCATTCTTGTTGATCTCTTGCATGGCAAAGATGAAGGCAAGAACATGCTGGTAGTTTTTCGGGATGGGTCTGTAATGAGACAGAAAAGACTGCAATACTGACAGAAGAGAAACAACTGTGTTTCACTTTGCATTTTGATTTGTAAATCTATGTTCCTCGATTGTTGCAACCCACAGGACAGGAACATTTGAGTCAAACTAATGAAACTACAGCAGTCTCCTAATAGGTTTTGATTCAATGTATGTGAATGGTGGGTTCCAAGTGATCCATTGTTGTGGTATTAATGAATTGGTGGGTTTCAATATGGGAATCCCAGAACCAGAAGTTCTTAACCTGCCAAGTTCAGTCAGGCTCTATTGGTGTCCCCATTTAACTAGGTTCTTATATACCGTGTCCATGCCTACCCCTTGTTTAGTTTCATCATCCACCACCTTCCTTCCATTTCTGAAACATGAAATATTCATGGGAATGTATTCCCTATTGAACCTGGAGAAGAACTAAACAATATACAAGGGTCTAACCTGCGGGCCACAAGGCCTTTTTTAGTGTCCCTTGAATCTGAGTCTAAGACAGATATAAAGATGAGACTGTAGGAGTGGGATGTTCTTTCATACTCTCCCCCTTTCTTTCTTTACTGTCTTTCCCCCTCACTACTTTCTGTATGATTGGTGTTTTAAACTGCTCCTTTAATGCAAGCCCAAGCCATTAGCACCTGACAAGGGCGCATTGTTTCTGGGAAATGCAAGGTCTGTGTCACCTAGGCTCAGAGTTGTGCTTTGGAAGATGATGATCCATTTGTGGAAACCAGCTAAGCTCTGTCCTCCTGCCAGATGGAAAGTCCTACCTGTAGCTCTGATGCTGCTGCATGCCTCTCTTTTAAAAAACAAATTTGGAAGCAAAACCTTCCTCTTCTTTTTTTATTCAATGAGATTTGACTCCCCAATAATTATGTACAGGATTACAGGTTGTGATCACACAAGCTTCCATTGGAAATTCTTTCCTTGCATGTAAACTTGTGTTAATGAAAGCTGTCCTTGATCCCAAGTATTGGAGAAGAAACATCCCATTGTCCTTGATGGAACTGGCTTTCACGCAAATCTGTTTTATGCTGCAATCCGGTTGCAGCCATTTACCTGGGGTGGTGCTGTGGGTTAAACCACAGAGCCTAGGACTTGCCGATCAGAAGGTCGGCGGTTCAAATCCCCGCGACGGGGTGAGCTGCCGTTGCTCGGTCCCTGCTCTTGCCAACCTAGCAGCTCAAAAGCATGTCAAAGTGCAAGTAGATAAATAGGTTCCGCTCTGTCGGGAAGGTAAACGGCGTTTCCGTGTGCTGCTCTGGTTCGCCAGAAGTGGCTTAGTCATGCTGGCTACATGACACCGGCTGTACGCCGGCTCCCTCGGCCAATAAAGCGAGATGAGCGCCACAACCCCAGAGTTGGCCATGACTAGACCTAATGGTCAGCAGTCCCTTTACCTTAAATGCTACTTAGTGGTGATTACATCAGATAGATATGCATAGGGTTGCACTGTCAGGTTAAAAGCCCATGCATGTTGGGGGGAAGTGAAGCCCAGGGAACTGTGCAGAGCTTACTTGCAAGTAAATGGGATCCTGCTATTAGAGGACCTGGTTGCGTGCGGGCTTCTGGGACTTCCCTCCTAGGGGTTAATTGGTGTGTGTGGGGGAGTAGCTAAGCCCTGGCCATAGCCCCTGGATCACGCCAGGCTGTTTTAGCCAATCCCCAGAGGGTAGCGTGATCCCAGGGGCTTTAAAAGGCGGCAGCGTTACACAGGAGGGGCACTTGCCTCTCGCTGCCGAACACTGGCCCTCCCTCCCTAGAATTAGGTAGTTTTGTCTGGCCTTGCTTTGGTTTGGGTCGCTTGTTTTGGAACAGGGGCTGGGTAGGAATTTCCCCCATTTTTCAAATTGGCTCTAGCCACTTGGTTGTTGCCTACCCCTTAGCAATCGTCACAACTTGTAAGGTGGCGGTTAGGCATTGTCTCAGTTGGATTGTGGGGAGGTGAGGTGTGGCTATAACCTGTCCCTCCAGGAACTGGGCATTCTGTTAAAGGAAGCTGGGGGTCCTGGATCTCATCTGAAGCCTGCTTGAGGTGCTAGGGCCATGCCAGGACCACAGGAACCCCGGGGTGAGCTTTGGTTGGTCCGCATCGACCCCATTGGACTGCCACCCAGAGAGGTGGAGTCAGTTATAATCGGGAGTCAATGCCTAAGCCAATACTGCTCACGTGATTGTAATTCAATAAAGTTGTGCCCAGAATTTGCCCCAAAACTTAAAACTAAAATTAGTGTCCGAGTGAAGTTATTTTTGGAGGTGGGTCCTGGGGGCCTCGAGGCGCAAATTTTGGCAGAGGGAGGGATTGAAACTTCCATGGGTTTGAAGAAGCTTAAGAACTTCAGCTGGGTTAGAAAACATTTCAATAAATAATGAACTACTTACTTGGCAGTTGATGAAGAATATTGTGGTAACCTATAAATTTCTGCATTCTGAACAAAAAGGTCAACTTTTGGGTATCATTTAAAAGAATATCAGTTTGTAGGGAGAGCCACTTCAGAGTGGCAGACCTGCCATACAGCATCTATCCTTATACGTAGACAGAAACACCCCAGTGCACTGTGGGGAGGGGGAGTAGAGTGGCATTTCAAGCAAGTCTGACTTTTAATGGAAGGACTAGGAATAAGCACTTCTAGATTCTTCTCACAAGAATGAATATCCTACCCTCATGCCAACTTCCAAAAACATTTTTAACACTGTGGTGCAGATGATTTGATGAGCCACACGTGGTGCCTGAGACTGATAATGGCCTTATTTCTGCTAACTCGAGTGGTGGGACATAAGGCTTACAGGAGAAGCTGATGCAGTCGTTTATTTCATCAAGAATGATCAGTGGGCCCAGCAGACAATTCTCCAATAAATAAATAAATAAATAAATAAATAAATAAATAACTACTTACTTAGCAGTAAACGAAGAGGTTTTGGGTTTTTCTGTAAATTCATGTATTCTGAAGTTTCCTTGCATAATGGATATGAATTCACCAATGATCATGTCTGCTGGAGGACCGAGTGAATTGGTTTGAATTGTTTGTCTCAATCTGCTTGTGGAGGAGTTCAAATACTTGCTAGAAGAACAATGCAGCATCAACAGCAGGAAAAGCAGGTGGAACGCTAACCATTCTTGTGCTGAACTGCAACAGGAAGCCATCATGTTTGCCTGTAGTCACAATTTCAGTCTTGGCTGAAGTTACAGGGAAACCTGGCTGCATGGAACTATGTATGTGCGTCAAATCCACAACCGGATTCATGTAAGCTGATAGGACAGGCACCTATATTGACTATGTTGTTGTGCCTTCATCTTTGATTTCCCATGTGACATTTAGAAGTAGTGATGCTGATCAATAATTATAAAAATTACAGGGTGGGTGATCTGTTTTGCTAAGATTCTCAAGTCTCAGAACAAGCACATTTATCTAGTTAGCTAGCTAGTTGATAGTTAGCTAACCATAGGGTAGCCATAGTTTGCCATAGCTTATTTTGCAAATGCACAAAAATAAAAGTCTGCTGCTCTAAATTCGGATACCAAGGGGTACAGATAACTAGAAACCTGAACAAACTGTATCTTCAAAAGTAATCTCCCCTCTGGCACAAATTCAACCAAGAGCAATCTGTATTGGGGATTATCGGCCCTGTAATAATCAAAATCACTATAACTGAACTCTGCTTCTCGTCAACACCTCATGGCTAGTCAGAATTAAGAGCAAAAACATAAAATTCAAAAATAAAATTTAATTTAATTAAAATTAAAAGTGATTTTAACTTGGAATAAATTTTCAGCAAAATCCCTCAGCGGTACTTTGTCCTTTGCTCTCCTCAGAAATGCAGTTCCAGGGTTTCATAATTTTACTGAAAACATAAATCCATATGAGTTCAGTTTTTTTATCCAATAATTCTGGTGCAGTGCTTTTTCCTGTTCACTTACAAAGTATGATATACTCAAGACACTTTTTTGGGGGGGGGGCTGCCTAAAACTGTGTTTGAAATGGATGAAGACAATTGGGGAAGTATTTCAAATACAATCCACTAAACATACAGTTCCTTTATGCTTTGTATATGCTAGATTCTTGACACCTGAAATACATATCTTTAAATAGTTTTTTAAAAGAATCTTCTTCACTTTGATATGAGGAATTGAACAAATATGAATGAATCACCAAATACATCAACGGAGCAAATCTGAGTTTGAGTTTTCAAAATGTAATGATGTAGTATGAAATGAGGTTGGATTCAGTGACTTTCTAATAATCCTTATGTCCTCCTCTTTTCAATGCTCCCTTCTGCTGTTCTTCCTTTACTATTTGAATCAAACCTTAAGAGGAATGGTTGAAGGAGCTCAGTATGTTTAGCCTGGAAAAGAGGAAACTGGGAGGAGATATGATAGCCATCTTCAAATATCTAAAGGGCTGTCAATGGAAGATGGAGAAAACTCGTTTTCTCCTGCTCTGGAAGGTAGGACTCAAACCAATGGGTTCAAGTTATAAGAAAGGAGATTCTGACTAAACATATGGAAAAATTCCTGACAGTAAGAGCTATTCGATGGTGGAACAGTCTCCCTTGGGAGGTTGTGGACTCTCCTTTACTGGAGCTTTTTAAGTAGAGGTTGGGTGGCCTTCTGTCATGGATGCTTTAGCTGAGACTCCTGCATTGCAGGACTAGAGTTGGACTAGATGACTCTTGGGTCCCTTCTAACTCCAAGATTCTATGGTACTATGATTTTACAGGACATTGTTTCAGTTTGAATACAGCTTTAACTTACTGCAGTTTAGAAAGTCATTACTTAACCGCGCCATACAAATTGTAGTCCAATTGGATATTCACATGAGAAGGTCTTCATGTACGAAAGTGGCCATCTTCAATTCCCACCCTTATAGAGTAATTTCTCATGTGTCACTTTTAGAAGACATCTGAAGGCAGCCCTGTTTAGGGAAGCTTTTAATGTTTAATAGGTTATTGCATTTTAGTGTTCTGTTGGAAGCCGCCCAGAGTGGCTGGGGAAACCCAGCCAGATGGGCAGGGTATAAATAAATAAATAAATTATTATTATTATTATTATTATTATTATTATTATTAGAAATAGAATAAACCAGGAACCCTGGTGCATCATCTTCTCAAGGTAGCCACACTTGGAAGCCACCTGATTAGATTTTCCTGGTGCAATAATTCATATGTTAGATAGTGTCCATCTGTCCCTCCATGTCCCTATAAAAGTGTGGCATTTTTCAAACTACAAATTATTGCAAATTCACATTCAATGATGCTAATATAGTGCCCAGTAGGTACTGTAATCCAAAAGGACACTGTGTGACAAATTCAAGGAATATAGTAAACTGTCCTACTGAGTCATACCATTTTTATTTTTATTTTTTAATGAATGAATTTACTTTATTACGGTCACAGACCAGCATAAGCAAAACATCTAAATAAATAGCATAACAGTATGAATCTAAGCAGATAATTATTAAATACGGGGGAGCAAGAACCAAACATAGATTAAAACATATACATAGAATACTTGATGAAGCATAAATAATGGATAAGTAAAATCTGATAATAAAAGTTAAAAGAGACCAGTTAAAACATCTGTGTGGGGTGGTGCTTCAGAAGTGTGGATCTAACAATATGGGCCTTCAATTGAGGACTGATTTCTAGCATAGGCGATCCTTCGGCGAATATCTATCATGGCAGCGCAAAATCTGGCGACTGAATATGTGACTTCTGGGCTTTCGTCCTGGTAGATGTTGTGTTGTTCTGAATGCCCGGGGAACTTATATAGGATGGGCTGGATAAACCTGGCTCAAATGTCTATATAATACTGGCACTGAAGAAGGGCATGTTCCCTTGTTTCCTGCTGCCCAGAGCCACATGGCCATTTCCTCTCCTCGTGTGGTATCTTCCTATAACGGCCTTCCTGAATTGCCGAAAGGAGGGCCTGACAATGGGCCAAAGTGAAAGCCCTTCGTTGTTTTGGTATTTCAAGGATTTCCATCTTTGACCTTCGGTCACCTCTAAGATCAAAACAGATAACATTTCACTTCTTGCCCCTATTGGAGATATTTAAATAATACCCAAACCTGGACCAAGAGACCTTCCAAATTTCATATAGATTGGACGAAAAACAATTCATTTTAAACTTCTTTTTTCTTTCACTTTTTTAAATAAATAAAAAAAAATCCACTCATGCCTAACAAAGGAAAGTGTATTTAGCTTTTTTGGATTCCCCCCCTCCAATTCTACTTCTACAAGTTTTCCAAGGAGCATATTTTGACTGCCCTCCCAACATGGTTAAATTTGTGAAATGCAGTTCTTATGTGTAAATCAATATGGAAAGAGCAGAAGGAAAAGGACTTGACAAAAAGAGATGCCTTTGTCAATTATCATTCCATGTGTACACACCCAAGGATTTTACAAAGATTAATGTAGATGCAAACATGTCTCAACATAACAATAGTGCATTAATGGCAGCTTTATTTTGTTTTAGTTTGGTTTGTGGGTCTTCCCCAATGCTACTACATTACTGCTATCCGTATGGGCTAAAGTGTAACAAAAATTGGACAAAAATAAACCAGAACATTTGTAATGTAAAAAGTTATGGGATTTCAGGAGGAAGTTAAGGGATATGATCTGGTAACAAATGAAGCAGGGGGGTGGCCTTCAAACTTTTGCAGGTACAAAATAGCTTTGTGGAACAACTCTAAAAGTGTGTTATAATAGGAGCCTGTGTAACAGGAGAGCCTATTATTTTACCAAAATAAAAGTAGAGACATCATTGTCTGTGGATTTATATCCTTAAAAAAGAATGCAACATAGGAGGAAAGGGTAGGAAATAAATTATAAGATGGAAGGAGAAATTAATTCAGATGTTATCATTCTTTTTCCTTATGAGCTGATCCCTGGTGTTCAGCTCAGGTCTCAGAACAATAATATAAAATTTGGGGAAGAAGATGCAACCCAGCAACCCAGCACTAGAGGCCAAAATGGAGAAGATCTCCACAGCCACCATATATTTCCCCTTTGTGCTCAGGTAGGTGGGGACAAAAGATATCCAAACGCTGCAGAATACTAACATGCTGAAGGTGATGAGCTTGGCTTCATTGAAAGTATCAGGCAGCTTCCGGGCAAAGAAAGCCACAGTGAAGCTGGTGATGGCCAGAAGACCCATGTAGCCCAGGACAGTATAAAACATGGGGGCTGATCCTTCATTGCACTGCACAATGATTTGGGTAGTCTGTGAATGCATGTCAAACTCTGGGAAGGAAGGAGAGGTTGCCAACCACAGTGCACAGATGCCAGTTTGAATAAGGGTGCAAAGGATGATGACTGATACTGCCAGCCTCTTCCCCACCCATTTCCTCATCCTGTTTCCTGGCTTGGTGGCCATGAAGGCAAGAACCACAGTGAGGGTTTTTGCCAGCACACAAGAAACAGCCAGGGAGAAGACAATCCCAAACACTGTTTGACGGAGAAGGCAGGTTATCTTCCCAGGCTGCCCAATGAATAGGAAGGAGCACAGAAAGCAAAGCAATAGGGAAATGAGGAGGGTGCAGGTGATGTTCCAGTTGTTGGCCTTGACAATGGGAGTCTCCTGGTTTTGAATGAAGATCCACATCACCACTAGTGTGATCAGAGAAAGGGACAGAGCAAATGAAGTCAGAATTATTCCCAAGGGCTCTCCATAGGATAGGTAGACAATTTGTTTAGAGATGCAGTGGTCGTGGTCCTTGTTTGGATGCTGATCCTCAGGGCACTTCTTACAATGGTCTGCATCTAAAAATTATAAGTCTCAACAGTAAAAAAAATGAAGATGTGTCCTCTTAACCTAGAAGGCATCTCCCACTGAATATTATTGCATGAAATATGGCTGTAAACAAATGTTTCTTGGGGGAAGAGAATGGAACTCATTATCATTTTGGCACCACTTGAAGTAATTTGTTCTCCAAGTATACATTTGTATTAGGAATTGAATATTTAAAATGTATGTTTTGAATGCTGATTCTTATTGCTAAATCCAGTGCTTTCCCCCCCAAAAAAGTGTTTAGGTGTACTCTCATTTTGACTCCAGAAAATCACCATTTTATAGTTCATATCGGGGAAAATAAATACAGTAAATGGACCAAAGTACAAAGATACACAAAATGTTTAGGGGTATGTGTACCCCTGCATCCCCCCCTGAAAAAAGCACTGGTTAAATCACTAGAAAATAGTATATTAGAAGCAATGCAATATATATTTCTTTAATAGATGTTGGTTGGAGGAAAATACTATACACCAGATTGCTGAACAATGTTTGAATGTGTTATGAAAATTCATCTACAGGTTTTATATTTACCGTGGCCCATTCACCCAGGTCATAATGGAATGCAGTTGGCAATAAATGATGCATATATATAAACCAGGCCCTTAAGGAATTATTTGTTACAAACATATGGACTGCCACCCCCTTGTAACTGTGTTCTACTTACCTGTCTTGTTTGAAATCATTCCTTCAGAACATTGAGGACAATCATAACAGCAAATCTGTTTCCCCTGTTGCAAGATCCTGCTGTGTCCAGGTTGACAACTCTCAACACATGTGGATTGGGGTAGGCTCTAATAATATCCAGATAGAAAGAAATTAGGAAGTAGACCAGTGGTTTGTAATCTTTGCCCTGCACATCTAACTAGGTCCAGCAGGGAGCCTAATTTGGCTTGCAAGACCATCTCCCCCAAGTTATGCCCACTCACAGCACAGCTGATCTCATGTGCTACATCAGGTGTGGGGCAGGTAAAGATGCAGGTGCAATGGTGCGCACATACACCATTTGAATGGCAATGTCCATATTTTATTGGAGGGGGGCACGAAGGGACCTCAGCCCCTAGGAGTTGGCTCCTATGATTGGGTCAACTTGGTAGCTCTCAGTCAGAGCTCCCAAGTGGAAACGAGCTTTTTTAGTGACTTCAAGTTGCACTGAGATCAGTTCCTTTGTGGTGCAGTTTGAGTTTAAACTACTCTGTAAAGAAAAAAACTGGGACAATAGACAACATGGTGATTTCAGGTGGTTGTCAGCTGAGAAGCTGTGACCCACCTAGGGTGAGTGCAAGATCAGGCCCACAGGTCAGATTCTGTTTCTCACCCCTGGTACACACGTATAAGGAGAAACCACTTGGTCCGCTACCAAGAAAATAAAAAACGATGGACGCACACTGAAAGAGCTACGGTAAAAATGAAATGATGTTGTTTCTAAGGTTACAGCTACAGTGTTTAATGATGGTATGTACAGAAGGGCTTCATTCATTAAAGCTAAGTGATGCTGTTCTTTTCCTTGATGTGGTGGCAGAAGTTCTCCATCTGTGCTAACAGTATTGGATCTGTTAACATCTATATAGCAGTTACTGATGAGTCTGACAGTCTGTTGTTCTCAGAATTGAAATATCTAGTCATTGGTCAAAATTGCAGATTTGTGGTTTTTAAAAGGTGTGCAGGTCATTTCTTTTGAAGGGGTTTATGCATTTTTTTTATTTTTATTTTAGGTTTGCTGTGCATTCCTCCCAAAGTATCTGCATAGAGGCAGAGGATGTGGGCTTTGCTTCAGTCCTGTGTGGAACCGGGACAAGCCAGGATTTGTTCCTAGGCCAATCCCAGTACAGTTGCGTAAAGTAGTCCTTCCCACCTGGTTATACTTGTGATTCCACACAATAGCACTTCCATTAATGGAGAACTTCTTTCCTTCGGGAGCTTGTGGGTCTATCTTTCCAACACGGACTCTATGGAGGGACCGATTGGGGAATGTGACTGTGTTGGTGATATCATATCCAGCTGCCAACGCACCATTTTTATCAAAATATATTTCTTCCCCAGCAGTGTTGTTGAATCGGACGTTTTTCAGAAAGGAATGAAGCTAGATTGGAGAAGGAAAGTTTGTCCAGTGAGGCCATGTGATTGCCTTGAAATTCAACGTTTCACCCTATTGACATGGTATTACTATCCTAATATCATAGTCAAATTGTTGTTTCCTACTCATGTTGCTTCAGTTGTCTGCCCCAACTCTGCACCTACACAGAACCACTATGGTGGAGCCCCCACCATGTTCAGCCTTGCTTCTCTCTTCCCAGACACATCTGCCCTCTTTCAATATAAACAGCAGCAGCAACAACAAAACTTCACACAAAGGAGAAACCATTAAAACAATCGGTAGCCGCCAAGAGCCCAGCCCTGGTCCTCCTCCTCCCCGTGCTCCCTCCCTTCAGCTGCTTGCATCACCCTGGGAAGTGTGCAAGGGAGAGGTTGTTGCTGTTGTCCCCGTCCTCCCCAGCCATCATGTCCTTCAAGGAGAAGAAAAAAATCAAAACAATTAAAAACTGTTTAAACAGTTAACAGTGTCTCTGTTTTGTAGCCGGTGCAGCAGCCAGGAATGTAGATTGGATGCAGGTGCAGAGATTGCAAGAGATGGACATGAGAATCCTACCTGCCATGGGTACACATTCAAAAGGTTAGATGCACTTCCATCTCCCATTGCCTTCTGCTTAGATCTTGATGAAAACATGGCATGGAGAGCATGTGCTACAGAGTAAACTGCATTGTAGATACTGTAGCTCTGACCAGACATTCTCATTTCAAATACTATTTCAGAGAGGCTCCCCAAGTCCTCTTCCCCAGTACAAATACTGGTACCTCCTTCCATCTGATAAAAATTAGATTTGGGGAATGAACACATAAATACATTGGACCAGAACCAATGGATGAGATAAAGCCTAGACCGATTAGGATTTAAAGTCCGAAGGAACTCTTCATACTCCCCCATATCACGAGTGTGTAGTGTGAAGGACAAGGTGCCATTGAATGATTTTAGTGCAAATGCACCGCTATCATATACAGATGAAAAATCCCACTGAGCTGTTACGATCCAAACTCTCTCTATTGGCTTCATTTCCCTTTCTTGTAATATCAGAATCCTTTGCAAACCCACCATAGACCGTGAAGCTCCGTGGGCAAGAATCACTTCAGTTTTGGTTGATGAGAGAACTGAACTTATTTCTTCCAAAAGCCTTTGAGTTTCAGTCGTTTTATCCCATAAATTCTTCACTGCTGGAATAATCTCCTTAAAAGCAGTACAAATATTGCTCTGGTGCATCCGAGGAATGAGAGTCCTCAATAATATTTCTCCAGTGTCATCATCAGAAACAACAAGGCCAATCCAGGTCCATCCAAAATGCTGAAGGAGCTGAATAATCCCAACATACTGAGGACTTTCACTGGGGATCATCCGATAGAGGGAAGGGAACTGTACTTTGTCACTCAATGCAGGGTCAAAGGAAGCATAACTGAGCTAAGAAAAATGGCAGTGACTTTTTTAGACTGTACAACCATTTATGACAGCTCCTCAGCTGAAATTACTTTCCCAGTGGGATAGACATTTGAGCTCATTTTATTTTCATTTGTTTTCTCCTATTATCAATACCTGTATCTGTTTGACCCTCCCAACACTTAATACAATTCTAAAATACAGTAGACAATATACCAAACTAAAAAAAAAGTATTAAAAAACACAAGGGCAAGGAAAATAGAAATATAAAATGAGAAGAATACAGCCTTACTTAAAGTTACTGCCTTCATCAGTCTGGCAGTATTTAGCAGGGGCAGCAGCAATAATACTTATTTACACCCATCTGGATGGGTTTCCCCAGCCATTCTGGGCAGCTTACAGCACATCAAAAAAACATAATGAATGATCTCATTTTATATTTGATCCTGCATCAAAAGATGCTAAGGCTCTAAACCCTACAGTACAGCAATCTGCGCAGGATTACCAACCGGCTAATTAAACATGGACAAAGAGAATTTAAAACTGAGTATTAATGGAGAAAAGGGATGAGGTGAAAACTTCTATGACTTGTGTAATATCCTCTAAATTTCCCAATTTTAATTGTAAAATAAAGATTGAAATTTTGGGAAAAGAGGGATTCAGGATTTTGGGGTTTTAAATATCTCCTTTAATTTTCCAAAATGGGCATCTGGACTATGAACCCTGTGAGAGAGTGAGTGCTCTTTTATACAGGGCATTCCCAGTAAATTTGGACAGCAGCATGAACCTGACTTGTTCCAAATAGTCTGGAAAAACTAATGCAAAAAAATTGTTCCAGGTTTGTTTTGGATCCTGATGAGATTCTCCTTGCATACTCATTCAAACAGGTTTATTTAAAGTGTGAACATCTTCCTGTTCACCCACATAGCTTAATGGTATGACCTTCTGCTCTTGCCCTATCACCCAGGTTGCTATGCACACTTTTCCTCATAAAGTATAGTTATTCCCCGAGTTCGAAAACATTTGTGCAGAGCTAAGAGCAGAGCCCTATAACCAGATCAATTTTGAGGAGGAAGCCCTTTAAGCAGATCAATTTTGAGGAGCAGGAAATACATGAGTAGTAACACAAATGAGTCTCCTCCTCTGATTCCCTTACTGGTTGCACCTACATACATAGAAAGGCAGACACACCTGTGGCATCTTGTAAGTATTCAAGATGTGGGGCATCTGCTTGGAGTTATGAGAGGTGAGCCCACCAATGATGGTCATCAGCTTGTATGCCTTGCCACAAATATAGTTAAGAGGGCTTCCCTGTTTCAGGAAAAGGAGATACATAGTTCCGCTACAGTCTCCCATTTCATTCTGATAATTGTGACCAAAGATGGGAGACAGTGTCTTGTTGGGTAGTAGGTGGACATTCTGGTTGATCTCATTCATGGCAAACATAAAGGCCAGCACTTGGTGGTAGTAGTTCGGATGGATGCTGCAATGATATTTCAGTGTAGATTTAGGGTTGTTGCATATCCATTGACTTAATATACATAAAAGTAAAGGTAAAGGGACCCCTGACCATTAGGTCCAGTTGCGGATGACTCTGGGTTGCGGCGCTCATCTCACTATACTGGCCGAGGGAGCCGGCGTACAGCTTCCAGGTCATGTGGCCAGCATGACTAAGCCGCTCCTGGTGAACCAGAGCAGCGCACGGAAACACAGTTTACCTTCCTGCCGGAGCGGTACCTATTTATCTACTTGCACTTTGACGGGCTTTCAAACTGCTAGGTTGGCAGGAGCAGGGACCGAGCAATGGCAGCTCACCCCGTTGCGGGGATTTGAACTGCCGACCTTATGATTGGCAAGCCCTAGGCTTTGTGGTTTAACCCACGTCCCATTAATATACATACCCTGGCCTTATTGACCATCAAAAACTATTATTGAAATACCTGGCATGAAGTAGCACAGTAGGAAATACCCTTATAACTGTTACTTATTTTCCGCTTATTACATATTATTGTCACCTCATTATATTTCTTTGTCAGGTTTCATTTCCCACAGCTCCTGGGTCTTCTAAGTGAAGCCACATGCTTTTTGAGGATTGCGGTTCTCTGAAACTGATGCAATCTTTTCTGTGTTGCTGTTTATGCATCTATCATCCAATTTGTACTGGTAAGTGAATGGATGAAATCACACATATTTTCTCCCTCTGCCACTACCAAAAGCCTAGGTATGCATTTTAAATTCTTTCCTTTATGCCTCTTATTCTTACCGGAATAGTAAGCCAGTTACTGGACTGAACTGCTTCTGATTACAGGTGAAGACTCCCATGACTGAATGACCTCCTTACAATGAAAACTCATTTTCCTAACAGATAATATATAATTTCTGATCATTTGGGCCTTTTCCCTTCAGGTTGAAATTATTTGAACTGAAACACAATGAAAGCTATTATTTATTTTCAAGTTAGTTTTAGTAGGAATTTGTCTCCATGAATAACTTCAGTTATTAGGGAATAAGAAATTTAATGGAAAGCCCTCTGATGGAATACCCAGGCTGTTGGCTTTTCATGTAGAGAGGCTCAGCTTCAGATATTCTCAGTTATGAAACTAGTATCAAGACAGAGCTGGGAAATTGAACTGAACATAACTCACCTCAAAATACAATAGCTACCACTGCAAACAAATTGGGTGAAAATTGAACAGATAAGTAAAACATCTACCCCTCATACTTTCTGGAGAAAGGATTGCATGAATTGTTTCCATGCTCCCAAATACATTTAGTATCATTTTTATCAACCGTGACTCCTATTTTCTCCTGGCATTGTGATATCAGGACCAGTCATATCAAAAAACAAGACACAAAATGCTGAATAATTTTTCTATATTCACAGTGATCTATTCAACCAGAATTTTAATTCAGTCCTATGGACTCATTTCGTATCATAAAAATGTACTTACTACATCTCTAAGTCTGGTGATGGATGGCTCCTATATTCAATCTCATTGAAAAGATGAATTACAAAAGAGACAAATTCAGCAATGACAATATTCTCTGAAATGCCAAGGTTCTTTTGAACCTTTCTCTGCTGATAACATATGTTGCCTAAATTCTGGCTCACAGTCTGAGGCAGCTGCAGCAGGAAAAGGAGCAGCAGCAGAGGTGTCCATTTGGTTACCTGCAAACACACCCAGCAAGACCCATTCATTGTGGCAGAACCACAGAACAGGAGTACTTCCTAAACAATCCTGAAAACTGCATAAGAGTTAAACACACTATGCTATTTCAGAGCGCAATGTGGATCTAAACACTTCTGTGTGGCAGAGCCATACAGCAGTATGCAAACTATTGTTTTGAAACTTGTCTTTATAAATGGAGAGGAACCATCACAAGTGGATTCTTTCCGACAGCAGTGGGATCCCAATACAATTATAAGAGGGCAGGGATTATAATTAAACCATAGATAATAAGGCCTTCTTAGATTCTCAACAATCAGCAAAGTTAAGGAAAACTTATTTAGCTCCCTTCAAACCCAATGCCTGCCAGTGAAAAGGTGAGGGTTTGAATTTTGGGTGTGATGGACACCACAGGAGGGCAAGAGCCCCATACATTTAGAAAAGTAAAGAAAAAACACTCTGTCGTGCTTACTTCAGAATGCTGGAGCTTATAGAAATGGCCCCACTTTGGAAATGCCAAATTTCAAACAGATATGATAAAAATGTTATAGGCTGGACCACTTACACTTTGGAACTCCCTGCCAGTTGACATCAGGGAGGCTTGCTAAAAACATTTTTGTTTTGACAAAATGTTTATCTACCCAGATAACTGTCCGAATTTGGGGGGGGGGCACCACTTTGTGGTGGTTCCGGTCCTACTTGAATTGTCATTCCCAGAGAGTGATGCTTGAAGAGTGCTCTTCAGCCCAGTGGATCCTTTAATGTGATGTTCATCAGGATTTAATTTTGCCCCCTACACTGTTTAACATCTACATGAAACTGCTGAGTGGGGTTATCCAGAATTTTGGAGTATGTTGTCAGCAATATGCTGATAACACTCAGATCTACTTCTCCTTTACATCTGTAGCTGTGGCAATTGATGTGCTGGGCCATTGACTTGCCTTGGAAATGGACTAGATGAGAGCCAAGAAATGGAAGCTCATCTAGTCCATTCAGATAAGTGAGAGGCACAGTTAGTGGGTGGTTCCCAAGACCAGGTGGATGGAAGGTGTCCTGCTTTCGATGGGGTTACATTCCCTTTGAAGGAGCAGGTACGCAGCTTGGGCATACTACTGGACCCTTTGCTGCTGCTTGAGGCTTGGGTGGCCTCAGTGGCACAGAGTGGCTTCCATCAGATTCAGCTGGTGGCCCAGCTGCACCCCTATTTGAACAGGGATAGCCTACCATCTGTTGTCAATACTCTGTTGCAGTATTAGATTACTGCAATGTGTTATATGGAGGGCTGCCTCTGAAGATGGTTTAGAAACTTCAGCTGGTGCAGATTTGTGGCAATCAGGTTGCTCACCAGAGCAAAACAGTTTGAGCATGTTACAGCAATCTTAGTCTGACTGCACTGGCTATCAGTTAGTTTCCTGGCCTAATTCTAAGTGCTGGTTTTGACCTATAAAGCCTTTAATGGCTCAGGATTGCAATACCTCTTTCCATATGAACCTACCCAGACCCCGAGATCATCTTCTGAGCACCTTCTTCATGTGCCTTCTCCTTGAGAGGTCTGGAGGGTGGCAACATGAGAACGGGCCTTCTCTGAAGTGGCTCCCCATCTGTGGAATGCTCTCCCCAGGGAAGTTCACCAGGCACCTTCATTAGATGCCAGGCAAAAATGTTCCTTTTTAACCAGGCCTTTGGTTGATTTGCATGACATCCTGTGCCCTTATAAAATGTTGGCTTTTCTGGGAGGGGGGTTATTGGGTTGTTGTCTTTATTTTGATTATACATTATGTGGTTTTATATTTGGATTTTGTTCTGTGAACCGCCCTGAGACCTCTGGGTATAGGGCGGTATATAAATTCAACAAAAAATAACAAAAAATAATAAACTATTCATAAAATGAATGCATCTGTCTATCTATATGGAAAATTCTCTGCATCTGATCATTGTACAGTTGAATACACATGTATGAACAGATGACATGGGAAGAAATGAATTGGAAGTTCTATGAAACCTCTTTCTAAGATGATAGGTCAAAGGATCACAGTGTTGGAAGGAATCCTGAGGATCATCTAGTCCAACCCCTAGTAGTGCAGAAATGTCTTATACCAGGCATGTAGCAACTGGCTTTGGCTTATATGTGTTGGATTCCAACAACATCTGGAGAAGTAGAACATTGGGTACTCTAGATTAGATTATTACAAAATAGAAGAAAAAGAAAATACAGGAAATAGGAAATGGCTTACAAGAAGAAACATAAGGACTGATCCTTCACCGATTGCACAATGATCTGGGTAGTCTGGGAGTGCATGTCAAACTCTGGGTTGGGGCAGAGGTTGCACACTGCACAGATGCCAATTTGAATAGAGAGGAAGATGACTGAGGCTTCTAGTCTCCTTCCTACCCTTTTCCTCATCCTGTTTCCTGGTTTGGTGACCATGAAGGGCCAGAGCCACAGTTCAGAGCACTGAGGGATAGCTCAGTTGGTAGAGCATGAGACTCGTAATCTCAGGGTCAAGGGTTCAAGTCCCAAGTTGGGTGAAAGACTCCTGCATTGCAAGGGGTTGGACTAGATGACTCATTTGATCCCTTCCAACTCTACAAATCTGTGATTTCCCAGTTAAAACTGGACAGTTGCACAGTATGAACTTGTGATTCCATATCATAGCACTTCCTTTGACGATAAATTTATTCCCTTCATGTTTCTGCAAATCCACCTTTCCCACATGGACTCTGTTGATAGACTGCTTGGGGAATGTGACTGGGCTGAAGGTATCATATCCAGTTGCCAACTCTCCATAGTTATAAAAGAACATTTCTTCTCCCAGCAGTTTTGTTAAAGTGGATGCCTTTCAGAAATGAGTGAAGCTAGTTTGGAGAAGGAAAGCTCATGAACAGAGGCCAGAATTATTGCAAAATAACAGCAGCAGGAGCAACAACAATTTTCATTCAATAGCTGGGTTTCAGTTTTTTAACAGCCTATTTTCCCCACATCAAATTTCACATTAAGATGAAAGTCAGTATTATTCAAGAAAGATGTTGCAGTGTCTAAACAGTTGTCATTAGATCCCTGATGGATCACACCAATTGCATAAAAAATTCCTTCCAGTAGCACCTTAAAGACCAACTAAGTTAGTTCTTGGTATGAGCTTTCGTGTGCATGCACACTTCTTCAGATACACTGAAACAGAAGTTGCCAGATCCTTCTATATAGTGAGAAGGTGGGGAGGGGTATTACTCAGAAGGGTGGTGGGAATGGGTGATTGGCAGATAGCTGTGATGAGCCTGTTGACGACTCTTAACGATTGCAATAGGTCTTACAGGAAAAAGCAAGGGGTGAGAAGGTGAAAAATGGCTCCTCACCCTTCTCAAGAACTAACTTAGTTGGTCTTTAAGGTGCTACTGGAAGGATTTTGTTTTGTTTTGACTATGGCAGACCAACACGGCTACCTATCTGTAACCAATTGCATAAGTAGTCATGATCCTATTCTCATACTGGTCACACATATACCTACAGGAAACTCACAAGCAAAGTAGTAAGACTTAGCCTACATCAGAACTGTACATACTTGTGAGAGAAGAGTTGGAGTTTAACTATCAATCACTACTACCCAGGATGGTCCTGTTCCACCTCCAGTGTTGGTGGCAATATGCCTCTGAATATTAATCAACAGGAATCAAAATTAGCAGAGTGTTTTTGTGTTCAGATTCCCTGGTACATCCACTTTTATTTATCAATAAAGAGGGGTAATTCATCAACTCCTGAGGTGGATAAGATTTGTGTTTCTGTCTCCCTGAGGGCCTTGGGATCCCACTACAATTGCAGAAGGACAGGAAGTCTAATTGCATGATGGATAATTACCCAAACTGGAACAACTACAAAATGCAATCAATCAGATGGCAAAATTCTGTTTCCTTATTAGTTGATCCCTGGCATTCAGTTCTGGTCTAAGTACAATAATATAGAGCTTTGGGAGGAATATGCAACCCAGCAATCCCACACTAGAGGCTAAAATGCAGAAGATCTCCACAGCCACCATGTATTTCCCCTTGGTGCTCAAGTAGGTGGGGACAAAGGACAGCCAAACACTGCAGAAGACCAGCATGCTGAAGGTGATGAGCTTGGCTTCATTGAAAGTATCAGGCAGCTTCCTGGCCAAGAAAGCCACAGTGAAGCTGATGATGGCCAGGAGCCCCATGTAGCCCAGCACAGTATAAAACATGGCGGCTGATCCTTCATTGCACTGCACAATGATTTGGGTAGTCTGTGAATGCATGTCAAACTCCGGGAAGGGAGGAGAGGTTGCCAACCACAGTGCACAGATGCCAGTTTGAATAAGAGTGCAAAGGATGATGACTGACACTGCCAGCCTCTTCCCCATCCATTTCCTCATCCTGTTTCCTGGCTTGGTGGCCATGAAGGCCAGAACCACAGTGAGGGTTTTCGCCAACACACAAGAAACAGCCAGGGAGAAGACAATCCCAAAGACTGTTTGACGGAGAAGGCAGGTCACCTTCCCAGGCTTTCCAATGAATAGGAAGGAGCAGAGAAAGCATAGCAATAGGGAAGTGAGGAGGGTGCAGGTGATGTTCCAGTTGTTGGCCTTGACGATGGGAGTCTCTTGCTGTTGAATGAAGATCCACATTATCAGAAGAGTAATCAGAGAAAGGAAAAGAACAAATGAAGTCAGAATTATTCCCAAGGGTTCTCTGTATGATAGGTAGATTATATGCTTAGGCATGCACTGATCCTGGTTCTTGTTAGGATACTGATCATCAGAGCACTTGTCACAATGATCTGCATCTGAAAAAAAAGAGTTTCAATAGTTTAAAATGTTTATGCACCCTCTTAACTTATATAGCATTTATCACTTAATATAGTTGCATGAAATATGTCTGTGAACATATTTCTATTGAAGAGATTTTGAATTATTTTTTTTATGGCACCTATAAAGCAGAACTTTGCTGTAAACAGATGGCTGATGATGTCATTGGGTGTTTAATCCCCCTTGAATACTGATTTAACAAGTTGTACCATTAATCAAAATTTGGATGCTTAAAAGGGGATAGAACATTGTATAGATCCATTTAAAATGTAAGTTTATTGCATCACCCACAACAAAAAGACACACAATTGAAATCCAAAAGGGAAAAAAGCAGTAGCAATATAAAGAAGATCCACATAAATATATCAAAACTAACTTCCAACAGTTCCCAAAATTTTAAACAATGTATTTAATTATTATTATTTTTTAAAAAGTTCCAGGTAGCCTAAGTAATTTAATATCCTTGGGTGCAAAGTTGAACATAGCACTAGACAAGCCTCCCTTGGGAGGTTGTTGCCTTGCCAGCCTGCCACTATTTGAAAAGTCCCCCTCTTTGATGATTGCCCACCTTTACAGTGGTACCTCGGGTTACAGACACTTCAGGTTACAGACTCCGCTAACCCAGAAATAGTACCTCGGGTTAAGAACCTTGCTTCAGGATGAGAACAGAAATCTCACGCTGGTGGCATGGTGGCAGCAGGAGGCCCCATTAACTAAAGTGGTACCTCAGGTTAAGAACAGTTTCAGGTTAAGAATGGACCTCCAGAACAAATTAAGTTCTTAACCCAAGGTACCACTGTACTAATTTGGCAGAGCAGGGCCTTTGAAGAAGATCTGTAGGTTCAGGTAGATACATATGAATGGATGTGATCTTTCAAGTAGCCTGTCCCCAAACCCTTTTGAGAAGATCCTTTTACTGAAATCTGCATTATAATTCCAAACCCATTCAGTCTCTACTTACCTGTCAGGTTTGAAATCATTCCCTCAGAACACTGGGGACAATCATAGCAACAAATCTGTTCCCCCTGTTTCACGATCCTTTTGTGCCCAGGATGGCAGCTCTCAACACATGTGGATTTAGGTAGGATCTATTAATACCCAGAAATAAAGAATTTAGGATGTAGATCAGTGATGTGACACCTTTAACCCACAATCCTAGCTAGGCTTTGCAGGGGTCCTGATTTGGACTGCTCTCCTGGCTGTGTATGTGTGTGGGGTGTGTGTGGATTTCATGGTTTGCCTCAGATACCAAAATGTATTGGGCTGGCCATGGATTTACCCCACTCCTATGTGGAGCCAGGACTAGGCAGAACTTGGTTTGGGGGCCATCCATAAAGCAGGAAGATATTGGAAGATACTAGTTATTCCCACCTGCTTAAACCTCTGATTCCACACAACAGCACTTTCATTGACAGTGAATTGTTTCCCTCCAGAAGCCTGTTGGTTAATCCTTCCAACACGGATTCTGTGGATAGACTGATTGGGAAATATGACTGTGTTGATGATATCATATCCGGTTACTAATTTTCCATTTTCATTGAAAAATATTTCTTCCCCAGCAGTATTATTGAAGCGGATCTGTTTCAGAAAGTAGTTAAGCTAGATTGGATGAGAAAATAACATACACTCAGGCCAGTGTGGGGAAAGGGTTATTATGGTTCCCCTGGAATTCTCTGTCTTGTCCTTTTGCCACACTAAGATCATACTCAACATGTTCTTACTCACGTATGATGGATGCAGATTATATATAATAAAATGCTTGTAAAGGTAAAGGGACCCCTGACATTAGGTCCAGTCGTGACCGACTCTGGGGTTGCGGTGCTCATCTCACTTTATTGGCCGAGGGAGCCGGCGTACAGCTTCCGGGTCATGTGGCCAGCATGACTAAGCCGCTTCTGGCGAACCAGAGCAGTGCACGGAAACGCTGTTTACCTTCCTGCCGGAGCGGTACCTATTTATCTACTTGCACTTTGACATGCTTTCGAACTGCTAGGTTAGCAGGAGCAGGGACCGAGGAATGGGAGCTCACCCTGTCGCAGGGATTCGAACCGCCGACCATCTGATCAGCAAGTCCTAGGCTCTGTGGTTTAACCCACAGCTCCACTTGCGTCCCTTAATAAAATGCTTCCCACCTTGCATATTTGACAGGAAGCTGTAATTTGACAGAGTTATGGTTTTTCATGCGCTGAACTAGAAAATACTGGCAAAAGAGTGTAATTCATGGCAGAAAGTAAATATGAAGCCAATGATTCTTACAAGAGCGCAACGTTTACAAAGTGGAACCACCTGCTAGATGGTATCTGGAATGTTAATTCATTTAGTTGTGAATATCACTGTGTGGTACAATTGATAGAGGACTCATCAAGTATAGTCATCTCATTTTTTGGCAGCAGGGGACCCCTGTACACTACAACCCCTTACACACCCCACTCTTTAGTAAATGCCACATGCACACACATTGCCCAACACTGAACACACCCCAGAGCCAGCCCACGCATGAGACAGGGTGAGACACCCGCCTTGAACAGCAGAAGCGGAGCCTTGTCCACCCCACATTTTCCTGCCCAAGAGATGCAAAAACACAGTGCGTCAAATTTGCTTGTGTGTTTTTTTCAAATTTTGTGTAACCTGAGGGATTAAAAAAGGAAACTACATATTGTTGCACCCACACCCAATCTCTGAGCGGTGTGCGATTCCAGGGGTTCCAAGCGCTTACCAAGGGTTCATCTTTCCTTTGGGAATGAGGCACAGTAGAGACTGTGGTGTCTTTATGATATGTGGTTTATTTACACATATATACAACCTGAGGCTACGATGGAGGGGTTCACAGCATTAACAAAAGGGTCTTGTTTCTCCCATAGCTGCGCTGGTTTGCTTTCGAACTGCTAGGTTGGCAGGAGCTGGGACAAAGCAACTGGAGCTCAGCCTGTCACACGAATTTGAACTGCTGACCTTCCGATTGGCAAGCCCAAAAGGCTCCATGGTTTAGACCACAGCGCCACCAATGCAACAGGAATTGAGAATATGACAAACTTTTCCAATCCCCTCCCAATTGTCGTAGTAATTTAGGGTGAACACACCCCTGTGAACACACCCCTCCAGTGTTTTAGGCAGATGAAGTGGGAGAGAGTGCTAATGAAATCATTCTGCTTGTGGGCTTCCCATAGGCAACTGGTTGGCCACTGGGAGAACTGGATGCTAGACTAGATGAGACACGAGAGACATGAGAATCCTACCTGCCAAGGGTAAACATTTGAAAGGTTCCATGTCCCTCCGTCTCCTATTGCCTTCTGCATAGATCTTGAAGAAAACATGGCATGGAAAGCATGTGCTACAGCATAAACAGCGTTGTAGATACTGTAGCTCTGACCAGACATTTCCATTTCAAACACAGCTCCAGGGAGGCTCCACAGCTTCTCTTCCCCAGTACAGTTTCTTGCATTTATTCGATAAATGTTGTAAGTGGGGAATGAGCAGTTGAATGCAGTGGACCAGAACCAATGGATGAAATAAAGCATCATTTGATTAGGATTTAAAGTCTTAAGGAACTGCTCATATTCTGCCACATTAGTAGCATGGAGTGTGAAGGACAATGTGCCATTAAAAGATTTGGGTGTGAACATATCAATAATGGGTACAGATGCAAAATCCCACTGAGCTGTAATGATCCAAACCCTCTCTATTGGTTTCATTTCAACATTTTCTTGTAATGACAGAACCATCCGTAAGACATCCATAGACCGTGAATTCCCGTGAACAAGAATCACATTGGTTTTGCTTGATGAAAGACTAGATTTTATGCTTTCCATTGTCTTCTTAATTTGCATCGTAATTCTACTGCTCCCCTTCAGTGTTGGAATTATTTCCTTAAGAGCAATGCAAATGTTGTTCTGCAGCAGGGAAGGCATGAGAATCCTTAATAACATTTCTCCACTATCGTCATCTGAAACAATAAGACCAATCCAGGTCCATCCAAAATGATGAAGAAGTTGAATAATCCCAACATACTGAGGAATTTCACTAGGGATTACCTGATAGACAAAAGGGAACTGCGTTTTGTCATTCAGGGCAGGGTCAAATGAGCCATAACTGAGCTAGGAAGAATGACAATAATATTTTTTTAGACTCAATAGCAATCTCATTCATCCATTTAAATTATTTCTGTCAATAGTCAATAGTCAAGAAAGATAAAAGATTGATCCTATATACAGAACCATGTACAGTTTAAAAAGAATAACTTAGGGGAAGGAAATCTGGTTCTGAAGACTGGAAGATGGGCAGGAAACTACTTCCTGATCTCTACCTTGAAGGCTTGTCATGATTTGGTTGGAGTGTGATTAGCTTTCATATATTTTTATTTCCATGGTATTGAGTCTCCTATACATCACTTACAGTGATTAAGCAGTTTACAAATTGTAGAAACAAAAATTTGGCTATTTTGTCACACACTCTGAATAAAGCAGCACAGAAGGTTGGGAATAAAGGCAGCATTGAAGAAGGATGGGAAGTCAGCTTTTAAATGTGTATGAAATTTGAGGTTAAATTGTTTTTAAAATTGTGAAATTCAATAAAAAATTAACTGGTAAAAAAAGGAAGAGATTATGCTGGCCAAACCGCTCAAACAGGTTTCTGCTGTAAAAGTGTAACTTGCTTCCTGTTCATTCACATGGATTAATGGTGAGTCCTTCTGGATTTGCCTCTTAATGAAGTAGTACACAACATCCAGGGTGCAAAGGATACATCTTCCTATGCAATGATATGCCTCAGGATCTGTGCAAAGCTATTAGCAGAGTCATTTGGCCACTCCAGTTGTGAGCATGGGAAGGATATGAATAGCAAGAAAAATATATCTTCTCCACTAATCCCCTTAGTAGGTTGCATACAGACACACCTGTGGCATCTTGTAGACATTTAAGATATGGGGCATCTGCCTGGAGTTATGAGAGGTGAGCCCACCTATGATGGCCATTAGATTGTATGTATTGCCGCAGATATAGTTCAGGGGACTCCCTTGTCTTTTGAATAGAACATCCATAGTCTCAGAACATGATCCCATTTGATTGCGAGCACTTTGAGCAAAGATGGAAGACATAGTTGTGTTGGGTAAGAGGT
This sequence comes from Podarcis muralis, assembly GCF_964188315.1. NCBI lineage: Eukaryota > Metazoa > Chordata > Lepidosauria > Squamata > Lacertidae > Podarcis > Podarcis muralis. The sequence goes on along the minus strand of NC_135667.1, from coordinate 14,650,298 downwards.
GGGCATTCCTGTTAATCTCATTCGTGACAAACGCAAAGACGAGAGCTTGGTGGTAGTGATTTGGCAGTATGCTGCAATGACATTTCAATGTAGACTCAGGAATATCACATATCCATTAATTTAAAATACATAGAATCAACTAAATTCTCTAGTAGATGCTGTTTTAGAACTACTGGTGTGCAGCAGATATTACCTGCTTAAGTCTCACATATCTTCAGCCTTTTAAATATTATCCCCTCATTGTGTTTCTTTTTCAGATTTCATGTGTTTTATTTGAAGACAGTGATTCCTTAGCTGTGTTTGCGTGAAATGGAAGTATTCTGCTTTGAAGTACTGTAGCGCTCTCTTCCTCAGCATTTTTCCTTCTGTCTAATAATAAATGAGTGAATGGGGAAAGACACACAAAACTTTCTCTGCTTTCTGCCATTAGAAAAGGACTGGTAGATCATTTTTAGCTGTCCTTCTTCATAGCTCTTATACTAAGTAGAATAGTAAGCCAGTAGTAGTAGTAGTAGTAGTAGTAGTAGTAATAATAATAATAATAATAAATTTCTTATACCCCACCCATCTGGGTGGGTTTCCCCAGCCACTCTGGGTGGCTTCCAACAAAATATTAAAAATACGATAAAACATCAAACATTAAAAACTTCCCTAAACAAGGCTGGCTTCAGATAGCTGTTCATTTCCTTGACATCTGCTGGGAGGGCATTCTGCAGGGCGGTTGCCACTACCAAGAAGGCCCACTGTCTGGTTCCCTGTAACCTTACTTCTCGCAGTGAGGGGACTGCCAGAAGGCCCTCGGAGGTGGACCTCAGTATCCTGGCTGAACGATGGGGGTGGAGACACTTCCCAGTACTACAGATGGGGTCTTGCCTGACTGATCAATCTCCCCTACAATGAAAATCCCTCAAATTAAACAGAAGAGTTACTGTGAAACTATCCCATGAAAGTGTCCACTTTTTTTTTACACTGTAACATTTCTCATTATCTGTACTTGTTTCTCCAAGTTGAACCTTTTGAATTGAAACTCACTGAAAGCTGTGGATTACTTTTAAGGAAGCTAAGATTAGTAGGAATTTCCCTGATGAGGGAACTTCATTTCAAAGCCTTGTGATGTAGCATCTGTGCTGTTTAAATGTAGGTGTGGAAGGCGCAGCTTCTCCATCAAGGGAGAAACTTTGGTACCAGATGCATATAAAAATTATGCCATTTTCAAGAGACTTCATCTCATGCACAATCGCCATTATTTGCTGAATGGGAAATAGAATTGGAAGCCTTGTAATGTTACAGCAAGGCTGCTGGATTGTACTGTGGAAAGGTTGGCTTCAAAAGTCATCAGTAATTAAGTCAGAATTGATAAATTGCACTGACTGTTGGGGAATTGCTGTAGTTCCATGGTAGAGCACCTGGTTTGCATGCTGAAGGTCCCACCTTTAATTCCTGGCATCTGCAGGAAGAGCTGGGAATACCCCCTATCTGAAACCTTAGACACCCGCTGCCAATCAGTGTTGATAATCAGCAACTAGATTTGCTGATAACCTCACTAGGTACAGTATATAAGGCATCATCTTATGTCATGCGTATTACCATAACTTAGTTTGCAATACAATTATTCTGAAAGCAAAACAGTATAATAATCGAGCAAATAACGAAAACCTATACACATCATACATTTTGCAGAATGGGGAAAAATGTATGAATGGTTTCAATATTCCCAGTCATGATTTTCATTCATAGAGGACAGAACTTCAAGGATTTAAATTCATTGGTCTTGTTGCAATTCCCATTTCTTAAAATTTTGCTGCAGGCAAAGCCTCAAACAATGAATAACTTTGTTATATTCACACTAAGCTACTGAACTGTTATTTTAATTCAGTCAGTGGACTTATTTGCTAGAAAAGTTTACTTACTAGGCTCTCATATCTGGATCTGGAGTTGTCTCATATGTGATCTCATTAAACTCGTGAATAAAGAAAGAGACAAATTCACCCACAAAAATGTCCTCTGGAATGCCATAGTCATCACGAACCTTTGTCTGCTGACCCAATCCATTGTCGGCCTTCTTGCTGACAATTTGAGGCATCTGCAGCAGCAATAGGAGCATCAGCAGTGACATCCACCTGGGCACCATTAAATCTTGCCCGCAGCTGGGCACATACATTGTGACAGATACACAGAACAGGAGGAGCTCCAAGACCCCCCTGATAATGGTACAAGGGGTTTAAACCAGCCTTCAACAAGGCATTTAACAAGGTTTTTATATGCCCTCCCCTCCTGCCCCAGACCGAGGCTGAATGGATTTATTTAAAAATATTCCTGGACCGGACTAGGAGTCCTGATGGAGTTGCAGTGACAAAAGAATGAACTGCTGCCAAGCAGATCTGGCAAAGAGGCTGAATTTGAAGAAAAATCTTGTTTCTAATTGTGTGCTGAGGAAGAACTCCAGAGTGGGATTCTAATGGGGGAGTTTGTATATGCATTCTGTGATTTATTTATGGCTGCAGCTCGTAAGCTAGTCAGTAAACGGTGGTAGAAATGGAATGTGACCTTGTATCATCCAGATAAACACCGCAAAGAACAGAATAATGGAAGATGGTAATGAACTCTCCCCAGCACACTAGGTCTGGAACAAAAATGTATGTGAAAGACTACACACATGAAATGGATTACTTGTCTATAAGATGTATCGGAGGTGGGAAAAGCAGCCAGCTGGAAGAATGGTTTAATGGCAACTGAAGGATGTCAACTGGACTTTAAATAAGAAATGATGCAGCTATGCGAGGAAATGGTGATGATGATATGTTTGGAACCGGAGCAGGAAACCTGATTTTAAGAAACTGTCTTAAATTAATTTAATCTGGTTTGATTTGTATTTTGGGAAATTAATAAAAAAAAAATAATTTGAACGGGGGCAAACCCACCAACTTTCTAGAGTCACTGATTCCAATCAAAGTTAGGTTTGATAGACCCATTCAAAAAAGCTTTGTATAAAAAATGGTTTGAAAAATTATCTTTATACATGGAGAGCAGCATGACAGGAACTCCTGGGGTAGACTGATCTGTGTGTTTTTCTTTTTCTTATAGCAATGGGATCCCAACTCAATTACATGAGGATAGTGGTTTTGATAATTGCAGGGTAGATAATTTCCTTCTCTAAGATACTCAACTCTTAACAAAGTCACCAAAAACTTATTTCTCAACTTCATATCCAGTGCTTGCTAATGAAAAAGCCACTGCACAAATTCAAGGCATGTTGGGTATTATAGGAACATGGGAACTTGGGGCCAACAACATATTTGGAATAATAAAAAAACTGTCGCTTAATGACCACATATGCATCCCACTCACAACCCAGATAACATAACAGTGCAAACCTTTTTTTTGCCAACTGATTTTAATTGTTTTTCAAAAAAATTCAAACTAATTAACATGAAATTAATTCAAATTTAAAAGTTGACTTTCTGCCCCTGCTACCTTGATGTTTCACTTCCCATCCTTATTTGATGCCCAGTATTACATACATTTCAAAAAACTTAACACATTTTAGCATTTTGTCCTTAATTTTTCTATTTTCCTCTTCTTCATTTTCCATTGGCTGCTCTTTTTCAATTTCAATAAGCATAGCATATTCCCAAATATCAAGAAGAGTTACTTGTCACTTTGTGAGCCCACATAAATCTTTAGTTATAAATCAATAATACATACAATGGTACCTCGGGTTACATACAATTCACGTTACATACAATTCACGTTTTACATACAATTCACGTTTTACATACAATTCACCTTTTACATACAATTCACCTTTTACATACAATTCACCTTTTACATACGCTTCAGGTTACAGACTCCGCTAACCCAGAAATAGTACCTCGGGTTAAGAACTTTGCTTCAGGATGAGAACAGAAATCGTGCTCTGGCGGTGCAGCGGCAGTGGGAAGCCCCATTAGCTAAAGTGGTGCTTCAGGTTAAGAACAGTTTCAGGTTAAGAACGGACCTTCAGAACGAATTAAGTACTTAACCCGAGGTACCACTGTACATACAACCCATTTCTCCCACTGTCTTTCATGGAAAAATATCTGACTGGTTCTAATACACACAAACTCCTCTCCAGTCCCAGCATTCTATTCCTGCCCAAAGGCTTTACGTTTATATGTTCTCTGTCCTATCCATATGCCCATTATTTTCTCGTCCTCCCTAATCTTTATTGCAAGTAATTTGAATACCAGATTGAATTACTATCAATCTGGAGATAAGGGGAATCCTTATCTTGTAGCTTTTTAAAATTCAGATATGATTCTTTTTCTTTACAAGCTGATCTCTACTGTTCAGTTCAGGCCTCAGGACAATAATGTACAATTTGGGGAAGAAGATGCAGCCCAGCAAACCCACACTAGAGGCTAAAATGGAGAAGATCTCCACAGCCACCATGTATTTTCCTTTGGTGCTTAAGTAGGTGGGGACAAAGGACACCCAAACACTGCAGAACACTAACATACTGAAGGTGATAAGCTTGGCTTCGTTGAAAGTATCAGGCAGCTTCCGGGCAAAGAAAGCCACAGTGAAGCTGATGATGGCCAGAAGACCCATGTAGCCCAGGACAGTATAAAACATGGCGGCTGATCCTTCATTGCACTGCACAATGATTTGGGTAGTCTGTGAATGCATGTCAAACTCTGGGAAGGGAGGAGAGGTTGCCAACCACAGTGCACAGATGCCAGTTTGAATAAGAGTGCAAAGGATGATGACTGATACTGCCAGCCTCTTCCCCACCCATTTCCTCATCCTGTTTCCTGGCTTGGTGGCCATGAAGGCCAGAACCACAGTGATGGTTTTTGCCAGGACACAAGAAACAGCAAGACAGAAGACCATCCCAAAGACTGTTTGACGGAGAAGGCAGGTCACCTTCCCAGGCTTTCCAATGAATAGGAAGGAGCACAGAAAGCAAAGCAATAGGGAAATGAGGAGGGTGCAGGTGATGTTCCAGTTGTTGGCCTTGACAATGGGAGTCTCCTGGTTTTGAATGAAGATCCACATCACCACTAGTGTGATCAGAGAAAGGAACAGAGCAAATGAAGCCAGAATTATTCCCAAGGATTCTCCATAAGCTAAATAGACAATATGCTTAGGAATGCAGTGGTCGTGGTCCTTGTTTGGATGCTGGTCCTCAGGGCACTTGTTGCAGTGGTCTGCATCTGAAAGTTATAAGTCTCAAGAATGTAAAAGTGGAAATGAATCTCCTTAAAACTAGAGGGCATCAACTGCTTAATACACTTTGGATCTATTCCTCCAGAAAAAGAGGAATGGAATGCTCCATTCCATTACAGAAGATCTGGCATGATAATCCTAATTTAGATTTTTTTGGGGTATAATACAGGGATGATAGTGGCACTGAATTATTCAATTTATTTGGTGTTCATAATAAGGAACAGCACACATTCTGCCCAGAATATTATTTGGCACATTGTATCATTCATGCAAAATAGGAAATTAATTGAGATTATAAAATTTAATCCTAATTGTTTTAATACTCATTGTCTTTAGTGTGCTGGCATCTACTCTTTGGAATCCCCTCCTATCACTCAGGACTCATCTCTGTTACCTTTTCAATCCCTGTTGAATTTCTTCCTGTTCCAGTAATCCTTTTAAATCAGGATTTTATCCAAGTCTGTTTCTGAATTGAAGTTATTATATTTGAAAGCACATTTAGTTATTTTAATAAATAAATAAAATAAGTGAATAAATGCCTTCACTTGGTTATTGATTAGAGAAGCCTTTCTCAACCTGTGGGTCCCCAGATGCTGTTGAACTACAACTCCCATCACCCCTAGCTAGCAAGGCCAGAGCTCAGGGATGATGGAAGTTGCAGTCCAGCAACATCTGGGGACTCACAGGTTGAGAACCGCTGGACTAGATAGAGAGAAATCTATAGCACAGATCACTGTCCAAATAGCTCAACGTGTGCATAGACTCTATGAAACATCTGACGTGATATGAAATTATCTGTATCCACATCAAATAAATAGTGTAATGCTGTAAGCAGTAAGTGATGAACACGCATGTGTAAATCAGCCCTTTGAGCCCATTTAAGATTACTGGACTCTGGACTCATGGAAGTGTGAAATCTCTACTTACCCATCAGTTTTGAAACTGTTCCTTCAGAGCACTGGGAACAATCGTGGCAACAAATCTGTTTCCCCTGATGCAAAATCCTACTGTGTCCAGGACGGCAACTCTCAACACACGTGGATTGTGGTAGGTTCTATTAATATCCAGAAAGAATGGATTTACATTGTAGACCAATGATGAGCTGACTTTAAAATGGCAGGTTTCTTAATTTGACCTGTCCCATGTCATGAATCAAAGGTTCTTAAGAGCAGAAGCAGTAAGGCAAGGCCTACAAGGCCTATACAAACAGATGCAAATAAACTACTTTCTCTTTTAGCTTGCATATTGAATTTTATCCCTTTTTGCACAGTCACACAGTCACAGCTAATCCTGACTCATTTCTTAGAATTCTTCATCCCTCAGATGTTCCATCACATTCCTTGTCTTATTGCTTTCTCTATCTCAAATGCTTCCTTCATCTCCATTTCCATGTCAGCTTCAAACCTCATATGAAACATACAATGCTGTCAGACCCTTGGACACCTTTGCTTAGTATCGCAACTCTGATGGGCTTTAGCTCAAAATGGTTGCAGTCAGAGCTCCCAGCCCCCAATCTCTGCAGATGTGAAGCAGACGAAGCATCATTTTGGGTGAAGCAGTATTGTGGGCTAAATTTCAACCCTTAGCAAATCAAATTTGGCCAATGGGCAGAAGATTCTTGCAGACCAATTGGGCACCAGGGGAAAGCTACATTTGCCTGGCATGGCAGATGTTTTCCCCACCTGCTATAATTGTATAATTTAATATCCTATGCACCAGTCATATTTTCTATTCAATCAGTTGTCTTTAATTTTACAGTGGTGCCCCACAAGACGAATGCCTCGCAAGACGGAAAACCCGCTAGACGAAAGGGTTTTCCGTCGCGGAGGCGCTTCGCAAGACGAAGTTCCCTATGGGCTTGCTTCGCAAGACGAAAACATCTTGCGAGTCTCGCCATTTCCCCCCGCTTCCCCCCCCTTTTTCAAAGCGGCTAAGCTGTTAATAGCCTTTTAACAGCTTAGCCGCTAAGCCCGCTAAGCCGCTAATAGCGCTAAATCGCTAATAGCGCTAAATCGCTAATAGCGCTAATCCGCTTAGCCGCCAATGGGGTTGCTTCGCAAGACAAAAAAACCGCTAGAAGAAAAGAATCGTGAAACGGATTCTTTTCGTCTTGCGAGGCACCACTGTATTAGGATTAGTTAGGATTTCTGCATGTTTTGGAACCAGGACCAGCCACAATTTGGCCTTAGGACTATCGTCAAACTTAAAGCACAGGAAAATGATTGTCCTCCCCACTTGGTTAAAATTTGATTACATTCAATCACATTTCTATTGATGATGGGTTTTTTCTCTCCAGAAGGCAGTGGGCCTAACCTTCCCACATGGACTCTATTGGTGGACTTATTGGATAACATGACTGTACTGGTAACATCTAGCTCAGGCATCCCCAAACTCGGCCCTCCAGATGTTTTTGGATTACAACTCCCACCATCCCTAGCTAACAGAACCGTGGTCAGGGATGATGGGAGTTGTCGTCCCAAAATATCTGGAGCGCCGAGTTTGGGGATGCCTGATCTAGCCAATTGCTAGACTGGCTGGCTTGCTGTCAGAGGACACATCCCTTGTAGATTTGCTGTAAGTGTGTTTGTGACTATGAATGAGACTTCTCTACCTTTGTTTTCTCAGCTGTATTCAATAAACATTGCATTTTGAATTCTCCCCATATAAGGTTATCACATAATTATTTCAGGTTGTGCAGAGATTGAGTACATTCCCAACAATAGCAGCCTTATGGTCTAGCTAGCCACTTATTAGCAGAAGTAACAGCATCCTTCAGCCTTGCTTATTTTTTTTATATCACTCAGACCATCTCTGGTTCAAAGAGGTTCCAAGCAGGTTTTTTAAAAGGATTTCTGATGCTTATTCTTAAAATATCTGCACAGTATGACCTTTAAACCATTCCTTGGTGGAATCAGAAACAGCCAGATTTGGTCCTGGACCTATAAAGAGATCAGTAGGCTCTGGGAAAAAATAGTAATTTTCACCTGGTTAAACTTGTGGTTCCACACAACAGCACTTCCATTGATGGTGAATTTCTTCCCTTCAGGAGCCTGTGGGTCCACCCTTCCAACACAGACTCTATGGATGGACAGATTGGAAAAGGTGACAGTGTTGACAATATCATATCCAGTTGCCAAGTCTCCATTTTCATCAAAAAATATTTCTTCTCCAGCACTATTGTTGAAGTGGATGAGCTTCAAAAAGGAGTGAAGCTTGATTGGAGAAGGAAAGACATGAATTGAGGCTTTGCTCTCTTTCTTTCAAGCCAAGACGAAGCATTCCAACACTCTATTCAACTTAGCAATGTTCACAGTGGAGTGGATTCGAAAGCACCATCATCTTGCTTCACATAAAATGGAGTCTCTCTTTCACTTGATACCTCCCATGTGACCAATGTTAGCCAATCACATAAGATCTACTAGAGAACTCTCCAGAATTCATTTACCAACCAATCCACTTTAAACACGCAGCAATGCATATTAGGGACGCGGGTTAGGGAGGTTCATAAAAAACTTTATAAAAAAAAATGCCTGCTCCAAAGGTCTTATCTCAGTACACTAGGGATTATAGAGCTCTATCTGAAATTTCATGCAAATCAGTTAATATACTGACCCTGCTCCATTGGATTGAAATTTCAGCCTTCACAACACAGGAAAACAGCCAAGTATACAACTATTATTGTGGAGGAGGGTCGAGATATTAACTGATATGCATGAAATTTCAAAACTTTAAGCAACTTTTGCTTAAAGTTGCATTCAGTTAACTTAGCCAACCAACCCACCAATCAATCAAAAAGCAAATAACATATTTTTAAAAACAAATTAAAGAGTTACTTTTTGCTACCACCCATCACCCAGAAGTGACTGGCAATGATAGGACTGGCAAATCTCCCATTGACTGAGCCTGGAAAAGTGAAGGCTATGGTGTAGATATCTCATATCTTGATGTCAGAAAATGTGACTGATTCTGGTGTTTAAGTTAAAAGTGGACATGCTTCCTTCCCCTACCTCCAACCTTCCAAATGTTTTCAATTACAATTTTCACAATTTCTTATCATTTGTCATAAGGGCTTGTGGTGATCAAAGTTGTAGTCCAAACACCACCAGGTTAGAGAAATTGCTGTAGAAAAATTCAAAACTTTCAAAGAAACAGCTCATCATAAACCAAGGATTGAGAGAGAAAAGAAGTCCGACCTCCAATCAGTTTCAAAAATCTACTACAACAAAGGACATTAATCTGGACATTGAAATGCATTTGAGTACAGCGGTACCTTGGGTTACATACGCTTCAGGTTACATACGCTTCAGGTTACATACGCTTCAGATTACAGACTCCGCTAACCCAGAAATAGTACCTCGGGTTGAGAACTTTGCTTCAGGATGAGAACTGAAATCGTGCAGTGGCAGCGCAGCAGCAGTAGGAGGCCCCATTAGCTAAAGTGGTGCTTCAGGTTAAGAACAGTTTCAGGTTAAGAACGGACCTCTGGAATGAATTAAGTACTTAACCCGAGGTACCACTGTACACACATTACAGTTGTGACAGAAAGGAGACTCTTACCTGCCATGGATGGACGTTAAGATTCCGTCTGGCAGCTTTCCCCATAAGCTTCTGCTTTAATCTTGATGAAAGTATCGCATGGAGAGCATGTGCTATAACATACACAGCATTGTAGATACTGTAAGCTTGGCCAGACATTCCCATTTCAAACACAATCTGTGGAAGGCTCCTCAACTTCTCTTGCCCAGTACAGATTCTTGAGGTTTTTGCATAAATGTTATAGGTGGGGAATGAGCACAAAAATGCACTCGACCAGAAATGATGAATATCATAAAGTACAGTCTTAGTAGGATTTAAAATCTCAAGGAACTCTTTATATCCTGCAACATCATTAGCGTGGAGTGAGAAGGACAAGGTTCCATTGAAAGATTTTGGTGTGAAGGCCCGACTATCCAACACAGATGCAAAATCCCACAGAGCTGTTACGACCCAAACCCTCTCCATTGGTTTAGGTCCATTTTCATCGACATGCAGAACCATCCGTAAGACCTCCATAGACTGCGAATTCCCATGAACAAGAATCACATTGGTTTTGGATGATAAAAGAATAGATCTTACTTTATTAATTAAATTCGTAGATGTTACTCTGTGGATGCCTTCCAGGGTTGGAATAACTTGCTTAAAAGCAATGCAAATATTTTTCTGGAGTAACCAAGGAATGAGAGTCCTCAATAACTTTTCTCCACTGTCGTCATCTGAAACAATGAGCCCAATCCAGGTCCATCCAAAATGTTGAAGCAGCTGAACAATCCCAGCATACTGAGGACTTTCATTTGGGATCATCCGATAGACAGAAGGGAATTGTGTTTTATCACTCAAGGCAGGCTCAAAAGAGCTATAACTAAGCTAAGAACAAGGACAATAACCTTTTAAGAAACCAAAACAATCTCTTATGTTTGCTCAGTTTCAATAACTTCTACAAATGTATGGTAGGATAGAAGGTTGTGCTAATATTGCTTTTGATCCTCTAATACAGCAGCGACTGTAAATTCTCCAGTACAACAATCTAGAGAAGATTACCAATGGGCTAAGTAGTAACAAGGGATGTGGGTGGCGCTGTGGTGTAAACCACTGAGCCTTAGGCTTGTCGATCGGAAGGTTGGCAGTTTGAATCCCCATGATGGGGTGAGCTCCCATTGTTCGGTCCCAGCTCCTGCCAACCTAGCACTTCGAAAGCATGTCAAAGTAAAGTAGATAAATAGGTACCACTCTGGCGGGAAGGTAAATGACATTTCTGTGCACTGCTCTGGTTTCAGAAGAAGCGGCTTAGTCATGCTGGCCACATGTCTGCGGACAAACGTCAGCTCCCTCGGCCTGTAAAGCGAATTGTGCACCACAATCCTAGTCATTCGCGACTGGACTTAACTGTCCAAGGTCCCTTTACCTTTTACCATGTAGTAATAACAAGCAAGCAAGCAAACAAACAAACAAACAACCACAAAAACATGAATCAGATCCAGGATCACTTTGAAAAAATCAAAGGAAATTTTTGAGGAGGGGAGAGTTTGGAGCCAAAAATTAATGAAGAAAAAAAAGGACAGGTTTCGCCCTTTTTATGGCACATATTAAACTTTTTTTTCAAAACTCCAAACTTGTTTCTGTTTTCTGACTCAGGTAAGAAGTCAAACATGAGTGCATGTGATATGAACAGGGCTTTTTCCCCCAGCCGGAACCTATCAGAAATCAGTTCCGGCACCTCTCAAGTGGGTGCCATTGCCATTATAAGAGAACAAGGGAGGCGTTTATGGTGAGTTTTGGCACCTCTTTTTCTAGAAAAAGAGCACTGGATATGGATCATATAAAGGGATGATTTGGAGCAGGGTCGGAGGAGGAAGCAGTTTGCTAAGTGTGTGTGAGGGCTCAGCCACACTTCCTTTTGCCCTGTACTTTCTAGGTCCACGTTTAAAGTGTCGTGTCCAAGTTCTTTTTTTCTTTTGTCTCAGTGCTTTCCCTGCAAAACCCTGCTTTTTACTGCTGATTTGGAACAAACAGCAATTCATGTTTTCCACAGTTTGCTGTTTGCTCCATTACTACGATAAAGAACAGGCTTTCGTGGGGAAAGTGCTGAGGCAAAGAAAAAAGAGAAAGAGCACACATGTACATATAAAGCATATACAGTGGTACCTTGGTTTAAGAACAGTTTAGTTTATGAACAACTTGGATTAAGAACGCTGCAAACCTGTAAGTAGGTGTTTTGGTTTGTGAACTTTGCCTTGGAAGCAGAACATGTTCCGCTTCCTGTTGAGTGTGTTCCACTTGTACATTTAGTTCCCCGTTGCTATGGGAAAGCATGCCTTGGTTTAAGAATGGTTTGGTTTAAGAACGGACTTCCGGAACGGATAAAGTTCGTAAACCAAGGTACCACTGTATATCAAATACAAATTATCATCTTTCATTGTGCAGGGGGTGGGGGGTAAGCTCTCACATACTATGCATACTGACAGATAGACACACCTGTGGTATCTTGTAGATATTTAAGATGTGGGGCATTTGCTTGGAGTTCTGAAGGGTGAGCCCTCCAATGATGGCCATTAGCTTGTATGTCTTGTCACAGATGTAGTTAAGGGGGTTCCCCTGTCTTAGGAAAAGGAGATCCATAGTCCCTTTACAGGAGCCCATTTCATTGTAAGCATTTTTAGTGATGGTGGCAAATACTGTGCTGTTGGGTAAGAGTCGGGGATTCCTCTTGATCTCAACCATGGCAAACACAAAAACAAGGACATGATGGTAGTAATTTGGCAAATAGCTGCGGAGATATTTCAATGTAGACTGAGGGATTTCATGGGACCGTTGAGTTAATTTAATGCAAATGCAATTTAAGTTGAGTTTCACAGATATTATAAATCATTAGCAATTTAATGTTATTGTTTGAAGAAGAAACATTACATTACTTCACACATTATTATTATTATTATTATTATTATTATTATTATTATTATTATTATTATTATTCCTTTGCCACTTCCTTCCTCCCAAAGAGCTCATGCGACAAATGCTAATGTAGCAATATAATAAAAAAATGAAATGAGAATATGCAGTGGTACCTCGGGTTACAGATGCTTCAAGTTACAGATGCTTCAGGTTACAGACTCCACTAACCCAGAAATAGTACCTTGGGTTAAGAACTTTGCTTCAGGATGAGAACAGAAATTGGGCGGCGGTGGCATGGTGGCAGCAGAAGGCCCCATTAGCTAAAGTGGTGCTTCAGGTTAAGAACAGTTTCAGGTTAAGAACGGACCTCCAGAACGAATTAAGTACTTAACCTGAGGTACCACTGTATGTAAAACAATTATAACTAAAAACATTTTGAACCATTACAAGATTTTTATCTAGTCCACTGAATTTTCTTACGCAGGAATTGCTCACATTAAGAATCCCTGCCTCATCATGATTCATTTTCAGTTTAATGTCCCAAAACTAGCCTATCACTGCTTCCAACAATTTCACATTCTCTTCTGATTCAAATAGAATATTCAGTCCCCAGCATACTCTTGACACCATGCTGCAAATCCCTGGAGAACACCCCGACAGTTTCATATGTTTGTTGAACAACACAGGAGACAGAATACGCCCTTGCGTAAACTGACAACTCAATAGCAGTGAGGTCAAGCAACTGCTTCTCTGCTAAAGGTAAAGGTAAAGGGACCTCTGACCATTAGGTCCAGTCGTGGCCGACTCTGGGGTTGCGGCACTCATCTCGCTTTATTGGCCGAGGGAGCCGGCGTACAGCTTCTGGGTCATGTGGCCAGCATGACTAAGCTGCTTCTGGCGAACCAGAGCAGCGCACGGAAACACCGTTTACCTTCCCACCAGAGCGGTACCTATTTATCTACTTCCACTTTGACGTGCTTTCGAACTGCTTGGTTGGCAGGAGCAGGGACCGAGCATCGGGAGCTCATCCTGTCGCAGGGTTTTGAACCGCCAACCTTCTGATCGGCAAGTCCTAGGCTCTGTGGCTTAACCCACAGCGCCACCTTCTCTGCTACTTTATGGCAATGATCCTGCAGTTAGGAGCAGAACCTCCAAATCCCATCACCCTTTCTGATTCGTGAAGAACACCATAATCAGAGTTGTTGAAAGCTGCCAAGAGGACAAGGAAAGCCAAGGATGTCTCACTCCCCTTGCATCTCTCCTGATGAAGACCATCCATCAGAGTTACCAAAGCTGTCTCAGTCCTAAAACTGTGCTTGAACCCTTACTGAAATTGGTCTGAAGCCATGTGCTCTTAAGAATGGTTGATTCATTATTTGTATTTCTTTGAAACAGCCTGGTTTGAAGTGGTGCTGTCTTCTCTCTGTGAGAGATCACAGACCCAGAAAAAGCACTTTCTTCTGGTATGGTGGCCAAAAATGCACAGTTTGGGGCACCACACGAGATCACAACCCCCCCCAACCACTTTTCCAAGGCAAGATCTTTGCCCAAAATTGCATAAGAGCAAGGCACCCAAAATGGCCACTGTGCTCTCATTGAATAAAACAGAATGTTCCAGTTTTTCTAGGGCAGTTGATGGGTATGTAAATACATAAAACATATAGATCAACCTTTCTGAAGAAAGAGTGGGAACAATAGCTTAGGTGTTACTATTAATAGAGAACAGCAGTAATCAATCTTTTAACTTCCATTTGTACAACTTGTGCTAACACAAACACACACACAACCTAGAATAATGAGTAGTTTTTGCCATATTCAAACTAAGATACTCAACTGAAATACAAATTCTGCCATATAGATACTATTGATAATGTCAATAAATTGACTTACCGGAGTCTCATTTGTGGCTTAGGATATGTCGTATATGGGAACTTTTGAAACTCGGGAATAACAATAGAGGCAAATTCAGCAATGGCAAGATTCTCCAGAATGCTAAAGCCATTTTGAGGTTTTGGCTGCTGACCCAATCTGCTCTCTGCATTTGTGCTGACAATCTCAGGGAACTGCAGGAGCAGAAGGAGCAGCAATAATGAAGTCCATCTCGCTACCAACAAGTCTTTACCACAGCTGGACATATTCATTGTGCAGATACTCAGAGCAGGAGTAGCTCCAAGACCACCTTGAAAAACCCCATAAAGTTTAAACAAACGTTGTTGTTTCACACATCACATTCCAGCTTATCAAGCATTGGCTTGATAGAATGCTTCCAAGGAGCTGCTTATAAAAGCTTGCTTTGAAATTTGTGTTTATGTATGGAAGGCAGCATTTCATCAACTCCTGAAGCAAATCCATCTGTTTCCGTCTTCCTGAGACCAGGGGGGTTTCTGTACAATTACATGAGAACAGTGATCATGATAATTACAGAGCAGATAATTACCTTTTCCAATATCC
Source organism: Podarcis muralis (assembly GCF_964188315.1). Classification (NCBI taxonomy): domain Eukaryota; kingdom Metazoa; phylum Chordata; class Lepidosauria; order Squamata; family Lacertidae; genus Podarcis; species Podarcis muralis. The sequence goes on along the minus strand of NC_135667.1, from coordinate 14,635,211 downwards.
TCATCTGTCAGCAAAGTTAAGGAAAGCTTATTAACTTTTTCATATCCAATGCCTGCTAATGAACTGGTCAGTGCTGGGATCTGTAGCATAACGGGAAGACAGGAGTGCTTTTCTAGTTAAGAAGAGTAGCAAATATGTTCCAACCATTAGTAGCTTAGAAATTTATAGGTTATAAAAAAATGTCATCTTTTGTGCTAAAAGCTTGAAATGTTACCATGACTATCAATATTAATTCCAAAAGCTCAGGCCATGGCAGGCAACTCAAGTCTTCTCTCAGGTTCAAACCTTAATGACCTTGCAGCTGGTTCTGTTCCACAGTTTGTGATCTCATCTCTTCTAGCACACTCCTGTACTTTAGTTCAAATTAAGCTCTAATTAACAGGAGAACCTCGGCTTTTTAATGGCAGCGTAGGAGGGTTTTTGCAGGTGAAGTGCTTTTGCACTCAGCGCCTCCCTGCCTCCCGCATTCCATGCCGGAGCGAAAGCCAGGTACCGAGATGAACTGCGAGTGAAGCCCGTTCTCCCCTGTCTCTGGGAGGAACTTGAAAGAATAATTACCCTCAACCATCCTTGCTTTCCCTTCGCCAATGACCTCCTGCTGTCATGGGAGTTGCCTCCATTAAGGCAGACCAGAACCGGAAGCCAGGAACAGGGCCTCTACCCTTGCTTCCATTGGGACTTAAGAAATTAAGGTACATGGTTTGGGCCTGTGGACCCTAACATAGAGAAGAAAAGTGACACAACAATATCAGTCCTGGATCTCCTCAAAGGGTCTGCTGGGATTTTAATTGGGGTGCCTGTAGCAGGACAAACTGCAGATTCACACATGAGTGTGAGTGGTGTCTCGCGTCACATCCATAGATATCTTGCAGCAGGGGCTGCTCCCCCTTTTGAGGTTCCCAGGGCTTTATCCCCAGGGACCAACAAAAGGATACACCAGTACGAATAAAATTTAATCAGGCAATGGAAACAAGAAGTAAATACTTTTACTCCTTGCCTCCATCGCCTATCTAGCAACCCTCCTCCTGCTTCTCACACGCTGCCCTGATCAGCTGGGAGCCAAATATCTTGCAGAAGGTTTCTAAAAAGGTATCTGAATTCCAGCTGTAGGTGATAGCGACCCTTCAGGAAGCCGCTAATCAAAAATCAGTGTCAGGCGTCAGAGGATCCAACCCCCCACGGTAGATTGCCAGGAATGGATAAGACAAGGAAAGTTCTTACCAATGTTGTTTAATAAATATTCACAGTGAGGCTTAGAAGTGCAGCCTCTTGGAGTAATGGTGTTGCTCCGAGTAAATCTCCACCCCCCTTCTCTCCTACTTCCTCATTCTTCAACAGCACCACCCACCTTACAGTTGCCGCTTAGGGCCATCTGTCTCCTAGCCCTTTGCTCTCCTACTTTCAATGCTCCCTGGGTTCTGGGAGAAGGGGGGTCTGGAATGCTTCCTAGTGATAACGTGTCAGCCAGCTGCTCTGACCCTGCCTCCTCCTCCTCTTCCTCCTCTTCCATTATTTCCCAACTTTCCCCCTCATCTGCCTCTGAGCTGTGACCTCTCGCAAGCCACTGTGGTAAATCTATACTGTCTTCCTCTTCTCTGGCGATCTCCACAATTCCTCCTCTGTCCAATCCCTGACAATCAGGGAATACCTTGAAATTGATGGCCAAAAAATTGTTAAGGAACTCTCTGTCTTCCTTCCCTTTGAGAATCTCCATGTTTCCCCAGTGGCCATTGTTCCAAAGAAGGCACCTGGTCCGTTCAGGATGATTCATAATATGTTCTACCCAAGGGTGGGAGGTGGGGGGTAGGCTCCGTGAATGATGTCATTCCACACAAGTGTGGTTCAGTGTGGTATTCTTCCTTTGACAATGAAAAAATAAAAATGAAAAATTGCCTGGAGCTGTGGGAGGGGTGCCTTGCTGGCAAAATGTGGTATCAAAAGTGCCTTTTGCTTGCTTCCAGAACATCCAGAAGATACTCACTTTCTGGGCTTCAATTCTGACAGTCACTGGTAGATAATTTTTTCAGGGGGAACTCACAGGAACTCAGCTCCAGCACCTCTCAGATGGGCACCACTGCTATTCTAAGAGATTTCCACGCAATTTTACACACATTTTACTTAACAAGCAAAACTCAATTATATTATTTTAACCAAAATAACTTTTGAATTCCCAAGTCATGTTACAACTTTTTAACCACCCCTCCTTTTTGAAATTTGAAAGCTGAAAAATTCAACATGCCCTGCTGTGTGCTCTTTTCCCTCAATTCCCCCCCCCCAAATATTCACATGCCAAGAGTCATTTTGAGAGCTATTTATTAATTGAAATTTTTTTCTACTCTGCTTTTCAAATCAATGCTCCAAGAAAGGATCACATACACAAACATGTATAAATATTAGCTAAAATTAACATAATTGTACTGGCCACATGCACCCTAAATTTGTTTTCAGCATCACCATCATCATTTTATTTGTATGTATGTACATTTATTTTAGGGACGCGGGTGGCGCTGTGGGTAAAAGCCTCAGCGCCTAGAGCTTGCCGATCGAAAGGTCAGCAGTTCGAATCCCCGCAGCAGGGTGCGCTCCCGTTGTTCGGTCCCAGCGCCTGCCAACCTAGCAGTTCGAAAGCACCCCCGGGTGCAAGTAGATAAATAGGGACCGCTTACTAGCGGGAAGGTAAACGGTGTTTCCGTGTGCGGCTCTGTCTCGCCAGAGCAGCGATGTCACGCTGGCCACGTGACCCGGAAGTGTCTCCGGACAGCGCTGGCCCCCGGCCTCTTGAGTGAGATGGGCGCACAACCCTAGAGTCTGTCAAGACTGGCCCGTACGGGCAGGGGTACCTTTACCTTTACCTTTATTTTATTTTATTTTATTTTATTTGTACATATGTACACGTGCATTTATATCCCATTTTATGTTTGTATGTATGCCGCCTTTCCACAGTTAAAACAATGCTCAAGGCGGCTTGCAATATGAAAAATATGATTTACATAATTACAAACAGATGGGCCAGATGGAGAGAGGCAGGAACAGGGGCCTCAGGCACTCAACAGTGGAGTCCTGAGCACCCAAAATGCTCTGAATTCCAGCACTGAGTCATTGATTATCAGGTCTCCATTAGAAAGTAGATAAAAAAGTTTTTCTTTGCAATAATAATAATAATAATAATAATAATAATAATAATAATAATAATAAATTTATAACCCGCCCATCTGACTGGGTTTCCCCAGCCACTCTGGGTGGCTTCCAACCGAATATTAAAAACAATACAGCATCAGACATTAAAAACTTCCTTAAACAGGGCTGCCTTCAGTTGTCTTTTGAAAGTACAATAGTTGCTTATTGCCTTGACATTTGATGGGAGGGCATTCCACAGGGCAGGCGCCACTACCGAGAAGGCCCTCTGCCTGGTTCCCTGTAACCTAACTTCTTGCAGCGAGGGAACCGCCAGAAGGCCCTCGGCGCTGGACCTCAGTGTCCGGGCTGGACGATGGGGGTGGAGATGGTCCTTCAGGTATACAGGACCAAGGCCGTTTAGGGCTTTAAAGGTCAGCACCAACACTTTGAATTGTGCTTGGAAGCGTACTTGGGGCCAATGAAGATCTTTCAGGACTGGTGTTATATGGTCTTGGCGGCCACTCCCAGTCACCAGTCTAGCTGCTGCATTCTGGATTACAGTGGTACCTCGGGTTAAGTACTTAATTCGTTCCGGAGGTCCGTACTTAACCTGAAACTGCTCTTAACCTGAAGCACCACTTTAGCTAATGGGGCCTCCTGCTGCCACTGTGCTGCTGGAGCACAATTTCTGTTCTCACCCTCAAGCAAAGTTCTTAACCCGAGGTAATATTTCTGGGTTAGTGGAGTCTGTAACCTGAAGCGTATGTAACCTGAGGTACCACTGTAATTGCAGTTTCTGAGTCACCTTCAAAGGTAGCCTCACATAGAGTGCGTTGCAGTAGTTCAAGCTGGAGATAACTAGAGCATGCACCACTCTGGCAAGACAGTCTGTGGATAGGTAGGGTCTCAGCCTGAGTACCAGATGGAGGTGGTAAACAGCTGCCCTGGACACAGAATTGTCCTGTGCCTCCATGGACAGCTGTGAGTCCAAAATGACTCCCAGGTTGCACACCTGGTCCTTCAGGGGCACAGTTACTCCATTCAGAACCAGGGAGTCCTCCACACCAGCCCACCCCCTGTCCCCCAAGAATAGCACTTCTGTCTTGTCAGGATTCAACCTCAATCTGTTAGCTGCCATCCATCCTCCAACTGCCTCCAGACACTCACACAGGACCTTCACTGCCTTAACTGGTTCTGATTTAAAAGAGAGGTAGAGCTGGGTATCATCCGCACCCAGCCCAAACCCCCTGATGATCTCTCCCAGTGGCTTCATGTAGATGTTGAAAAGCATGGGGGAGAGGACAGACCCTGAGGCACCCCACAAGTGAGAGCCCAGGGGTCTGGACACTCATCCCCTACCACCACTCATTCCCTACCACCACTTTCTGGACATGGCCCAGGAGAAAGGAGGGGAACCACTGTATAGCTGAGAATATTAAAGAGGGCCATTATTATCTACTCTGCAATTATCTTAATCACTCATCAGGGATTCAAAGACAATTGGGGGGGGGGGAGAATAGAAACACGGATGAATCCGCCTCAAGAGCTAAGAAAATGCTTCTCTCCATTTATAAAGGTGGGTTTCAAAACAACCTTTTACACAAAGCTCTTGGTAAGGAATAATTCAGACATGTGTTTGAGAGTCCAAATTAGAATCAGTGAAAGAAGCAAAGATTACTTATCCCTTAGTGTGTTTCCAAGGTGGTTTCGGAGTTGTTTTCAGATCTGATAATTCACATGACGACTGTTCGGTGTGCTTGCCTAAATTAACGTGTCTGTCAGTGACTGCTACGATTTTCTGGTAACCAAATGTCATTGCTGCTGTTCCTGCTGCTGCTGCTGCTGCCTCACATTGTCAGCAAAAATGGGAAGAATGGATGTGGTTGGCAACCAAAGGTTCAAAATGACTTTAGTATTCTAGAGAGTATTGTCATTGGGGAATTCCTTTCTTTCTTTATTCCTTTCTTGAATGATGTCTCATTTAATAAAACTCCACATGTGGATATCAGTGGCTAGTAAGTCAATATTTTATTATATAAAAATATAATGTTGGGGCAATTTATAATTCTGTTTGAATAGCCTAATGAAAACAGCCAAAATAGTTCATTATTCATAGTCTTATTTTAGTCAGAATTTAAGGAAATGAGCTAACCTGTGAAGACTGCTAGATTGCTGTTTTCCATATATATATATATATATATATATATATAATTTCTAAATTTGCTTGAAGATAGGAAACCATTCATACAATTCTTTTTCAGAAATAATCCAGGTAATGTGTTCCATTTCAGTTTGTGCTCTATTTTCATTCGACTTTGCTTCCATGAAAAACTATTGTTTAACAAAGCAAAGGTATGGCCAGTGTGGTTTCCCAGGTCTCACTTGATACTGAGAAAATTTGAAACCAATACTCTCCACACCTGAAGTCAACAGCCTAGCTATTCCATAACACAAGCTCTCCATTCCTCCTTCAGCAAGTGTTTAGGTTCCTGCATGAGACAAATTCTTACAAGTAAGGTGCATTGAGTTAGAATCACATGCTAGAGTATACCTTAAATAATGATCTTTCTTTGCATAGAGCAAAGTCACAGACAAACTACCTTACTTAGCAGGAGAGGCATGAAGGAAGAGAGCTAATAACGCCTAGTCAGGCCTTTTGTAGTGGCTGAAAGTGGATGAGAGGGAGCTGCCTAGCTAGAGATGGATACATACAGTATATTGATACACAGATTGATTGGACCAGGACAAAGCAAATCAATTTCAAACAAATACAGCCCATGAATCACAGTCATCAAAGAGGATATGCCTTTAGTTGAAATGCAGCATAGAAGGATAATGAGGGAACAGTAAAGAATTCTAAAGATATATGGCCTGTGGAGATTTATTTATTGCATTTATATCCCATTTTCCCCCTCCAAGGCGCTGCTCATAGGTGTAGAACGTTTAGAAAGGAAATGCCCATAAAAACCAGTGATTCTAATATTGGATAGCTTTAGCATACTCAGGAATCAAACGTTTTGTGTCTCTTTTGTAGGAAATGTTTTTCTACATTCTGCAATTTCCGTTTCCTACTCAATTTCCAATGAGTAGATCTCCCCCTACTCATTTAATCCTCACAACAACCTTGTGAGGTAGGTTAGGCTGAGATGCAGTGACTGCTTCAAGGTCACTCAGTGAGCTTCATGGCTAGTGGGGATTTCAATCCTAGTCGCCCAGGTCCAATTCTGACACTCTAACCACTACACCACACTTTCTACTGCACAAAGTTATGAAGATATTTTCTACTGCCTGATATTTAAATAATAGCTTCAAATGATCACAGAACTGTAGCGATGGAAGGGACACCAAGGGTCATTTGGTCCAACCCCCTGCAATGCAGGAATCTCAGCTAAAGCACCCATGTCAGATGACGATCCAACCTCTGCCTTAAAAACCTCCAAGGTAGGAGAATCCACAACCTCCTATTCCAGAAAGTTTTTCTGTGTGTTTAGTCAGAATCTCCTTTCTTGTAACTTAAAGCCATTTGTTTGAGTTCTGCCCTCCAGGGCAGATAAGTAAATCTACTGTATGTATGTGAAATCAATGACTATATAACACCCCTAAGTCTACACTGAAATGTCATTGCAGTGTGATACCGAATAACTACCACCAAGCACTTGTCTTTATGTTTGCCCTGAACAAGATCAACGAGAATTTCCACCTCTTACCCAACAGAACACTATCTTACATCTTCACACAAAATGCTTTCAATTCAATGGGAACCTGTCTTGCCACTATGCAAATACTTTTCCTGAGCTCGGGGAACCCCCTTAACTACATCTGTGTTAGGAAATACAAGCTAATGGCCATCATTGGTGGACTCACTTCTCATAACTCCAAGCAGATGCCCCACATCTTAAATACCTACAAGATCCCACAGGTATGCATTACAATTTTTTTATATGCATGGGTGAAACCAGGAGTCGACTTAGTGAGGAAGAGTCATTTGGGTTGCTATCCATGCCATTCACCTCCTCAGAACTGGTCAGACCAAAAGTTCGACTCTTAGCTCTGCAGTGATCTCATTCAACTCAGGGGCTAGCAACACTACATGGGAAAATACTTGTCATGGAGGCTGGGAGTTGAGTACTGTTTACTTAGGAGACAAGTCCAGAAGGCTTCGTCATCATACCATGTAAATGAAAATGAATAAAATTTCACTTTTATGGAAGAAACCTGTTTGAGTGGGCAGGCCTACATACTCTCATTTGTGGCCAAAACAATCCTGGACCTAACTGGACTAGTCAAGTTCCTTTGGGTGAGTTTTCCCTCCTCCATTGTGAACTTTCCAGTGAATTGAAATCACAAGGAGCTGAGTTTACTGAAGATGTAGTGGCATATTTTGCCATCTTGTGATTATTATTATATAGATTTGGAAAAGCTGTTTCCAGAAGGTGAAATTTGTACTTGAGATCTATCTTACACACACACACTTTTGTTGTTGGTTACTTCTTCCAACTTCTCCTGCTCAAATCATCCCCTCACAGCATTGGAAATCAGGGTTTTCTTTTTCTTTTTCTTAAAAAAGTGAAAGACACTGTTTGAATCCCTGAATTCTCAGAGCCAAATTCACCTCTGAAAATTTCTTTTTAAAATACAAAAGGCACTGAGTTTATCACGTAGATGTTTGTGTCTAATATGTTGTTATTTTATGGTAACCCTGCTGAAGTTGCCTTATTGGGAGAATTTTAGTCTCTGCAATTTTTTTTGGAAAGATCAAATACAGAGGCCTACGGTCCTGTTCTTCTGGACCTTTGAAGAAACCAAGATGAACTGAGGAATAATGAGATAGAGTTCTTAAACTGATTGTTTTAATATTCCTTAGCTGACCTATGGCTCCTTTGCCCCTGCACTGAATGATAAAACACAGTCTAAAAATGTCACTGCCATTTTTCTTAGCTCAGTTATGCTTCCTTTGACCCTGCATTGAGTGACAAAGTACAGTTCCCTTCCGTCTATCGGATGATCCCCAGTGAAAGTCCTCAGTATGTTGGGATTGTTCATCTGCTTCAGCATTTTGGGTGGACCTGGATTGGCCTGATTGTTTCAGATGATGAAAGTGGAGAAATGTTACTTAGGACTCTCATTCCTCTGTTATACCACAGCAATATTTGCTTGGCTTTTAAGGAAATTATTCCAACACTGAAGAAGTACTGGGAAGACACAGATAATACTAAATTGGAAAGAGTAAGCTCTATTATCTCATCAATCAATACTAATGTGACTCTTGTTCATGGAGATTCACGATCTCTGGAGGGCTTTCGGATGGTTCTATCATCACATGAATTTGATAAAATGAAACCAATAGAGAGGGTTTGGATCATAACAGCTCAGTGGGATTTTTCTTCTGTATACTTCAGTGGAGTCTTCACACCAAAAACCTTCAATGGCACCTTGTCCTTTTCACTTCACACAAATGATGTAGCAGAATTCGAAGAGTTTCTTGAGACTTTAAATCCCAATCACTCTATGCTTTATTTCATCCATGGGTTTTGGTCCAATGCATTTGTGTGCTCGTTTCCTGCCTATAATATTTACATACCAGGTGCAAAAAACTGCACTGGCGAGGAGAAGTTGAGAAGCCTCCCTGGAGCTGTGTTTGAAATGGGAATGTCTGGTCAGAGCTACAGTATCTACAACGCTGTTTATGCTGTAGCACATGCTCTCCATGCCATGTTTTCTTCAAGATCTATGAAGAAGGCAATAGGCGATGGAGGGACATGGAATCTTCTCAATGTTCACCCGTGGCAAGTATGGTTTTTCTGTCAGTCACAATTGTAATATATGCCAAATTCATTAGAATTGTACAGCCTGCTATATATTTTGTAATATATGCACCCAGAAGCCTTTCAATGGCCAGATTTTGTTTTGTTGTTTTTGCTGTAGTGTAGGAGGTTGCTGATTGAAGTAAGAAAAATATTTAGCTTGTGTTGAATTGGCCTCCTTTGCTAATGAAGGGGTATTTCTTTAAGAAGCCATCTCCTTAGATGAAAGCATTGCCCTTGTTAGACATTCTGATCCATTGCCTGACTCAATTGGCTTCCAAGTGCAAATCTAGCCAAGATTGTCAACAGAATAAGATTGAAATAACTGGGAAATCATACTAACCACTTTGCTACCATTGCTCTTGGTTCATGTTATTTCCTTCTCAATCTAGCTTCATGCCTTCCTGAAACACATCCACTTCAACAACAGTGCTGGAGAAGAAATATTTTTTGATGCAAATGGAGAGTTGGCTACTGGATATGATATCATCAATACTATCACATTCCACAATCAGTCCATCCATAAAGCCCTTGTTGGAAGGATGAACCCACAGGCTCCTGAAGTAAAGAAGTTCACCATTAATGGAACCGCCATTTTGTGGAATCACAAGTTTAACCAGGTGGGAAAGACTTTATATTCCTCAATACAAAAAGACAACGGAATGCTGTTGGTCAAGTTTAGTCCTACATAATAGAGATATATTTGTGTTCCAGGATTTTGCTGGTGGTTACTTTCAGAGGTGATAGCATGTTAATTTCACCTGTTATATTTTATTTCATCAAAGATTTTGATGAGGTTTTGATTTTTAATTTTGTTTAATGCATTTTTATATGTTTTCTGTTGTACGCTGCAGAAATACTTAATGAAAGGTGGTATACAAATACCCTCAAAAATATTACATAACATTGCTTGCTACCTTTCTGAGCTGATGCTTATCATGATGGGCAAACTGGGCTAAAGTGACCAAGGGATTGATTCGGTATATGAAGTGTATGTTCATTTGTGTGGTGAAGATAAAAGGAACATGAGGAGAATGTAGGATAGAAAAATCCAGAGACATATGAGGGAATGTTGAAGGATTCTAGAAAATAAGCTTGCTACTATGTAATTGTTACTATGCAATTATGCAAACGGTGAAATTCAACAGCATAGACGTAAGGAGAAATCAGACAAAAGGAGAAATCTCCATCTTAAATCTATTAATTTGTGATTATTGATAGAATCCGCCCCATTCCACATGTGTTGAGAGTTGCCATCCTGGACACAGCAAGATCATTCGACAGGGGGAGCAGATTTGTTGCTACAATTGTCCTAACTGTCCTGAAGGAATGATTTCAAAACAGATGGGTAAGCAAAGATTCCTCAGCTACATAGGGAAGGTACTTCAGAATGTTTGTACAATAAACATGACTTGAAAGTGTCAATGGAGCACTACACACACACACACACACACACACACACACACACACACACACACACATATGACTACAGAAATAAGTTTCATAACACCTCAGATTTAACTTTTTAAAGGGAATACTCTATGCTCACACATTTTAGCAGTTGGTATCCAGTTGTACACGAGAGGTCTGGAGAGTGGCAACACGAGAACGGGCCTTTTCTGCAGTGGCTAATGCCTTCATTATACACCTTTAGGAACCAGGCGAAAATGTTCCTCTTCAACAAGGCCTTTGGATGATTGACATCTGATACCCTTTTAAATGTGTTGTAGGAGGGGGTGGAGAGTGGTTTTGTTCTGTTCTTGTTTTTATTATGTATTTTGTGTTGTTTTTTTATCTTGTATTTTTATGTTGTGAATCGCCCTGAGTTCTACTGACAAAAGGTGGTATACAAATTTAATCAGTGCTTTTTTTGGGGGGGGTGTAAAAAAATGTTTAGGGGTACTCTCATTTTCCTACTAATATTGAAATACTGCCCCTCAATGAGGCCAAACTTAGATTCACAAAATGTTTAGGGGTATGCGTCCCCCCAGAAAAAAGCACTGAATTTAATAATAATGATCAGTGCTTTCCCCCCCTTAAAAAATAGGTTCCAGTACTCACCATGAAGTTCTTACAACAAAGTACCACAACTGAGTACCACATAAAAAAGCGCTGATAATGATGATGACCAAGGGTACAAAAATTATGAGCAAAAATGTGTGAACAACACCTGAATATATTTTCTCTCTAATATGCATAATATTAAATACCATCTATTTCACATATCGACAGAGCAATAACAAAGCCATTTCTCATTTCCAGATTCTTTCAATATTCCTAATGATGTTTCCTCTTATTCCTTGGCCTCCTCATCCAGTGCCATTTTCACCTCTGTTTCACAATATCATTTCTTTCAAAATAAAAATAAGGGATTTCATTCCTCTTATTCAAAATGAACATGTTCAAAGTCATAGCTTATGCCACAATATTAAACTATATCGGTTCAGAGGGTACACATACAATTTTAACAATTGAGACTTATAATTTTCAGATGCAGACCATTGCAACAACTGTCCTGAGGATCAACATCCAAGCAAGAACAAAGATCACTGTATTCCTAAACGTATAATCTATCTATCATACGGTGAACCCTTGGGAATAATTCTGACTTCATTTGTTCTTTCCCTTTCTCTGATTACTCTTCTGATAACGTGGATCTTCATTCGACACCAGAAGACTCCCATTGTCAAGGCCAGCAACTGGAACATCACCTGCACCCTCCTCACTTCCCTATTGCTTTGCTTTCTCTGCTCCTTCCTATTCATTGGGCAGCCTGGAAAGGTGACCTGCCTTTTCCGTCAAACAGTGTTTGGGATTGTCTTCTCCCTGGCAGTTTCTTGTGTGTTGGCTAAAACCATCACGGTGGTTCTGGCCTTCATGGCCACCCAGCCAGGAAACAGGGTGAGGAAATGGATGGGGAAGAGGCTGGCAGTGTCAGTCATCATCCTTTGCACTCTTATTCAAACTGGCATCTGTGTACTGTGGTTGGCAACCTCTCCTCCCTTCTCAGAGTTTGACATGCACTCTCAGACTGACCAGATCATTGTGCAATGTAATGAAGGATCAGCTCAGATGTTTTATACTGTCCTGGGCTACATGGGGCTTCTGGCCATCATCAGCTTCACTGTGGCTTTCTTGGCCAGGAAGTTGCCTGATACTTTCAATGAAGCCAAGCTGATTACCTTCAGCATGCTGGTCTTCTGCAGTGTTTGGCTGTCCTTTGTCCCCACCTACTTGAGCACGAAGGGAAAATACATGGTGGCTGTGGAGATCTTCTCCATTTTAGCCTCTAGTGTGGGTTTGCTGGGCTGCATCTTCTTCCCCAAATTGTACATTATTGTACTGAGGCCTGAGATGAACACCCGGGATCAGCTTGTAAGAAAAAGGATTGTGGTTTCTGAGTGACTTATTCCCTTATAAATTCTGTCCTATCTGCATCCCATGTTCTCTTGTCCTTTTAACATTTTAAGCAACAGAAAGCAAATGTGGTCGTCCCCCAATGTTGTAGCCCATCTCTGATCACCCCAAGCGTAGCATGCCATTTGGACAGAAACGGTGGGAAGTTATGTTCCACAAAATATATAGCAGGTAGTACAATTCCAATGAATTTGGCTTTATAATCCCTTTTGCCCCACCCCCATATTACGTCTCTACTGTTACGTAAGTCTCCACCTACAGTCTGAATTGGTACAGCCCAGATATGGGTTTAAGAGGCATGAAGGAAGAGAGCTACAAAAGGATAATGACGCATTTTCCAGTGGCAAAATATGGAAGGAGGGGGAATGATGCTTCATAAATTTATTTATTCTTCAGTGGATCAAAGAAGATTGCGCTGCTTTCAGAAACACACTAATGAAATGATGGTCCTCAGAGAGCACATGGCTTTAGTAGTTACAAAATTGTTGAGCTCTGGGATATGAAAAATGTTAAAGCATCAGAGTGAGATGATGATAATTTTAAGAGCTATAAAGCTATTAGTGGGTGGTCATGGGTGTCCACAAAAATAATTATTTAGGCAGAGGATGTCCGTAGCTTGTAACGACAGGTTGTTGGCTTTTTGCAGTCTTTATACAACTGAATTGCATTCATGGTGCTGAAAGAGAAAGAATGAAAACCATGGGGGGCTGTTCCTGTTGGTGCTTTCCTGTATTATGTGGGATTATACGTTTCAGAACTCACTTTAAACATATGGCTTTATTTGCCAATTTAACAATAACAGATAAAGGCACCAACCTATTGCCTGAATGAGCAGTTTAAAGATGAAGTGGATCTCTGGCTTAGCTAGCTGATTTGCAACTTAGGTGGGCTTAGCCAGTTTTAAGCTCCCCACCCTGGTTTAGCCAAAGATAAACTGGTTTAACTTGATCAGCTTGGCTCAGCTGGGGCTCAGATTCCAAAAAGGGGTGCTCCAGAGGGGCATGATTCAATCTTGGGGGAGGGGTTGTGTTTAGGCTGGATCCTAAGCTCATTTGGCTCAACCATATGGCCAGGCATCACAGCATAAAAGATTTATTTTAAAGGCTCCCCTCCATCAGGCTTAGGCAAAGCAGTAGCTGTTAATGTTTCAAAAGATACGTAAACCCTACTTCTCCATCTCAGGAGCTATCGTGCCAAACTGGTCTACACTATAATGAGAGATGTCCAATTCAGTGCAGTTTGGAATGGTCCAGTCCACCATTTTAACTCAAAATGGTCTCTGACCATTTCCAAACATAGACCAAAATGTGCTGCTCCATCTTGTGAACCATCATGTAAAACTGGGGGACAATATTTCAGAAGTGTCAACACTGGCACACTTTGGAACAATTTTGTTCGCTAGCGTAATTCAAAATGGAATCTGATGGTATCCAAACATAACACACAAAAATGGCTCTGCCATCTCGAGAACCTTCATGCCAAGTTTGGTGACAATACCTCAATAAACATCTGAATGCGTGGACAGAAAGATGTATTTCCCAAAATATATAGCAGGTGAAGATATGCTTTCTTAGAACTGGGGGTGGGTAGATGACAATTTGTTCATTTTTAGCATGCTTTTATTTGCTGTATTGGTGAAAATTATTACCAGATAGGTTTTAAATTTGGCACTTTCATGGATCTTATTAGGTAGAGCACGTGTGCCACATTTAAGGTAATTAGCTTAATAGATGCCATTTTTATAAGCTGCAGAAATTTTAGACTTCTTATGGAGGAAACTCTTGTCCCAACATGCCCTGAATTCCAGCATTGATCATTTCATTAGCGGATAATGGGGGGAAAAAGAAGCTAAATAAGTTTTCATTAACTTTGCTGAGAATCTTGGAAAAAGTAATTTTCGATCCTGTAATTATTATAACTATACATTCCTGTGTAATTGTAGTGTGGGCACAATGCAATTAGAAAGACAGAAACACAGATGAATTCATACCAGGAGTTGATGAAATGCTGCTCTTCAGCTTTAAATATGAGGTTCAAAGCAGCCTTTTAAAAACAGCTATTTGGAAAAGTTCTATCAAATATGTTTGATAGTCCAGATTGGAATTAGTGAAACACCAAAGTTCGATCAACTTTTGTAAAGATTGCATGCTGCCTTTGGAGACATTCCTATTCTTTGTATCTGTCACAGTGAATATGCTCAGGTGGTGGCAAGATTTGCTGGTAGCAAGATGGACATCACTGCTGCTCATCATTTTGCTGCTTCATCTACCTCAGATTGTCAGCAAGAATATGAAGAACAGATGTTGTAGGCAGCCAAAGTTTCAAGGTGTCTCTGGCATTCTAGATAATATTGTCATTGCTGAATTTGTATCTTTCATCGTTCATAATTTTAATGAGATATTGTATACTGCAAATCCAAATCCATATAGGAGTGCCTTGTAAGTAAATCTTGAATCAAATAAAATGAAATAAAGGTGAAATTAAAATTCCAATTGGCTAGCTCTGAGTTAAAATTTCAAAATTATTGATTGTTCTATTTCCCACAATTTGAGAAAATGGGAATCATAAGAGGCCAAAAAAAGATAAGTCCTTGTAGTAAGGCTACTACTATAGTCCATTTATTAAAATGATTCTAAATGTGTTTTAGGAGATCAAAACCATCCATACCATTATTCTGCCATACAGGAAGGGTTGGGTGTGTTTTACTTGCTCAGTTTTCTTCCTTCTTTGCTTCCAAATGAAGCAATTGTCTTATAGAGCAATTTATAGAAACATAGTCTGGCTCCCTCAGCCAGTAAAGCGAGATGAGCGCCGCAACCCCAGAGTCGTCCACGACTGGACCTAATGGTCAGGGGTCCCTTTACCTTTAACTAAGAGAACATGGGAAGAGAACATCTCCTGAGTCATCTCTCGAGCTACCTTAGTTTTGTCTACACTGACTGGAAGTGAGCTTAGGGTTTCCAAAAGAAGACATTCCCAAGTCTACCTTGCAATGTTGGGGGTTGAAACTTAGGACCCTATCCAGGCCAAGCAAATGCTTTTTTACTGAGCTATAAGTGCATTTTCTACTGCACAGCTCTGTGACTGGGAATGAAATATGACAAAGAAACCTAAGGAGATGAGATGACTTTTTAAAAATACTCTTTAAAAGAGTCTCAGGGATGACTCACACCCTGGCCATCACCTCTTTAATTTTCTACCCTTGGGCAGGAGACAGAAGTATAATCAACTGTACCAACAGGCTAAAAAATAGCTTCTATCCGTGGGCTGTTAGGCTGTTGAACGGAAAATAAAATAGCGCAATTGACTTGTGGTGTGTTGTGCA
This sequence comes from Podarcis muralis, assembly GCF_964188315.1. Lineage (NCBI taxonomy): Eukaryota > Metazoa > Chordata > Lepidosauria > Squamata > Lacertidae > Podarcis > Podarcis muralis. Next base: position 14,619,548 of record NC_135667.1, on the reverse strand, counting down.
ATAAGCACACAGAGTGCAATGAGACTGAGTGTTTTTTTTTTGGGGGGAGGCTCGTTTAATTTCATTGTACACAGGTTGTACACTGACAATAAAGGTATTATTAAAGATACATAGGAGTTATAAAGGTATTCCATACTTCGCAACTCCATGTCTGGTATATCAGGAATCACTATTGATGGCTAATATGTCCGTAGTATGTAGATTAAATCAATTGTTGTGTGGCAGCCCTAATTGTGCTCTTAAATGTCATTGCAGCCTATTGCCAAATTACTACCACCAAGCCCTCACCTTTACGTTTGCTCTGAACGAGATCAACAAGACTCCACACCTCTTACCTAACATCACACTTTCGTACATCTTCGCTCAAAATGCTAATAATGAAATGGGGAAATGTTCAGGGACTATGGATGTCCTTTTTGAAAGTCAGGGGAGTCCCCTTAACTACCTCTGCGGCAAGACAGATAAACTAATGGCTATCATAGGTGGCCTCACCTTCCATAATTCCAAGCAGATGCCTCACATCTTAAATATGTACAAGATGCCACAGGTGTGTTTGTCTGCCTTTATAGATTGGTGCTGTGTGTGTGAAACTGAACTTTTGATATGGTTTATCTCTGTAGACAGAGAGTTGTGTACTGATTATTTTAGAGGCAAGTCCAGAAGCCCTCCCCATTGAGCCATGCAAGAGAACAGGAAGAAAACCACACCTTTATAGCAAAAGTCTCTTTGAGTAGTTAGACCAGTTAAAATCATCAGAGGCCAGAATAATTCTGGATTTAACTGGAGCATTTAAGTTACACTTAGAGTTTGGATTTGATATCCCGCCTTTCACTCCCTTTAAGGAGTCTCAAAGCGGCTAACATTCTCCTTTCCCTTCCAATCCCTTTAAACCATGATCTATGTTTTAGCATGTAATTAGGTGATATCACCATTGATGTCTTCTATTAATTTATGAGCAGAGGGCGATGTTTATGTTACAAATTTATTGTAATGTATGATGTTGGTCTTTTGTTTTTGTTTTGCTTTGGTTCTTGTCTGTTTTTTGTAAGTTTTGGCGGTTTTAAATTTGGAGGTTCAAGTACATTATGTTGGTATGGGAAATTGTCGTGTGACGGGCCAATGGCCGTAATAAAGATCAATCCAATCCAATCCAATCCAATCCTTTCCCTTCCTCCCCCACAACAAACACTCTGTGAGGTGAGTGGGGCTGAGAGACTTCAGAGTATTGACTAGCCCAAGGTCACCCAGCAGCTGCATGTGGAGGAGCGGAGACGCGGACCCGGTTCCCCAGATTACAAAACTACCGCTCTTAACCACTACACCACACTGGCTCTCTTGTCTTCTTCTTCTAATCCTTCTGCCTGAGCCTCCTCAGTGAGTTGTAATAATAGATAGATTATTATTTACAGTGAGGTGTGTAATAGTTTGTGGGTGGGTGTGAGCTCACACTTAAACAGCTTCCTACGTCTTCCCTCCAAATCACCCCCTCATAGGGCTCATAGTATCTATGCTCATGCTGAAATCCACACAGGAGCTATGAATGAGAAATTTGGAGATGACTATTAATCGAATCACAAAACTGGTGAGACTCATTATATTTCTCTACAAATTCTCAAATCCAAACTCTTTTTCCTTCCAAGAGTCTTTGCTTACTTGCTTAATGTATAGTTAGCCCAGTAGTAATTCTGTCCTGGTTGTGAAGGTTTTTTTTTTAGGAGGGACCAATACAAAATGAATTCAATATTCTAGCCTTTTTTTTGGAATTTTGAAGAACGTATTTTCAATTGGTTGTTAGATCTAAAAAGACCAATATCATTGTTCTTAGCTCAATTATGGCTCCTTTGACCCTGCCTTGAGGGACAGAACACAGTTCCCTTCTGTCTATCAGATGATCCCTAATGAGAGTGCTCAGTATGCTGGGATTGTTCAGTTGCTTCAGCATTTTGGATGGACTTGGATTGGCCTTGTTGTCTCTGATAACGACAGCGGAGAAATACTATTGAGGACTCTCATTCCTTGGCTGCACCAGAATAAGATTTGTGTTGCTTTTAAGGAAATTGTTCCAACACTGAAGCATTATTGGAATCACGGAATACAGATGGACAAGAATTTGGAAAGAATAAGTTCTAGTCTCTCATCGACTGAAATCAATGTGATTCTTGTTCATGGCGATTCACGATCTATGGAGGGCTTACGAAGGGTTCTTTTGCTAAATGAAATTATTGAAATGAAACCAATAGAGAAGGTTTGGGTCATAACAGCTGAGTGGGATTTTGCATCTGTGTCCAATAGCGACTTATTTACACCCAGATCCTTCAATGGCACCTTGTCCTTCGCACTCCACAGTCAGAAATTGGCAGAATATGAAGAGTTTCTTGAGACTTTAAATCTCTACCGATCTAGGCTGTATTTGATCCATTATTTCTGGACCACTGCATTTAAATGTTCGTTACCCAAGTTACAGTACATTCACTCACTATCCCCAGGAATATGTACAGGGAAAGAGAGATTGAAGAACCTCCCTGAAACTGTGTTTGAAATGCAGATGTCTGGTCAAAGCTACAGTATCTACAATGCAGTTTATGGCGTTGCGCATGCTCTCCATGACATGTTTTCATCAAGATCTAAACAGAAGGCAATGAGAAATGGAAATGCGTGGAACCTTTCAAATATTTACCCATGGCAGGTAGGATAACCATGTCCATCTCTACTGTAAAGAATGGGTGTAAGTGCATTTCACGAAGGACCTTTTAAAGTGAATTTTCACTGGGGAATGCACACAAAAGGGCACTTTAAAATCATGTGAAATGCTATTTATGATATTCATTTTAAATAAACACACATTTATTTAAATGAATGGATATCTCAAAACATATTTTAATAGTAAATGATTGCTTAATTTTTAAAAAGCCTTGGCATTTAAAATTTAATTAAGAAGTTGAGGAGCTCTGAATTGTGTGTGTGTGTGTGTGTGTGTGTGTATCTTGCATGCCACCCCAGTCCTTGAGTGCTGTGAGATTCCATGGGTTCCAGACATTTGCCCAGGGTTTGTGTTTTCTTTTAGAAATGAGAGTGTCGTGTATTTATGATACATGGTTTGTATAAAAGCATGGTTTATTTACACAGCCTACAAAGGAAGGGTTCACAGCAACCTTACACTCAAAGGATCTTGTTTCTCCCAAAGCCACAACCTTGGATTCCATCAGAAATCTAATGTTGCTGTCAATCATTGCTCTGACTCTCTCTCCGACTTGCTGCTTTACTTCTATGTCACATCGCTGCAAAACTCTACTCCAAACTCTGGCTTTCTCTGTATGAAACAATGCAAAATTACAGGACAGGTGTGCTCCTGTCATGGATGCTTTAGTCGGGATTCCTTCATTGCAGGGGTTGGACTAGATGACCCTTGGTTCCCTTCCAGCTCTTATATCCTCTCCAACTCTTCACCATCCATTTTATAGCTTCTGTAAATTGCAGCTTTGGGTCTAATACCTTGACATAAGCCAGGGGTCTGCAACCCGCGGCTCCAGAGCCGCATGTGGCTCTTTTACACCTTTGCCGCGGCTCCGGGGCGGATACTAGCGAGGGGAGGAGGCGCATTGTACGCCCCAACACTCCCCATTGTGGCGGGCGCTGTACTGGCTGTGACATCGCATGGGGGCGGTGTGTGCGTTAGTCACGCACCGTCCCAACATCACCTTCCCGCCCGCCCACTACATTGTAAGGGGCATGTACGCTTGTCACTGCATTGAAAAGGGGCATGTACGCTGGTCACTGTTTTGAAGGGGAGTGAAGAACACACACACACACACACACACACACACAAGAAGGTAACTTGTTAATTTAACGTTTATTTCTATGAGGAGGAGTAATTCTGAGGGGTCAAACAAAGAAATAATTTTAAAAAGTGACAAAAAAGTTATTTTTATAATGACGAGTTTTGCGGCTCCCAGTTTTTTTTCCTTCGGAAACGGGTCCAAGTGGCTCTTTTTGTCTTAAAGGTTGCAGACCCCTGACATAAGCTTATGACCTTCAGTTATGAATTTTTTTGGTATGGTGCAATGGTTAGATTTATTTATTTAGCAAAATGTATATACTGCTTAATGTAAAAAATAAAAATAAACTAAAAACACCTCTAAGCAGTTTACAAAAATATAAAATTATTAAAACAGTTAAGAACCGCTATTAAGAGATTCAAAAGAAGATAAAAATCCACAGTGATTTCTACATGTCTGGATGCAGAAAATATTTAACGCAGGTGCCAAAAGAAGTACAATGAAAAAGCCTGTCAGGTGTTTATAGGTAGTAGTTCTAATTTAGATGAGATTTTGTGAACCTCTTTAGGCACAAGGTTCATTTGGAAATCTTTGAAACTCATATTTCTACATACCTCAACACTGCAAACTCCACTGACTTCCTGCCAGAGAGCCAGTGTGGTGTAGTGGTTAAGAGCGGTAGTCTCGTAATCTGGGGAACCGGGTTCGCGTCTCCGCTCCTCCACATGCAGCTGCTGGGTGACCTTGGGCCAGTCACACTTCTCTGAAGTCTCTCAGCCCCACTCACCTCACAGAGTGTTTGTTGTGGGGGAGGAAGGGAAAGGAGAATGTTAGCCGCTTTGAGACTCCTTAAAGGGAGTGAAAGGCGGGATATCAAATCCAAACTCTTCTTCTTCTTCTTCTGCTCCCCTGTGAACACCTCTCACACAATAAGCAACATTGAACCCTCCCACACAAATACCCCACAATGGATACCCACTCCCCAAACAGGAGATTTTCCAGGAGGACAATGGCGATTTCTCTCCCAGTATTTAATTTCACAACCACCATGTGAGGTTAGTTTGCCAGATACATGCCATGTAAGCAAAGCTCAAACTTCTCTCTCTCTTGACTTTTGGAGGAAGTAAAACCTGCTGTATAATAGATATGGTTTAAAGTTCTGGTGTGAATAGTCTAATTTTTAAAAAGTACTAGTTTAATTCTGGAAATAGCAACTCTATTGAATTTCATCTTCCTATTGTCTCTGAAAGGTGGGAAGCATTTATACCATCTGTCCTATAATCATCATACATGAATGAATAGGAGGTAGCAATTCGAATATGATATTTGAGGAAAAAAGAGGAACTTCCAGGGAAATGACATTTCCCACCACTCCAAGCTCAGTTTATATTCTTTCCTTCTCCAATCTAGCTTCACTCCTACCTGAAACACATCCACTTCAACAATAATGCTGGGGAAGAAATAGTTTTTGATGCAAATGGAGAATTGGCAGCTGGATATGATATCCTCAACACAATCGCCTTCCCTAATCAGTCTGTCCATAAAGTCCGTGTTGGAAGAGTGAGCCCACAAGCTCCTGAAAGAAAACTGTTCACCATCAATGGAAGTGCTATAATGTGGAATCACAAGTTTGATCAGGTGGGGGTAACTATTATTTTCCAGAACTGTAGTTTTAGGGATGTCTCTAATATTAAACAAAACCTGATTCTGGATCCACATGGGAGTACAGAAAAACCTGCCTGATTCTTGTCCCATGCAGGTATTTTAGGAGTTACCTGTACACATCCAAGAAAACAAAAACATAGAATTTCTTTTAAAAGTTTTAGAAAGCCAAATTGCTTTCTTTTGCAAAGTAAGTACAGCTACCTGAAAGTGGCTAGAGTTTTAAAATGAAGAATGTCCCTGTGTGAATGACAGGTCTTCCTGATGTGCCATCACTCTTGGAGGAAATAGTGTGCTTAACAAGGAAACAACCAGGAACACATTTTGAGGCTCCCAGTTGTCCTTTTCTTTGCAACCCTGTCTTTATCTGCCCCATTCCTGGAGTGAAATCAGATGTGGGCAGGTTTAAGACAAATGCCTCTGGCAGCTAAAGTAGAACCCTTGCTGATTCTAATAAGGCTTGAGGGGCAAAGGCTCACCAATGCTGATGTACACCCCAAATCTTTTATATCTGGATATTAATAGGTCATCCCAAAATCCGTATGTGTTGAGAGTTGCTATCCTGGACACAGTAGGATTGCGCGACAGGGGGAACAGATTTGTTGCTATGATTGTCCTAAGTGCTCTGAAGGAATGATTTCAAACCTGATGGGTAAGTAGAAATTGCACCATTAAATGGTGGTGGTAATTCCAAATATTTCAAAAATAAATTCACACAAAGAGCTTGTTCAAATTATGATATTGATGTGTGATTGAGCCATTCTAGATATAACACTTTGGAGATAGTTTATACATTCCTTCAGTTATAATTATTTTCAGAGTCTGTTCACAAACTTAACTACAGTCGTACCCTGGCTCCCAAACGCCTTGGGAGTTGAACGTTTTGTCTCCCGAACGATCGAAATCCGGAAATGAGTGTTCCAGTTTTTGAACATTCTTTGGAAAGTTGAACATCCAACGGGGCTTCCACAGCTTCCGATTGGCTGCAGGAGCTTTCTGCACCCAATCAGAAGCCACGTTTTGGAAGTCGAACGTTTGGAAGTTGAACGGACTTCTGTTTTTTTTTTTTAAAGAATTTTTATTAATTTTCCAAACACAAAATTAACACAAACAATACACAATACATAAACAAACAAACAAACAAACAAACATTAAACATGTATAATTTCATAACCTTCTTTTCATAAACCTTACTTCCCGGACTTCCCCATGCCCCCCCCCTTTTCTGCATCCTTGTTTTACATTTCTTCAGCAACTCCTCCGATTAACTAATTATTCAATTCATTTTCTTTTAAGTTCTTCTCTGACTTATCAATTACAGCTGCAATTCTCTGTTTCCCAATCCCTTGACATTTTAACACTCATCAATTTTACAACAATTTTAAAGATATATTTTGAATTTCTTCCAGTCTTCTTCCACCGTCTCTTTCCCTTGGTCACGGATTCTGCCAGTCATCTCCGCCAGTCCCATATAATCAATCACTTTCGTCTGCCATTCTTCCAGCGTGGGTAGTTCTTGTGTCTTCCAATACTTTGCTAAAAGAATCCTTGCTGCTGTGGTGGCATACATAAAAAAGTCCTATCCTTCCTTGACACCAGTTGGCCAACCATGCCCAGGAGAAAAGCCTCAGGTTTCTTAGGAAAGGTCCATTTAAGGACCTTCTTAATTTCATTATAGATCATTTCCCAAAAGGCTTTAATCTTCGGGCAGGTCCACCAAAGGTGATAAAAGGTACCTTCAGTCTCATTACATTTCCAGCATTTATTATTAGGCAAATGGTAGATTTTTGCAAGCTTGACTGGGGTCATGTACCACCTATAAATCATTGAAGTTGAACGGACTTCTGGAACAGATTCTGTTTGACTTCTGAGGTACAACTGTATTTGTATTTAGTTATATAGTGATCAGATATATGTAATTATTCTCTAGCAAACCAGAAAAGAAATTATCTCATTAAGCATCTCAAAGTGGTTTAACTGCCATATATTTGTATATCTATATCTATACACACACCATTTTTAAAAATTCAGTGCAGATACTGACTTGGACAAAAATCTCTTAGAAGCCTTGGGAAAGGTGCTGAAGTGATAACAGAGATGATGCCAATTTGAAATGTATTGGGAGTTCCAATGGATAGGTGCTGCCACACTAATGGATCGATTCTTACATTGTATAGAAAAGACATAGGGATGAGATGGTAATTGCAGGGTGTCCTCTCTTGTAGAGGAGAACGACTGTTTTGTGCACAGGACAGGTGAGAATATGTTTTAGGTCCCAAACTGTACACCAGGGGTTTCTACATCGGTATCAGTACCTTGAATTTATCCAAATTTCATGATTTGGATACTTTACAACACATTACATCCGTATTTGAATAGAATGTACAATGCCGTTAACTATAAACCCTGAATGAATTGAGTTGTTCACTGTTCTTATCACCCATCAATTTTACTGAATGGTTCTAAATAATGATTACCATATCTGTTCCAAGATAAAAGAATTATATTCTTCCTTTGTAGTTCTTGCCACAGTGTCAAGTAATATGGTTTAAGAGAGTTCATGTATATATTTTTAAAAATATGAGACTTATAACTTTCAGATGCAGACCACTGCAACAAGTGCCCCGAGGACCAGTATCCAAATGAAAACCACAATGAGTGCATCCCTAAACATCCAGTCTTTCTAACATACAGAGAGCCCTTGGGAATACTTCTGACTTCATTTGCTCTTTTCATTTGTCTGATCGCCCTCTTGATAATATGCATCTTCGTTCAACATAAGGAGACTCCCATTGTCAAGGCCAACAACTGGAACATCACCTGCACCCTCCTCACTTCCCTGTTGCTTTGCTTTCTCTGCTCCTTCCTATTCATTGGGCAGCCTGGGAAGGTGCCCTGCCTTCTCCGTCAAACAGTGTTTGGGATTGTCTTCTCCCTGGCTGTTTCTTGTGTGTTGGCAAAAACCCTCACTGTGGTTCTGGCCTTCATGGCCACCAAGCCAGGAAACAGGATGAGGAAATGGATGGGGAAGAGGCTGGCAGTGTCAGTCATCATCCTTTGCACTCTTATTCAAACTGGCATCTGTGCAGTGTGGCTGGCAACCTTTCCTCCCTTCCCAGAGTTTGACATGCACTCTCATACTGACCAGATCATTGTGCAATGTAATGAAGGATCAGCTCAGATGTTTTATACTGTCCTGGGCTATATGGGGCTCCTGGCCATCATCAGCTTCACTGTGGCTTTCTTGGCCAGGAAGCTGCCTGATACTTTTAATGAAGCCAAAATGATCACTTTCAGCATGCTGGTCTTCTGCAGTGTTTGGTTATCCTTTGTCCCCACCTACCTGAGCACCAAGGGGAAATACATGGTGGCTGTGGAGATTTTCTCTATCCTGGCCTCTAGTGCTGGATTATTGGTTTGCATCTTCCTCCCCAAATTCTACATTATTGTACTGAAACCTGAACTGAACACCAGGGATCAATTAGTAAGGAAAAAGAATGGTCATTTCTGAGTGATTTCTTCCTTCCTCTAAATTGTTTCTTAACCATTCCCCTGATATCTTTTCCTGTTTATGAGTCTAAGCCCACAAACATTGCCTTTTCTACTTTTATGTTTGCCAAGTACAAAGCAAGATTCAAAATGTCCAAATAGTTTGGCTTTGTAGTACTCTGGTTTCCCAGTAGCTTGTTTATAATTTTTAGAGAACATGCTGCGGAAAGTAGGATTATTTTCAAATAATAAAAAAGAAAATATTTTTTAAACATTCTCATCATAATAGCACTAAAACATAAATACCAACATGGAAATAAACTATGCAGCAACATATTAGTGGAAATAACACAAAAATGTTTTTATAAAGGAGAATAGCTTGCAGAAATGTTTTATGTTATAAGAAATGCACAGAAAAATGTGCATGAAGCTTGGATTTGAAAATGAAAGGAGGAAAATTGTCCCATTCATCCATTCCTCTTTTTAAAGGATTTTATTAAAACACATTTATTCCAAAGTTAGGGACGCGGGTGGCGCTGTGGGTAAAACCTCAGTGCCTAGGACTTGCTGATCGTATGGTTGATGGTTCGAATCCCCGCAGCGGGGTGAGCTCCCATCGTTCGGTCCCAGCTCCTGCCCACCTAGCAGTTCGAAAGCACTCTTAAGTGCAAGTAGATAAATAGGTACCGCTTTATAGCGGGAAGGTAAACGGCGTTTCCGTGTGCTGGTGCTGGCTTGCCAGAGCAGCTTCGTCATGCTGGCCAAGTGACCCGGAAGTGTCTCTGGACAGTGCTGGCCCCCGGCCTCTTAAGTGAGATGGGCGCACAACCCTAGAGTCGGACACGACTGGCCCGTACGGGCAGGGGTACCTTTACCTTTACTATTCCAAAGTTGCAACACAACTTTGTCCACTGCCATCCCTCCAATCCTCAATCCCTCATCACTGTCATGTTGGCTCGCCAAATACTCTCAATAGGAGCCCAACCACCACAGGGAAATATATGGTGAATGTGGATATTTCTTATATCCACATGGCCTCTACTGCTGGGTTGCTGAGTTGCATCCTCCTTCCCAAATTCTACATTAATGGTGCTGAGACCTGAGCTGAACACCAGGGAAAAGAGTGTGACATCTGAGTGACTTCCTCCTTTGTTCTTGTAAATTCTTCCTTACCGGTTTCCCATGATGCATTGTCTCTTTTAGAATCAAATGCTACAGATAGTGCCATGTCAACATTTATATTTGTAAAGTACTTAGCACGTTAGTTTGGCTGTGTTTTCTCTTCTCTTACCTCATAGTTTATTTATACCCCAGTTTTTGAAATGTGCTCTGTAAAGTATATATCCTAAATATAAATAAAATATGAATGACTTATTTTTACATATTTATTTAATGAAGAACATATAATTCAATGACATTTGAAAATAAATGAAGAAAAAACATTACAGTTAAATGAAGATTAAAATTAAATGCACGCACACACACACACACACACACGAGATTAAAAACTGGAAAGATTTTAGTGTTTGTGTGTGTGTGTGGTAGAGTGGGGCGTTTGTGGGGTTGCAGTGTGAGTTGAGATACAAGAAGATTGTAGTGGGCTGGGCATGACTGTAGAATGTGCGTTTCCCTATGGCAGTTTCCCTGGTTTCCAAATGTACCCGTGGAGCCAAAATATTTGCGAGCCCTCATGTAATCATGCCCTACAGAGTGATCTTTCATAACTTAAAGACTAGCCACTGCACATTTCATCCAGGAGGTGGCTCCTTCTAGAACTTGTTTTCTGTAGACTTAATGGGACAGGAAACAGTAGCCTTTGAACCACATCAATCAATGAAGGTGTGTGCTCTGCAACAAGCCCAAATAGAGTGCATCAACAGTTTTCACCAAAATTTGAAAGTAATATGGGATATACTTTCTTAAAAACTGGAATAAAGAGATGGTTTTCAATGCTATGAAGGCTCTCATGGGATTACCTCAGGCAGAGTGGCCATGACTGCCCATTTAAGAAGGCTACAATCTGCCTCTTCAGGAGCCAGGGCTGCAATTTAGTAATCCCAGCCAAGAAATGGTTGGAGCAGGGAACAGCTGGTATCACCTGAGAGTAATGAAGAATTATTGGAGCTACTGAGCTTAAATAGTTCAGAGACAGCATTCAAGGGAGATTGGCTCTTAGGGGAAAGTGCAGAGGTTTGAGGGACAACCAACTCTTGCCTCATCTAAAGTTTATTTGTTTTCCAGCAGTAGTAGACAGGAAGCCCGACCAAGAGGCTTCGCTTAGTACCTCAACCTTCTGGAGAGAGGAAATGATGGGGCTGATTCACTAGATGTGACCATAAGGGGTGAGAAAGACTAAACCTGTTATGACTCAAGCCCCATAGCCTTGGAAAAGGGGTAAGAGGTTTCCATGGGGTTCTGGCCTCTGAGAGACCTACAAGTGCATTGTGACCAGACTAAACTTGGGGGGGGGTGTCTATAGCTTGCACTGAGGAAGGCAAGATAGAAGTCACTCAAAAGGCCAGGACATTTTTATGTTGTGTGTGCATTTGGATCTTTACTATCTGGGGAAGGTGGTATGAGGCTGTAAGCCAGGGCCATTGCTTCAGCAGAATGAGTGTATTCTTGTGGTCAATTGAGATTCAGGTTTGAGAATACTTCCTCCATCCCATGAATAATGAAGCCTTCAATATTCTACTCTCCCAGGACAGGCAGAAGCACTATTTAACTTGCTTTGGCAATTATCATTTGATTGGTTTAGAATTTGGCAGTTTCATAGGTCTCTTCAGGTACATCGTATATGCCAAGTTTCAGCTTGTACTTTTATAAGCTGTATAAATTTTTAGATATATAATGATCGTTGTCTTGTCAAGTTTGTTCATTTACACCTTAGCTATAGCTTCCACACAGTGTGCTGTGACTGGGGCTGCAAAGAAGTTTTTCTTAACTTTGCTGAGAGTTGATTATATTGGAGAAAGTGGTGATTATCTTCGTGATTATCCTGTAACCACCGTAATCACTATCCTCATGCAATTGTAGCGATATTTCATGCTATCAGAAAAACAGAAACAGATGATCCATGTGCTGAAATTGTCCTCTCCATCTATAAAGAGGAGTTTCAGAAAAAAATATTTTACACAGTTCTTTGGAAGGGTCCTGTTAAACAGATTTTTGACACTCCAGATTGGAATCAGTGAAACAGCTATGTCAATTTAACTCCTGGGAGAGCTGAGTGTTGTTTGGGAGTTCTATGTGGTTTAGGAATTCTGTGTATCTGTTAAAATGAATGTTTTGAACTGGGGAAGAGATCTGTCGGTAGCCAATTGGACATCATTGCTGCTGCTTCTTTTGTTGTTGGAGCTGCCTCAGATTGTCAGCAAGAACGCAAAGAACAGATTTGGTTGGCAGCCAAAGGTTAAAAATGACTTTGTAATTCCAGACAGTATTTTCATTGGTGAATTTGTTTCTTTTTTAATTCATTCTTTTGATGGACTCTCATATAATACATCTCCATCTCTGGAAAAGTCTTCCTAGTACGTGAAGCTTTTATGATTCAAAGTAGTCCAATTTAATAAAAGCCTAGTTTCTGCAACACGGGGATTTCCTTCGTTGTTGCTGTTATTCCATGCATGGAATTCCAATATTAACATCCTTGAAAATAAGGCAGTTCAAAACGTACAACCTGGGGGGAGATGACCAGCTGATGGAAAATGCTTAATTTTTTATATAAAAACAGAATGTTAAGGAGACAGCTAGACCACAGTTCTTCTGATTGATGTGCTGACTGAGGGATTTTCCTCAATCAGGTAAAGATTCACCTGTAATCTGAAACTATAAAGCCCAGACAATGGTTAACCATCTCTGTTTAGAATGGAAGAAACCTAAAAATGGATAGCCTGAACTTCTTTAGCAGCAGAAAGTGGGGGAAAGTATGCGAGTTTTTATCCATTCACTTGTTTAAAAATAGGTTGATTCATACGTACATATTTAGGGAGAGATTAAGTTGGTATCGGAGAAGCACAAGTAATAAAACGGTCCTCAAAGAGCAAATTGCTTTAGTTAGATAACGAGAGCTTTGTAGGAAGTGAAATGTGACAAAGAAACATAATGAGCCAACAATCTTTAAAAAGGTATGTAGATATTTCCTTCTACTTAACTCCACGCCTAGTGTTTCAAGAATAGCTTATAAGCTTATATAGGTCTACTGCATGTACATTAAATCAATGTACTTTTGACTACTGTATACTGGCATTTAAATGTCATTGCAGTCCATTGCCAAATTACTACCACCAAGTCCTTGCCTTTACATTTGCCATGAATGAGATCAACAAGAATGCCCACCTCTTACCCAACACAACACTGTCTTACATCTTCGCTAACAATGCTGACAATGAAATAGGATCCTGTACTGGGACTATGGACGTCCTTTTCAAAAGATGGAGCAGCCCCATTAACTACATCTGTGTCAAGGCATACAGGCTAATGGCCATCATTGGTGGGCTTGCGTCTCTTAACTCCAAGGAGATGCCCCACATCTTAAATATCTACAAGATGCCACAGGTGGGTCTGTCGATTTGGAACCTGGGTGCTGTATAGTGATTCTAGAAGAGAAAAGACTAGAAGGCCTCACCATTAAGCCAAGAGAGTTAAGTATATTAGGATGGGATGAGTGCTAGTGAAGCACCAAAGGGCACTCTTGGGTGAAGGGCAATAGAACTATCTTCTATTGCTGACAAACTGGGGAGGATTTTTGGTCTGGTATTTGGGGAGCTGGCATGTGCTCCCTGCTGAGTTCTGGTTGTGGGTATATGGGTGTGCAACTTAAGACTCATATGGAGCTTGATACCCACCAATTACCTATGGAGATTTGCCTCCCATCACATTCTTGATTGTGATGGAGCTATGTTAGGCTGGGTTTGCCCAGGGTCAGAGACAGGAGGCCTTTCCTCAGTTTCTCTGACCAAACTATAACTTTTTTGCACCGTTTCATGTGCATCATCAAGTTTCATTGAATAGATGTAACCTATGCCAGCGTATGGTCTCTTGAGTCTTCATCTGGGGAATGTGGGCAATAAATAGTCAGGCTTGTTTCATTTTTTTTCAAGAAGTCAACATCATGAAGCTATTTTTGCTCGACCTACCCCACCCCCAAAGATGGGAAATTTGCCCTTGAAAGGTGCACAATATAAAAGTGTACAGTGGTACCTTGGTTTTCGAGCGTCTTGGAAGCTGAATGTTTTGGTTTTCAAATGCCAAAAACCCAGAAGTAATTGCTTCTGTTTTCGAAAGTATAACGGCTTCTGTTGCATTATTTTTAATTTTCTCAATTGAAATTGCAGACTGCCCTTTGCGCTTTGGTTTTCAAACATTTTGGAAGCTGAACGGTCTTCCGGAACGGATTATATTCGAAAACCAAGGTACCACTGTATATGTAAAATTGTGTGCCATTGTTTTCTTACTCGAACCTGCAGTCATTCGTTCTCTCACACGTTCTTAACTCATTTCTGCATCTGCACTCCAAAGCAATAGTAGTATTATGGGCACAAATATGGAAGCTCATCCTTTCCCTCTATTAATTCTTACACCCCCCCAAATCCCCCCACAGTCCCCCCCTTTTAAAGAAGTTTATGCCTCTGATTCATGTCGTTGCTTTTTTACCTACCAGTAATCCTCCTCAGAGCTTTGTAGTGGAGAGTTAAAAACCTTTGCAGTATTTGAAATGAACGTAATCTTCTATCCTGCCATTGTTGTTAGGCCTAAAAAGATCATGGTCATTCTCCTTAGCTCTCTTATGGCTCCTTTGACCCTGCACTGAGCGATAAAACACAGTTCCCTTCTGTCTATCGGATGATGCCAAATGAACGTCCTCAGTATGTTGGGATTGTTCAGTTGCTTCAGTATTTTGGATGGACCTGGATTGGCCTTATTGCTTCAGATGATGACAGTGGAGAATCGCTGCTGAGGACTCTGACTCCTCAACTGCTGCTGAACAATATTTGTATTGCTTATAAGGAAATTATTTCAACACTGAAGATGCTCTGGGGCGGAAGAATGCAAATGCTGGAAATGGTGGAAAGAATAGGCAATATTCTAGAAACAATGAATGCCAATGTGATTGTTGTTCATGGGGGTTCACGATCTATGGCATTCTTACGAATGACACTCTATTCACATGAAAAAGTTGAAATGAAACCAAAAGAGAAGGTTTGGATTATAATGGCACAGTGGGATTTTGTATCTGTGTATCCCAGAGAGATATTCCCACTAAAATCCTTCAATGGCACCTTATCCTTTTCACTCCATGCTAATGATGTGCCAGAATATGAAGATTTTGTTGAGACTTTAAATCCTAATGAATCCACACTTTATTACATATATTGGTTCTGGGCCTATGCATTTCGGTGCTCCTTCCCCATATTTAAACTTTATGCACACACTGCAAACTGTACAGGAAAGGAGAGGTTGAGGAGCCTCCCTGGAGCTGTGTTTGAAATGGGGATGTCTGGTCAGAGCTACAGTATCTACAATGCGGTTTATGCTGTAGCACATGCTCTCCATGCCATGTTTTCTTCAAGAGCTAAGAAGAAGGCAAAGGGAGTTCGTGCCACATGGAACCTTTTGAACATTTATCCATGGCAGGTAGGATTCTCATGTCCATTTTTACTGTAATCCTTGGAAAGAAATGCCTTTCATTGGCTGGATTCCAGTTCCAGTTCTTTATTTCTGTGCAGCAATTTATTGAATTTCTTAGGGGTCAGATTTTGTTTATACGGCTCACCTTGAATTACCATTTTACATTAGGGTGGGCTTTTTCTTGCAAGAGTTTTGAACGTTGCCTAACATGGGGCATGAACCCACAACTCTGAGAGTAGCAGTCTCAGGGCTATCTCTGAGGAATGAAACTTGTGAGTAACTGAGCTTCCCCACCACTGTTTAGAACCATGAACCATGGCCTTTGCTCTCATACTCTTCCTACTGTTTGTTGCTGTTATTCCTTTGCCTTATAAGAACACCTAGACTAGCCACTGAGTTTGTATCTTTAGAATGTTATAATAAAAGTTCATTTCTTTACTCACAAGTAAATACCCCCATGGTTTGGTCTTGGGCAGGAGCCAGAAAAATGATAGTCGTACCTTGGATCCAGAATGCCTTGTGAGTCAAACGTTTTGGCTCCCAAACAATCGAAAACCGGAAGTGAGTGTTCCAGTTTGCGAATGTTCTTTGGAACCTGAATGTCCGACGTGGCTTCTGCAGCTTCCTGCAGCCAATCAGAAGCCGTGCCTTGGTTTCCAAACATTTTGGAAGTCGAACGGACTTCCGGAATGGATTCCGTTCAACTTCCGAGGTACCACTGTATTAGAGAGGAGAAAAGAGTTGCACTTCAATGGCACAAGAGAACAAATTTCAGGGAAGCCACACCCTGAATTTCCTACCATGTGCCTTGATTCATGTCCTTTCATTTTCCGATCTAGCTTCACTCCTTCCTAAAACACATCCGTTTTAACAATAATGCTGAGGAAGAAATATTTTTTGATGCAAATG
Source organism: Podarcis muralis (assembly GCF_964188315.1). Lineage (NCBI taxonomy): Eukaryota > Metazoa > Chordata > Lepidosauria > Squamata > Lacertidae > Podarcis > Podarcis muralis. The sequence continues at coordinate 14,603,082 of NC_135667.1, read as the reverse complement.
GAGAATTGACAACTGGATATGATGTCATTAACACCATCACATTCCCCAATGAGTCCATCCATAAAGTCCGTGTGGGAAGGCTGAACCCACAGGCTACTGAAGGAAAACAATTTACCATCAATGGAAGTGCTGTTGTGTGGCATCACAAGTTTAAGCAGGTGGGAATAGCAATTACCTTCCTCAATATAGGTTTAGGGATGATCTGAAGACCAAATTCTTTCTGGTTCAGGTTTCACATATGTGTAAAACAATGTGAAACAAAACATGCCATGGGCCAGTCTCCTTTCTTTTGCAGGCCACTCTGTGCAGTTGGCCAGGTTGCCCACCTGTCAATCACTGATACCGCGATGACAACAGGTGAACCATTTTTCCTTTGCAGCACTTCTTAAACTGAAGACATGCTGCAAGCAAAGAACCAAAAAGACTGAAGCCCCATGTGAACTAACTACTGTCTGCAGTTCCTGATACTCCAGAGTTTAGCAAGATCAGTTGGGCTTGAAATCAAAGCCCATCAGCTGATCATCAATGATTTCAAGCCCCCATTTCAGCAGGGATCAGCTCCTTGGAGCTTCTGTGTGGAACCAAACGTTCACTGGGCACCAAATTTATCAGGTACTAAATGCATGCCCTGCACAGAGATGAGGGAGAAATTCAATTCAGCTCACGTTTATAGGTGACCTATTTCGTGGCAGTAGAGGCAGCAAAATATATTTTTTGTATTTTCTCTCTCTCTGTGTCTTCACTGTGTCAGTAAGGGATGTTTCCAGTTGTCAGGGGTCTTTAACACACTGGTCCATGTGTGGAGAATTTTGAGCACTCAGTGGCCCACTGTGAACAATTTCCTCGGCACTGTGCTGACAAACTCACTCAGATCCATTCTGACTTGGACACTTTAGTTGACACAGGTTCAGTGGATGTAGCTGGCCTCTGCTTGTCCAGTGTTAAGTTGTCCAAGTTTTCAACTTGGAAATGTGAGAGCCACCACATTCTTGCCCTTCCTGGCTCATCAAAAAGGCTAGCGGGGGGCTGGCTGGGTGGCCAATACCTCCTTACAACAAGGCAGGGTTCCCACATCCTTAACAGAAGCAGTTACAAGACCTCTACTGAGAAAGCTCTCCCTGAATTTCACTGTATTGGGGAATATCAACCTGTTTCAAATATCTCATTATGGAGCATGTGGTATCATCTCAGATTCTGGTGGAGACAGATTATCTAGATCCATTTCAATCTGGTTTCAGGATTGGTTATGTGACAGAGATGGTTTTGGCTACCTTGGTGGATGACTTATCCTGGGATTTGGACAGGGTGTGTGTGTCCCTGTTGGTTTTGTGGGACCTCTCAGTGGCTTTCCATACCACCAGCCTTGGTATCCTTCATGGTCATCTTCCTGGGATGGGACTTGGAGTTTTACATCTATCAATGTTTATTTGCTTTTTAATCATTTTCCTATGTTTTTAGCTGTTCTTCTTTTTATAGTCAAAACAAAAAAAATTCCTTCCAGTAGCACCTTAAAGACCAACTAAGTTAGTTCTTGGTATGAGCTTTCGTGTGCATGCACACTTCTTCAGATACTTCTTTTTATAGGTAAGCCATCTCAAGTCTCATCAGGGGAAAGATATATATAATGATAATGATACTGTGAAAAATCAAAAAATCAAATCTACCTGTGAAAACTAGGCACACAGGCCTGAAGTTCCCAACTAGTGGTCTTCACTCTAAATTCTTTGTTTCTTAGATCCAACCCCAATCCAGATGTGTTGAAAGTTGCCGTCCTGGACACAGCAAGATCGTGAGGCAGGGAGAACAGATTTGTTGCTATGATTGTGCTCAGTGCTCAGAAGGAATGGTTTCACACCTGGAGGGTAAGTAAAGATTTCAGAATTGCATTCAGATGAAAGTCCAGATGTTGGTAAAACAAATTTGCTCAAAATGCTGGTTTGCATGTGCATGTTCATCACTTAATATGCAAACATAATGTTAAGACTCTGTAAATGGACCAATTAAGATATAAGAACTTATGATGATGATTAAATAATAATAAAGACTCTCCTCCCCGAAGGGGAGGGGAGGGGTTGTGGTCGGGGCTCGAGCTCCGGCTAGCAGGGGGCGTGGCCCCCTGCTGCCCACTCACCTGGCTGGCGCTCACGCCCCCTCGGTGGCCATCCAACCGGGGGCCACGGTGGGGGCGTGTCCAGCAGCATTTTGCTGCAGCGCCAGCCTTCCCCCGGCCTCATTCTTCCTTCCTTCGCCCCTCACGAGTCACCCACCCTCCACTCCCTTTAGTTAGGGCTCGGGTTTTTTCGGCCTTGCTATGGACCTTAGGTTGGTCGCCCTGGTTGGCTGGGGGGCCTGGTAGGAATTTTTCCATTTGGCAATAGGCTAATTGGTTTTTTCGCCTACCTCGTAGCAATCGTCACAACTTTGTGGTATTGGTGGGTAGGTTAGGCATTGGAATAATGTGTTGCGCTGTGTGGAAGTGCTAGGTGTGGCCATCGCCTATGCCTTCAATTTTTAGGGGTATTCCGTTAAAGGAATCTGGGGGTCGTGTATTCCGTCCGATGCCTGCTTGGCGGGAGGCCTTGGCACGACCCTCGGTGACAGCAGGGGTGAGCCTATAGTCGGATTGGCATCGACAGGCTCCACCTACTGGTGAAGAACCCACTTGTTCCGATCCAATGCCTAAGCCAATACCTTTTAAATGCTGTAACCAATAAAGTTGTGGCCTTTTCCTAGCCCAATAACCTTATATCACGTGTCCTTGTGTCTTCATTTCACTTCACCGGGGTCGGGTCCTCGAACCACAATGTGCTTTTGTATCTCTTCGCTTGTAACTCTTTTCGCAGCTTCTGTTCACACATTAAGCTGAAATAGTTAAATATTTAAACACATAAATAGTTAAACACATGAAATAGTTAAACATAAATAAACTATTTCATGAGGTAACTTCTCATGAAACCTCCTGAATTTAACAGAAAAATATTTGCAATAAAGGCATGCAACTGTTTTTGGGGGGGAAATCAAAGAGTTGTAAGGTCAAAAGTTAAGTCAGAATGATCGAAATTTGGAATTTTAAAAATGTTTTATGGTTCTTTTTTCTTTTAAGAATCAAGAATTGAATTAACCAATATAACATCTTAGTTAAGAAAGTACATGTACTTCTTTTTACTATTAAACCTTAAAACTTTCAGATGAAGACCACTGTAACAAGTGCCCTGAGGACCAGCATCCAAACAAGAACCACGACCACTGCATTCCTAAGCATGTTGTCTATTTAGCTTATGGTGAACCCTTGGGAATAATTCTGGCTTCATTTGCCCTGTTCCTTTCTCTGATCACACTAGTGGTGATGTGGATCTTCATTCAAAACCAGGAGACTCCCATTGTCAAGGCCAACAACTGGAACATCACCTGCACCCTCCTCATTTCCCTATTGCTTTGCTTTCTGTGCTCCTTCCTATTCATTGGAGAGCCTGGGAAGATAACCTGCCTTCTCCGTCAAACAGTGTTTGGGATTGTCTTCTCCCTGGCAGTTTCTTGTGTGCTGGCAAAAACCATCACTGTGGTTCTGGCCTTCATGGCCACCAAGCCAGGAAACAGGATGAGGAAATGGGTGGGGAAGAGGCTGGCAGTGTCAGTCATCATCCTCTTTACTCTTATTCAACTTGGCATCTGTGCACTGTGGTTGGCAACCTCTCCTCCTTTCCCGGAGTTTGACATGCATTCACAGACTACCCAAATCATTGTGCAGTGCAATGAAGGATCAGCCGCCATGTTTTATACTGTGCTGGGCTACATGGGGCTCCTGGCCATCATCAGCTTCACTGTGGCTTTCTTTGCCCGGAAGCTGCCTGATACTTTCAACGAAGCCAAGCTTATCACCTTCAGTATGTTAGTGTTCTGCAGTGTTTGGCTGTCCTTTGTCCCCACCTACCTGAGCACCAAAGGAAAACTTATGGTGGCTGTGGAGATCTTCTCTATCTTGACTTCTAGCGCTGGGTTGCTGGGTTGCATCTTCCTACCCAAATTCTATATTATTATTCTGAGGCCTGAGCTGAACACCAGGGATCAGCTTGTGAGGAAACAATATTATGCTACCTGACTGATAATTCCAGTTTTCTTCATTTTCATGTGATGGTTATTTTTATATTAAGAATGTTAACTTATAGACCAGGTTGTGTCTACTTTTTTGTTTTTGAAGCACTTTGTGAAGTGTTAAACTTCCACTTTCCCCCTTTTACTTTGTTGCCTCATCTGCTTCCACTCTTAGCATCTAAAGTGTATGTGGGGATGGGGAAGACAAATTCGATCATGCTGTTTGAGAACTACTGTTTCTAATTCATAAGAAGCACACCTTTGCCTTTCTTATACATCCTAGGACATCCATATTAATAATCTGCAAACTTTCCTGAGCTTGATTAACAGTTGGATTCAGCTAATTGAACCTGTCAATGAATAAGAGAAAGTAGCAAAAGAACTTGTTTCTTTCATAAACCAAATCACATAGAAGATATATTCCATGTTTCACAATACTAGACCAATAGTTTTTTTTTTAAGTTATAGAAATGTTATGCTTCTTTTTACAGAATCTGGGTTTTATTACTCTACTTAGCTATAGGAGCATTCCTACCCTACTAAAAACCTAGCCTGCCCTCAGTTTCAGCACTGAACATTTCATTAGCAGACATGAATATGAGGAAGCGAAAGATGTTTTTCTTAACTTTGCTGAGAGGTGAGAATCTTGGAAAAGGTACTTACCTACCCTATAATTATCATAATCACAGTCCTCATGTAATTGTAGTGTGATCCCAAAACAATCAGAAAGAGAACAATAGATGTATCCACCTTAAATATTGGTGGAATGCTACTCCACATCTATAAAGGCGAGTCTAAAAACAACTTTTCACCCATAGCTCTTTGAAGCATTCTGTCAAATATGTTTGAAAATTAACTCGGATGAGGCTTTGAAGCATTCTTCTCCCTTGCCGCCCACCAAATACTCATGCTCTGTTTTTCTGTCACAATGAATATGACCAGCTGGGGGCAAGATTTTCTGGTAGCCAGATGGACCTCATTCCTGCTGCTCATTTTGCTGATGGAACTGCCTCAGGTTGTCAACAAGAATGTGCACAATGCAATGGGGCAGCAGCCAAAGCTTCGAAATGGGTTCAGCATCCCAGAGAATATTGTCATTGGTGAATTTGCTTCATTTCTAATTCATAGCCTTGAGGAGATTCCATTTAATACGACTCCAGATGAGGAAGTACATTCCACGTAAGTAAGACATCCAACTAAATAGCATAGTGTGAACACGGAATCAGAAGAGGATCGATGAAAAGAAGTCCTTATTGTGAAAGAACTATTGCTCTCCACCGGTAAAAATGATTCTAAATGTTCTTGTGGAAATCCAAACCCTTAATACAATTCTTTATCCAGAAAGGATGTGTGATAGATAGATAGATAGATAGATAGAGATAGAGATATAGATAGATAGATAGATAGATAGATAGAGAGATAGATAGATGATAGATAGATAGATGATAGATAGATAGATGATAGATAGATAGATGATAGATAGATGATAGATAGATAGATGATAGATAGATACAAACTCTATAGAAAGGACAGTGAAGGACCTACTAGAGATATTGTCACACTGTGAAAGAGGACAAAGCACAACAATCTAGAAGTCCCAAAAGGGGCAGACTCCTCCACAGAATTTTTGGGAATAGTGATATTGGACCCCAAATGTAATTTAGTACAATGAACATGCTATCACCCCTTTCTCCTTTACATTTACATGCATAATCTACTTATTCTATACATGTTCGTATCCTCTGTATAATAGTTGACTTCCCCCTACCTCTTAACAGCTTCTCTCTTTATTTCATTTTCTTTTGTACTGTGTTCTAGTATACTTTCGACCTTCTATTTATATAGGATATCTCCTCTAATTGTCTTTTATTTTGTGAAATTTACTCTGGACACATCCAAGTTTTGATTTGGGAACCATGTTTACACATATAATTTTTAAAATAATCCCATTCTTTTTTAACCCTTAAGTTTGAGTGATTTCTTATTGCTTCGGTCATTTTGGCTAGCTCAACATATTCACACAATTTCATTTGCCACTCTTCCTTAGTTGGTATCAAATCCCCTTTCCAGCATTTGGCAATTAATACTCTAGCCGTACTTGTTGCGTATAGAAATACTCTTTTGCTTCTCTTGGGGTGTTTATTGTCATAATGCCCAGTAAAAAGGTCTCTGAGCTCTTAGAGAATGTTTGTCTGAGCATTTTCTTTAATTCTTCATAGAACGTGTCCCAGAATTTTTAAATTTGGGGACAGGTCCACCACATATGAAATAGAATTCCTTCCCCCTGCTTACACGTCCAACATGTGTTCTTGTTGTTTTTATATATTTTAGCCAATTTACTAGGAGTCAAGAACCACCTATAAATCATTTTCATAAAATTTTCCTTTGTCAAATAACACACTGTGAATTTTAAATCTATTTTTCATAATTTCCCCCAGTCTTTCATTAAAACAGAATATCACTTCTCGGCCTTATGGCTAAGATCAAGTGTAGAAAATAAAAGTCTTGTCCAAATGAGAATGAACAAGAACACAATTTTTGACAAAAGAAATGCAATAAGTCAATAAAGGATTCTTCAAATGAATTTGAAGAGCACATTTTATTAAATATTATTTGGAAGAGACTGGCTAGAGTGGGTGAATGATCCATTGGATAACGAGTTAGTCAATGGTATGCAAAAGCAGCATAAGGAGCTGAATGAATTATTTGCATCTTCCCAGTAGAATATCTAGGGCACAGGGGGCACCAGCTCTTAGGGGCTGAGCCCTTTTGCATCCCCCTATATTTTGGGGGTAGGGACATGGGTGGCGCTGTGGGCTAAACCACAGAGCCTAGGACTTGCTGATCAGAAGTCGTGGTTCAAATCCCTGCGACAGGGTGAGCTCCCGTTGCTCGGTCCCTGCTCCTGCCAACCTAGCAGTTTGAAAGCCCGTCAAAGTGCAAGTAGATAAATAGGTAAATGAGGCGGGAAGATAAATGGCGTTTCCATGTGCTGCTCTGGCTCACCAGATGTGGCTTAGTCATGCTGGCCACATGACCCGGAAGCTGTACGCCGGCTCCCTTGGCCAGTAAAGCGAGATGAGTGCCGCAAACCCAGAGTCGGTCATGACTGGACCTAATGGTCAGGGGTCCCTTTACCTTGTTACCTAGGTAACAATCCTACATAAGGGGAGTCGTCCTTGGTAAGCTGGCACAGCCAGACTCCCATAATTTTACTCTTCAGAAGTTCACTCCCCAAATTTCTTATCTTTGGTATTTCCAGCAACCGAGCTATGTGTCTTTTAAGAACTATTATGAACCAAGGTTTTTAAAGAACTCCAATATGTCATTCAGTTGAGGCTTTTTATAGCTTTCTCATGCAAAGCATATTTTGGGGGCCCTTGGGGTCCACCCACACCTCTACTGTTGCTGGTAGCATATCTCTGAATACAAGTTTCTAGGAACCACAGGTGGGGAGAGTGTTGCTGTGCTCAGGTGTCCTTTACAACTTCCCATACACGGACTGTGAGAACAGGATGCCGGACTAGGTGGGTCATTGGCCTGACCTATCAGGCTCTTTTGCTATCATTTTTAGGTTAAAAAAAAAGAATATAAAATCACACATTCGGGAAGTGAGAGGAAGTATATGTGCCTTTATTATTCACTTAGTCATAAACTAGATAGTGGAGATGGATCAAGTGATGCAAGGAGAGAGAGAGCCACTTCAAAGAAGATTGCACCACTCTCAGAGAAAACAGCAAATAAATTACAGTCCTAACAGGTATTAGAATGGAAGATAGTGAAGTGGCAAAAGCCCTTACAAGGCTAATGATATGTAAGACTGAATAGCTCAGTTGGTTAGGGAGCATAGTGCTGATAACATCAAAGTTGCAGGTTCGATCCCCATGTGGGACAACTGCATATTCCTGCATTACAGAGGAACTCTGCATTTCTGTGATTCTATGACTGCCATGAGGGATGCGGGTGGTGCTGTGGTCTAAACCACAGAGCCTAGGGCTTGCTGATCAGAAGGTTGGTGATTCGAATCCCCGTGACGTGGTGAGCTCCCGTTGCTCAGTCCCAGCTCCTGCCAACCTAGTAATTTGAAAGCACATCAAAGTGCAAGTAGATAAATAGGTACCGCTCCGGCGGGAAGGTAAGCAGCGTTTCTGTGCTCTGCTCTGGTTCGTCAGAAGCGGCTTAGTCCTGCTGGCACATGACCCAGAAGCTGTACGCCTGCTCCCTCAGCCAGTAAAGCGAGATGAGCACTGCAATCCTAGAGTCGGTCACGACTGGACCTAATGGTCAGGTGTCCCTTTACCTTTAGGGCTGCCATACATCTGGGGCACAACAACTTTTGTGTCTGGATTTTCACTCTTTGAAACATGGCAACCCTAACTTATAGAGATAATTCCCACAGAACAACCCTGTGCCCTGTACAGTGGTACCTCAGGTTACATACGCTTCAGGTTACAGACTCCGCTAACCCAGAAATAGTACCTCGGGTTAAGAACTTTGCTTCAGGATGAGAACAGAAATCGTGCTCTGGCGGCGTGGTGGCAGCAGGAGGCCCCATTAGCTAAAGTGGTGCTTCTGGTTAAGAACAGTTTCAGGTTAAGAACGGACCTCCGGAACAAATTAAGTACTTAACCCGAGGTACCACTGTACTTCAAGAACAGCTTCCAATGGTCAATAAGTCTGCTCTGTACATTAAATCATTGGATATGCAACAGCCCTAAGTCTATATTGAAATATCATTGCAGTATAATACACAATTACTACCATCAAGTCCTTGCCTTCATTTTGGCCATGAATGAGATCAACAATAACGACCACCTCTTGCCTAACACAACATTATCATCCATCATCACTCATACTGTTCTCAATGAAGCGGGATCCTGTTCTGGGACCGTGGAACTCCTTTTCCAAAATCAGGGGAACCCCATTAACTACATCTGTGACAAGACATACAAACTAATGGCCATCATTGGAGGGCTCACCTCTCATAATTCTAAGCAGATGCCCCACATCTTAAATATCTATAAGATGCCGCAGGTGTGTACTGTATACATAGGTGCAACCAGTAGGAGTATTTAGTGGAACATGCACATTTGTGTACCCATGACCTTCCTTGTGTTTAGCACAGGGACTAACTTGACCCTATGGGGAAATGCGTGCAATAGAAGCTGGGTTCCAGAAGGCCTCACTATCAACCCACGTGAATGAACTGGAGGAAATGTACACTGTGACATCAGAAGCCGTTTTGAGTGGTTTGGCCAGCACCATATCATTAAAGGCCAGAACAACCCTGGATTGAATCAGTCCAGTTAATCTGCACTCATTTTCTTCCTTCTCCATTCCCCCTCCAGTTTAACATTTTCTCCCTAAGTTATAATAATCAATAGTAAGTTGTAATAAGAAATCTTCTGAATTTTTATATAAAAAGTCAGGTTCACAATGCTCTTCTCACATATGGGGCAAGACAGTTTGACACCAATTCTGGCCCAACTGCACTGGCTGCAAATTAGCTAAACTCAAGGTGCCGAACTCAAGGTGCTGGTTTTGACCTATAAAGCCTTAAATGGCTCAGAACCGCAATACCTCAAGGACCGCCTCTTTGTATCGACACAAAGCCTGTGCTCATCATCTGAGGGCCTTTGTAAGTTGCCCCCCCCCCCAGGAGACATCTGACAGGTGGCAACACGAGAATGGGCCTTTTCTGGTGTGGCTCCCTTCTTGTGAAATGTTCTCCCCAAGGAGTCTTGCCTGATGCCTTCATTACATCTCTTTAGGCACCAGGCGAAAACATTCCTCTTCTCCCAGGCATTTAGCTAATTAAACAACCTACGGCCTTTAAAACTGGGATGGGTATTGTTTTTGTTTGTCGTCATGGTACACATTTTTGTGTTTTTATCTTGTAAACCACCCTGTACTCTTTGGATGAAGTGTAGTATAAAAATTTAATAAATAACAAGGAATAGAACTGGAAGCCTTTTGTTAACTTTTCTTTTTAAAATATGCCCTGTATAAAAGTGTCGGCATGTACCGCATTTTTCGCCCTATAGGACGCACTTTCCCCCCTCCAAAAATCAAGGGGAAATCTGGGTGCGTCCTATGGGGCGAATGCAGGCTTTCCCTGAAGCTTGGAGAGCGAGAGGGGTCGGTGCGCACCCTGCGGGGAACTCCTGCAGGGCTCCCCACACTGCGGATGTCTGTCCGGTGGGCGGGGCGCTCTGCTTGAGGGCGCCCCACCCACCGGGCGGCAGGCTGCTATTCGCAGCCTAGACAGCCCTGCGGGACCTCCCGCAGGGCTGTCTAGGCTGCGGATAGCAGCCTGCTTCCCGGAGCATCGGGCGCCCTGAAAGCAGAGTGCCCGGCGCTTCGGGAAGACATCCGCAGCCTAGGCAGCCCTGCGGGAGGTCCCGCAGGGCTGTCTAGGCTGCGGATAGCAGCCTGCCGCCCGTTGGGCGGGGCGCCCTCAAGCAGAGCGCCCCGCCTGCCGGACAGACATCCGCAGCGTGGGGAGCCCTGTAGGAGTTCCCCGCAGGGCTCCCCACGCTGCGGATAGCAGCCTGCCGCCTGGCGGGCGGGGCGCCCTCAAGCAGAGCGCCCCGCCGGACAGACATCGGCCAGCCCCACAAGCTCGGGGGACAGCAGGGAGGCGCAGCGCCGCCATCCCGCTGTTCCTTGACCTGGTTCGGTTTCCCCGACCTGCTTTTGGGGGGGAAATAAAGGGGGGGGGGAATTTCCCTTTATTTCCCCCCCAAAAAACTAGGTGCGTCCTATGGGGCGGAGCGTCCTATGGGACGAAAAATATGGTATATATGCTCTCCCTCTCCCTCTCTCCCTCTCCCCCCGGCCCACCTAATTTATGTGTTTCTTTAATCAGCTCAGTAATCATGTCTAGTTTGTGGGATTGGAGAGTTTATAAGTCCCTGCAATATTTGTATCAAATATAAAATGACCTCAACGTTCTTCCTGCCAGATCACCAAAGGAAAAATCTGAATTTTTGGTTAGGTCTAAGAAAAAAATGTGTTGCTCCTGTTTTTTAGCTCAGCTATAAATCCTTCGACCCTGCACTGAGCGATAAAACACAGTTCCCTTTTGTCTATCGGATGATGCCAAATGAACGTCCTCAGTATGTTGGGATTGTTCAGCTGCTTCAGCATTTTGGATGGACTTGGATTGGCCTTATTATTTCAGATGACGACATTGGAGAAATACTGTTGAGGACTCTCATGCCTTGGCTGTACCAGAACAATATTTGTGTGGCTTTTAAGGAAGTTATTCCAACGCCGAAGGAGGTCTTTGATAAAGCACTGCTGACAAATAAGAACTTGGCTAGAATAAGCAGAATTCTCTTTTCGGCTGTAACCAAGGTGATTCTCGTTCACGGGGAGTCACGGACTATGGAGAGCTTACGAATGGTTCTATATGTGCATGAATTACATGAAAGGAAGCCAGAAGAGAGGGTTTGGATCATAACAGCTCAGTGGGATTTCACAACGGTGCCAGTTAAGTATGCATTCACACCAAAAACCTTCAATGGCACCTTGTCCTTCACACGCCACACAAATTATATGGCAAAATATGAAGAGTTCCTTGAGACTGTACATCCTAATCAATCTACACTTTATTACATCCATCATTTCTGGTCTGTCTCATTTATGTGTGCATTTCCCTCACTGGGCATTGTTGCAGAAGACATAAAAAACTGTACTGGAAAAGAAACCTTGAAGAGCCTCTCTGGATTGGTTTTTGAAATGGGAATGTCTGGTCAGAGCTACAGTATTTACAATGCAGTTTACGCTGTTGCACATGCTCTCCACGCCATGTTTTCGTCAAGATCTAGGCAGAAGGCAACACTCAATGGTGCCACAGGAAATGGCTCAAATGTTTACCCATGGCAGGTAAGAAATTCTTGCCCACCTCTACTTAATATATGACCATGAATGCTGGATTCAGGTTTATTACTTAGCAGTTGACTGAATTTGATTCAGCAACAACACATATACAAATACTGAGCTTGCCCTGATGAACCATATTGATTTAAGATGCTGTGTTTCTTCACAGAATTTTGAAATGTTCTCTGCTAGCTTTCCCCAACCTGGTATTACCCAAATGTTGTTGACTACAGTTTCCTCCCCCCCCCCCCAAAATGACCAACGGTCAGGAATGATGTGGCCTGAAGTCCAAGGCATCTGGAACTGACAAAGTTCAGGGAGGTTATAAAGGTTGTGAACGAAGCATATTCAACATGGGTCTCATATCTTGTTATGGCAACCATGAAAATTGAGAAAATATTTTATTCCATTAACTCTATATCCCCCACACAATAGTAAGAAGGAGCTAGTTGAGTATGATATTAGAGTGACAAAGTGATTTTCCACACTTCTTCTTGTCCCGCTGCTGTTCTGCTGCTTCCCCCGGGGGAAAACCCTTCCTTTGCACTCAACTGGAGCACAACAAAAAGTGGGTTTTCCCTGGGAAAGAAGTGAGGCAAGAGGAGAATGGCTCAGATCTGTGCCTAGGAAGTGTAAGGTAAAGGTAAAGGACCCCAGGATGGTTAAGTCCAGTCAAAAGCGACTATGGGTCCACAGCGCTCATCTCGCTTTCAGGCCAAGGGAGCCGGTGTTTGTCCACAGGCAGCTTTCCAGGCCATGTGGCTAGCATGACTAAACTGCTTCTGGTGCAAAGGAATACCATGACAAAAACCAGAGCGCATGGAAACACCATTTACCTTCCCGCCAGAGCGGTACCTATTTATCTACTTGAACTGGTGTGCTTTCGAACTGCTAGGTTGGTAGGAGCTGGGACAGAGTGACAGGAGCTCACCCCATCACTCAGATTCGAACTGCCGACCTTCTGATCAGCAAGCCCAAGAGGCTCCATGGTTTAGACCACAGCACCACCCACGTCCCTTGCCCAGGAAGTGTAGGTCAAGTGGAAACACACAGACCCACACTTTCAAGGAATGGGATAAGTGGAAGTGTCTACAAGCCCCAAACAAGAAAGTAAATTTCAGGTAAATCACAGTAACTGTTACTGCAATTGGCTTCTGTTCATGTCCTTTTCTTCTCCAATCTACGTAGCTTCACTCCTTCCTGAAACACATCCGTTTTAACAACAGTGCTGGAGAAGAATTTTTTTTTGATGAAAATGGAGACTGGGCAACAGGATATGATATCGTCAATACTGTCACATTCCCCAATTTCTCCATACACAGAGTTCGCGTTGGAAGACTTGATCCAAAGGCTCCTGAAGGAAAGAAGTTCACCATCAATGGAAGTGCTGTTGTGTGGAATCACAAGTTTAACCAGGTGGGCAACACAGATATTCTCCAGAACAATAGATTCTGAACAAATCCTGCCTGCCCCTGGTTCCACACAGGATAGTGTAAAGTCCAACCTGTTTTGGTTCCATGCAGGTATTTCAGGAGGAATCTGCAGAAATCCAGGAGAGGGGATGAGGAGGTGTATGGACTGGCCAATCTTTATACATTCATGTTGGGCCTTCAGTAGCCCTGTGGGCTGGCAGTTCAATACCAATTGTTTATACTTTAAATTCTTTCTTTCTGGATATTCTTAGATCACACCACAATCCACATGTGTTGAGAGTTGCCACCCTGGACAAAGCAAGATGGCACGGCAGGAGGAACAGATTTGTTGTTATGATTGTCCTCAGTGCTCTGAAGGCATGATTTCAGCCTTGACAGGTAAGTAGAGACTGCACAGTTACATGGGTAATGCTAATCCAGGTGTCTGTAAAATAAATGTTCTCAAAGGCCCATGACTCTGATGTGTGAATGGGCCATTGCAGATAGAAGTCCTTAGAAAGGGGATTCCTTAGAAAGGGGATTCCTTTGTTTTATCATATTATCATAAAAAAAGGGGAAGGGCTTCTGTTCTTCTTGTCCAAGAGAAATGTTACCGAGGCCATATTTCATGCCACACCATGAAACAGTTGTTGCTGAAGAAGATCCATGCACATTTTCAACGATTAAGATTTATAATCTTAAGCCCTTCACGGCCTAGGACCCTCGTACCTACGGGACCGCCTCTCCTGGTATGCCTCATGGAGAGCCTCAAGGTCCATAAATAGCAACACCCTAGTGGTCCCAGGCCCTAAGGAAGTCAGATTAGCCTCAACCAGAGCCAGGGCCTTTTCAACACTGGCTCCGGCCTGGTGGAACGCTCTGCCTCATGAGACCAGGGCCCTGCAGGATCTGATTTCTTTCCGCAGGGCCTGTAAGGCAGAGTTGTTCCACCTGGCCTTTGGCTTGGAGCCAGTTTGATTCCCCCCCCTCTTTCTTTTTCCTTTCTCCTCCTGTGATGAGGCTGCATTTTAATATTTTAATGTTTCAATATTTTAATGTTGTATTTTAATCTTGTTTTTAAGTTGTATTCATTCAACTTGTTTTAATTATTGCTTGTTTGCCGCCCTGAGCCCGGCCTTGGCTGGGGAGGGCGGGGTATAAATAAAAATTATTATTATTATTATTATTATTATTATTATTATTATTATTATTATTATTATTATTACTTTCAGATGCAGACCACTGTAACACGTGCCCTGAGGATCAACATCCAAATAGAAATCAGGATGGCTGTATCGCTAAAACTATAAGTTTTCTATCATATAGAGAGACCTTGGGAATAATTCTGGCTTCATTTGCACTTTCCCTTTTTCTAATCACACTTGTGGTGATGTGGATCTTCATTCAACACCAGGAGACTCCCATCGTCAAGGCCAACAACTGGAACATCACCTGCACCCTCCTCACTTCCCTGTTGCTTTGCTTTCTCTGCTCCCTCTTATTCATTGGGGAGCCTGGGAAGGTGACCTGCCTTCTCCGTCAAACCATGTTTGGAATCATCTTCTCCCTGGCTGTTTCTTGTGTGTTGGCGAAAACCATCACTGTGGTTCTGGCCTTCATGGCCACCAAGCCAGGAAACAGGATGAGGAAATGGGTGGGGAAGAGGCTGGCAGTGTCAGTCATCATCCTTTGCACTCTTATTCAAACTGGCATCTGTGCACTGTGGTTGGCAACCTCTCCTCCCTTCCCGGAGTTTGACATGCATTCACAGACTACCCAAATCATTGTGCAGTGCAATGAAGGATCAGCCGCCATGTTTTATACTGTCCTGGGCTACATGGGGCTCCTGGCCATCATCAGCTTCACTGTGGCTTTCTTGGCCCGGAAGCTGCCTGATACTTTCAATGAAGCCAAGCTGATTACCTTCAGCATGCTGGTCTTCTGCAGTGTTTGGCTGTCCTTTGTCCCCACCTACCTGAGCACCAAAGGAAAATATATGGTGGCTGTGGAGATCTTCTCTATCTTGACTTCTAGCGCTGGGTTGCTGGGTTGCATCTTCTTCCCCAAATTCTATATCATTGTTCTGAGGCCTGAGCTGAACACCAGGGATCAGCTTGTGAGAAAAAAGAACTGTGAAATTTGATAGGTTTCCTCCTTGCTTTTTGTAGCTTATTTCCCACTCCCTTTTCTGGTTGTTTTGTCTTTTTAAAACAAAATCGAAATACATGCAATGCCTTCTTTTATGTTTGGAAAGTGCTTCCAATGATGTAAAATTCCAGCCAGTTTGGCTTTTACTCAGTTTACTCATCTAGTAGTTTGTTTATAAGCCACTTTTTTTGAAAATGTGCTTATTTATTTATAAAAGTATTTATATTTCACTATGTCATAAATAAATATCAAAGTTGCTTACAACAACCCAATAAAACTATGTACAAATTTATGATCTGAGATGATAAACTAATCGTTATGGAAATATAATTTCTTAATTGAATGCAAGAGCCTGGTGGCATAAAAAGTTTTCAGCAGGCATTTAAAGGGTGAAACAGAAGGTGCCTGCTGAATCTGCATCACCAGAGCTTTCCACAAGTTTGGGATAATAACACTAAAGGCTCTGTCACATGTACCCATAATAATACTAATGCCTAAATATCAGCACATAATTAGCTATCAGCCAGCCAGACCCCAGTACAAAAAGCCCCCACTTATAATCCCAGTTTATATTAGCTATTACAAACCGGAGAGGGGTGCTTTTGGAATTGTAAAGTTCTGCTTAATTGTAATGAGAAATGGCGCCTTTTCAGTCTCAGAAGGAATCGAGGTCTATAGCTGCAAAGCCACAATTTAGACGACCCTGTTATGAATGCCCTCCAGCCTGATTGTTTCTACTGGTAGGCACCTATGTGGGATGTGGGATACCCTGTCTGTCATGAGACATGGAGAGGGTAGTTGGGTGCTGAGGAGGAACTGGTGAAGAGTTGGATGATCCCATGGAAGCTCCTAGCAAGCTGGAACAGTTGAAATCAGGACACCAAGAGAAGTCTGATCCAGAAGAGGGATGCAGCGGGATGGAAGATGGAGATCTGGATTCTGTGAAAGGGCCTGGCCAGAGCTGGCCCAGGACATTTTGCCACTCCAGTCAAAATTAAAAATGGCCACACACACATCGCCTCCTCTACACCCGCTGCCTGGAGGTTGCACGGGGAGCAAAAGGAGGCTGGAGAGGAGCAGGCGGTAGGGGATGGGGTATGTGTGCAGCGGTGGCAGTACCCCTCCCAGCTGACTGCCTTACTGAGCCTCATAGGCAGGTGGGGTAGGGGGCTGTCGGGCTGTTAGAAAAGCACCCTGCCCCCAAAACATTGGCTACCCCAAGTTTAAAGCCTTTAAAGCCAAGTTTAAATTCCCTGCTGGGAATAAGTTGGATGCCAAGCAGACTCTTGAGTCCACCCCCATCTCAAAGGATGCGGTGCTGTCAGCAGCAGCAAAAGCATGCCTGGCATAATCACTTGGATGAGGGCTCATTTGAAAGTCAAGTTCCAAGATTTGGGACAACTGCCACACCGATAGCACCTTCAAAAGTAGAGCACAGAGGGCATGTCGCTTGTGCTTAGCCATTATTTCTAACCTCTTATGCACCCACTGGTTTCTATGACTCGAAAACTGACCTACATAACATTCTGATCTAAACTTTTAAGCCGTTGGTAGAAACTAAGATGGAAGTTTGAGTTCTTCATCTAGCAGTGAGAGCCAGGACACCATCAAACACACACACACACACACCACATGGGATACTCCCCCCCTCTCACACACACTCTTCCTCACACATGTAGGAGCATCCGTTGCACACATACCTTCCCCAAAGACAGGCAAAAGGGTAACACAACACAACACAACACAACACAACACAACACAAACACTGAGTGTATATTTCCATCCACATCCACAAAACATATATCTAGCAGTGAGAACCAGGACACCATCAAACACACACACACACCTCACATGGGATACTTCCCCTTCTCTCTCTCTCTCTCTCTCTCTCTCTCTCTCTCTCTCTCACACACACACACACACACACACACACACACACCCTCTTCCTCACACATGTAGGAACATCCTTTGCACACATACCTTCCCCAAAGACAGACAAAAGGGTAACAAAACAAAACAAAACAAAGCAAAGCAAAGCAAAACAACTCAGTGTATATTTCCATCCACATACACAAAACCCAACAGCCTCTTTTAAGATGCC
Organism: Podarcis muralis; assembly: GCF_964188315.1. NCBI lineage: Eukaryota > Metazoa > Chordata > Lepidosauria > Squamata > Lacertidae > Podarcis > Podarcis muralis. The sequence continues at coordinate 14,585,445 of NC_135667.1, read as the reverse complement.
CCATTTACCCCTTAGCCAATATCCTACTTGTTCCGGAGTTCCTTGCAGGTAGACCTAAATACTGTGCATTTAGTCTTTCACGACGGTTGAAAGAAGCGATGCCATTGCTTGTGCTAGGTCTGTTGGCTGTGTTAATTATCACTGCTGCTAGGATATTGTGCTGATGGTTGTGGGTTTCCATTAGTTCAGGGAGTAAAGCTAAAAATGATATATTTGTCACTCAGGCTCCATTGCTTCACATATCTTGCATTTTCATCCATGTGGGCTGCTGGTTATTTCCCTTCACTTAGTACATATGTGTATATATAGCACCACCCGAGGTGACAGCCCTCATGGCTGATAAGAGGAGGTTCTGGAAAGAGAGGAGTCTATGAGTGCCGTTGTGATGGGCTTTCATGGAGAACATAGAAGAGCCACTCTTTCATGCCCAAATGGCAATGATGGCCATGATGGAGAAGCCCAGTCCAATGAAGAAGAACTTGGTGAGGGGGCTTTCGTGCGAGCGCAGCTCGTAGGGGAGGATCTCCAGGAAGGTGACGTAGAGAAAGGTCCCTGCAGCCACCCCTTCCAACAAAGCCTGAGCCAGGCTGGTCCCGTCACTGTTGTAAAGGGAGACACCGATGCCCACGCCGATGCCAGCGGGAGACATCAGAGCAAACACCACCAAGTACAGCAACCTCCACCGGGCCGGCGTGCCGCTCTGCACCAACTTCAAAGCCAGGCTGAAGACCACAATGGCCTTGTGGATCAGCACCGCTAGGCAAAGCTGAATGGCCGCCGTCTCCTGCTTTTGGACGCCGATGGCGAGGCCCTCAAAGACTGAGTGGAAGGAGAGCGACAGGAAGAGCACGAACGCCCGGAAAGAGCTGTGGGATTCCGGCGGGTCCTTGTGATCCTCTTCGGTGCTGTGGTCGCCGTGGGAGTGCACGGCCCTGGGGCAACAATGGAGCACCACGCTCTCAATGAGGAACACCAGGAAGAAGCCAGCTGAGATGACGAGCTCCCCAAATGGGTACATCTGCCATGGGAGGAGAGAAAGAGTTGGACATGAGTTAAGGCCCCATCTGCAATGTCCATTTCAAGTGGTATCATACCCCTTTAAATAATCAAGGCCTTCCTCAAATAATCCTAGGAAGTGTAGTTTATTATGGGTGCTGAGAGTTGTTAGGAGACCCCTATTCCCCGCTGCCACAGAGCCATAGCTGTCAACATTTCCCTTTTTTTAAAGGGAAATTCCCTTATTCCGAAAAGGATTCCTCGCAAGAAAAGGGAAAAGTTGACAGCTATGCAATGCAACGGCTCAGTGCTGCAATACCTCAAGGACCGCCTCTTTCCATATGAACCTACCCAGACCCTGAGATCATCTTCTGAGGCCCTCCTTTGTGTGCCTCTTCCTCAAGAGGTCTGGAGGGTGGCAACATGAGAACGGGCCTTTTCTTCAGTGGCTCCCTGTCTGTGGAACGCTCTCCCCAGGGAAGTTCGCCTGGTGCCTTCATTATACACCTTTAGGCACCAGGCAAAAACGTTCCTTTTTAACCAGACCTTTGGTTGATCTAATTTACATCCTAAGCCCTTTTAAAATGTGTGTGTGTGTGTTTGTGGCTGGGGGTGGGGGTGGGGGGAAGGGCTATTGGGTTCTTTTTATTTTCATTATGTATTTTGTGGTTTTATATCTTGATTTTATTCTGTGAATTGCCGTGAGACCCCTGGGTATAGGGCGGTATATAAATTCAATCAATCAATCAATCAATCAAAATACTATGTGAACACTTTTTTTTTTTTTTGCCTAATCTGCATCTTTCAACATTCAGCTTCACTGGATGGACCAGATGAGGGTGTAAAAACCTCTCCCCGTCTTCATTATACACCTTTAGGCACTAGGCAAATACGTTCCTTTTTAATCAGGCCTTTGGTTGATCTGATTGACTCCCAGGTATAGGGCGGTATTAAAATAAAATAAAATAAAATAAAATAAAATAAAATAAAATAAAATAAAATAAAATAAAATAAAATAAAATAAAATAAAATAAAATAAAATAAAATAAAATAAAATAAAATAAAATAAAATAAAATATAAAATAAAATAAAATAAAATAAAATAAAATAAAATTCCCAAAGTGGTATGAACCAGGGGGCATGCCACTGTTCACTGCCTGAGGCAAAATGGGAATGTGCTGACCCACTGCACCACCACAGCCCTGCCTCCTTTACCTGGGTTGTATGGTTGGCAAGGTCTGGCAAGATCTTGTGAGATTTCGGTGGGTTCTCATGCAATTTCAGCAAGATCTGACAATATTCTGGCAAGATTGGCAGAAGAGGTGGCTGGGTTGGTGGGACCCCTGTGGGGTGGGGGGCCTTCTCTTGAGCTTCCACAGTCTAAGACAGCTGCCTCATCTCACCTCATGGGGACCAAGCCCTGGGTTTAACAATCAAATACACTTCCAGGGAATTCCTGATAGCGCTTTATATGTATAGTGCAGATGGGGCCCAGGTCTGCTTGCTTGCATATTTATGTTGCTTACAACTTTTTATTTCAACAGAGATCTTAAAGTGATTTACATATCCGACCCCCCCCCCAAAAAAATCAGTATAAAAAGTGCAAGTGCCACATTGCTGCAACTGCTGATACTTTAAAAGCCACATTTTAAGTAACATAAGCAACAATAAATCTCAAAAATGCACAAATAAAATAATTAAAAACCACAAAAAATGAATTGTATACAAAATAGCAAATTCCAGTATTGAAGGGCAACTGTTGCATCAATGTTCTCTTTCCCCCCTCTTTTGCCTGGAGCTCAGTAGATGAAAATACTCTTCACCCCACCTATTGCTCTCCTGCTACAATTTAGCAAGCTGCACAATTAACTTTGCAAACCCAGTGAGTCTTTGAACATGTTATTTCTCATATCCCAGGGCAAATAGTATTGGAAACTACGTATTCCATTTATGGTGCAGTTTCTGCACATGTGTGTTTTATAAAACCAGGTGTTGTTTATTGCTCTTCTATTCATTTACCTAGGGACTTTATCTAAACCTAAGAGGTGCTCAGGTCTTCAAAGAGCTTTCCATGGTTCCCGATTTTTTTAAAAAATTAAAGTTGCACCACCAGGTGGCAATCAAGGGCCACCATAGGATTTCTCAACTGGAAAGAGGTTGTCTTGGCAGGCTTCTTAGTCTTCAATTGCAACACCACCTCCCTGAAGGGAGGGGGAAAAGGTGCTCATAATACTTAGGTTTGGAAAGGGAGGTGTGAAAAATAGAAGCAGGGAGGTGCAGCGTGTGAGACGTGGGAGACCAGGCTTCAAATTCACACTTGGGCAAAAAGTCTAGAGACAGTCTTTCAGCCTAACCAACCTCACAGAGTTCTTGCAATGATAAAATGAAGAGCTGGGGTGTGGGTGGGGAGAGGGGTAAAAACGTACACCACCCTAAGCTCTTTGGAAGAAAAGTGGGATATAAATGCAATAAAAATATAAATAAATAGTAAAGTAAAATACAATACAATAAAATGTGTTTCAGCTCACCGTTTGGTAATGTATCGGAACTGGCTGTGTTCCCACAATCAGGTACACGACGGCACCCCGCTTTTAAGTTTGTTTTTCACATTTGTATCCATTCCTTCCCTCAAAGAGCTCAAGGTGGCATACATGGCTCTTTCCCCTTTCCAGACCACCCTAATAATATGTTGTGAACCACTTTGTGATATTTGGATGAATGAAGGGCAATATACTAACTCTCTCTCTCTCTCTCTCTCTCTCTATATATATATATATATATATGCAATAACCCTGTGAGCCAGGCTGGACTGAGAGCTAGTGACTTGCCCTGTAAGCTGGCAGGTCTTAAAAAAAAAAAAAAAGGTAAAAAGGTAAAGGACCCCTGGACAGTTAAGTCCAGGCAAAGGTGAATATGGGGTGTGGCGTTCATCTCTCTTTCAGGCTGAGGGAAGAGTTTCAGGTTAAGAATATTAAGAACAGTTTCAGGTTAAGAATGGACCTCCGGAACGAATTAAGTTCAAAGCTAGAGGTACTACTGTATCTGCAAGATGGGAAACATTTTATTCCATTGACTCTATATCCCACACACATTAGTAAGAAGGAGCTAGTTGAGTATGACATTAGAGTGACAAAGTGATTTTCCACACTTCTTCTTGTCCCGCTGCTGTTCTGCTGCTTTCCCTGGGGGAAAACCCCTTCCTTTGCACTCAACTGGAGCAAAACAAAGAGTGGGTTTTCCCTAGGAAAGAAGTGAGGCAAGAGGAGTGAGGCTCAGACCTGTGTCTAGGAAGTGTAAGGTAAAGATAAAGGACCCGATGATGGTTAAGTTCGGTCACAAGCGACTATGGGTCTATGGCGCTCATCTTGCTTTCAGGCCGAGGGAGTTGGTGTTTGTCCACAGACAGCTTTCCAGGCCACGTGGCTAGCATGACTAAACTGCTTCTGGTGCAAAGAAATACCATGACAAAACGCAGAGCGCATGGAAATGCCATTTACCTTCCCGCCAGAGCGGTACCTATTTATCTACTTGCACTGGCTTGCTTTCGAACTGCTAGGTTGGCAGGAGCTGGGACAGAGCAACAGGAGCTCACCCCATTGCATGGATTCGAACTGGCAACCTTCTGACCAGCAAGTCCAAGAAGCTCTGTGGTTTAGACCACAGTGCCACCTGCATCCCCGTTCTATTTTCTTCATAGATGGATAGACAGACAGACAGACAGATATGCCTTTGTATCTTGCTCTCCAGATCTAATAATAATAATAATAATAATAATAATAATAATAATAATAATAATAATAATAATAATAATAATTTATTTATACCCCGCCCATCTGGCTGAGTTTCCCCAGCCACTCTGGGCGGCTTCCAATCAAGTGTTAAAAACAATACAGCATTAAATATTAAAAACTTTCCTAAACAGGGCTGCCTTCAGGTGTCTCCTCACAGAAACTCCTCACAGCAGGAGGCAATTAATTTCAAAAATGCAATAATGCAAACACAACTACAACCATAACAAAATTTTACAAGAGAGTGTACCAGTCAAGGTAGATGTTTTAAAAGGTTTGTTATGGTTCTGTTCACAGATCCTTAAATAAGTAACCAAAACCAAGACCTGAGCCAAGCAAGATTAGAACAGTCATTAAAAGATTGTGAAATATGCAGAGGCCAAGCCTGAGATCTTAATCAACCATCTCACCCCCATACACTCTTGCAAAATTTGAGAGCCTTTTGCAGCTGACTAGAAAACAAAATCCTTGACTGTGTGGATCCTGCACCCAAATTCACAGCCCCATTCCCTGAAGGAGACTCAGAAGATGGATAAAAAGCTTTTTCAACTCCCCTGCCAATACCCAAGGTACCAAAATGAATAATCCACAATTGATCACAATGGCAGCTCGTGCCTATCCAAAGCTAACCTGATCAGCAATCTCAAAGGTGGGGGAACAACAGTGTTCAAACAAGGGGAAACATACCTCAGAATCATCATCACCTTCAGAGGTGCCGTTCTGCTTATGCATAGAAGCTCCCTGGGGGAAAAGAAACAAACAAACAAACAGCTGAGTTGGAAACATTCTAAGGACAAGAATGGTTCACAGTCATTGGCTATCATGGTGGTGGAATCATGTTTCCTCCCTATTCAAGCAGTGGGAGCTCAGATATTGAAGATCTGTCAAATTTTGGAACCATGAACTTCTTTTGCATGCCACAAACTTTATCTATCATCTATCTATCTATCTATCTATCTATCTATCTATCTATCTATCTATCTATCATCTATCATCTATCTATCTCAGTGGCGTAGCATGGGGGTGCAGGGGGGGCCGGCCGCACTGAGCGCAACATGGGGGGGGGGCGCTCACACTCGCAGCTCTCTGCCCCTACCTGGCAGGGGTGCAAATTACTTGCCTTGCCCCGGGTGCTGACAACCCACGCTACGCCACTGATCAATCTATCTATCTATCATCTATCTATCATCTATCTATCTATCTATCTATCTATCTATCTATCTATCTATCATCTATCTATCTATCATCTATCTATCTATCTATCTATCTATCTATCTATCTATCTATCTCTATCTATCTATAATCTATCTATCTATTATTCATTCATTCATTCATTCATTCATTCTAAGGCCTCTTGTTGCTGCTTTCCCAATCCCAGTGCAACAGTACCCCTAATTATTAGAACAATTTCCAAACGGGTGGCTGTGTTAATCTCTTGCAGCAAAATGAGTGAGTCTTAAATTTATTATGGCATAAGCTCGTGGTTCCCAAACTTCTCCCTCCTTGGACCACTTGAAAATTGCTGGTGGTCTTGATGGACTACTTAATGATTTTTCTGCCTGTTGTAGCAGTTATGCTGTGCTGTGATTTCTGATTGCATTTATACATATACACCACAGAGCACCTGAATGAAGCTCGTGGACCATGGGTGGTCCTTGGATCACAGTTTAGGAACCCCTGGCATAAGCGTTCATGGACAGTAGTTCACTTCATAGTGTGCAGGCACTTTTAGAAGAAGGGACTCTATTCATGACCTTATGATAAAAGGAGGTACATCTAGGAAGATGTGATCTTTTAGGTCTTAAGCCAGCTTTATAGGTTAGAAAAAACCCAGTATTTTGAATTGGACAAGTCAGATAAAGCAGTGAAAGCAAACAAGCAAGCAAACAAACAAACAAACCAAAAACCCCACATACAACCCAAACAAAACTTGTGCAATATGTTTATAATGGCCAGTTCCATTCAGATTTTTGTTACCATGTTCTGTGTCGACATTTCAATGCCATCTTCAAAGGCTGCACCATGTACAGTGGGTTACATTGGTCCAAACAGTTATTTACTAAAACATGGAACACTGAAGTCCAGTTGTACAATTCAGCCAAGGTCAGAGCCGGGACACTGGTTTAAGCTTGTCCAGTACTGTCTCCCCCAACAACGTATAGGGACTCAAGGTTGAAGAACACCGGTCTGCTCTGACTGGCAGTGACCCTCCAGGGTCTCAGACAGTGGTATCTCCCATGATCTTGTTTTAACTGAAGATGCTATGGACTGAAGCTCAGACTTTCTGCATATGAAGCAGACGTTGTTCCACCAAGCTGTGCCCCATCCAAATTCATTGCAGTGGAATTCAGATTTAAGAGACTGCTGCGATGGCACTCACCTGCTGCCGTCTCTTTTTTAGTTCCTCCTGGATGTCTCCCAGTGCGTCGGCCACCATGTGCATAATGCAGGCCCCAAGGAACACTCCGGCGGCAAAACAGCCTATGAAACTGAGGATGCGCCGATGCTTCCCTAGAAGAGATGCAGGACGGAATATGAAGGATTATGTCAGATGTAGAGTTTGTCAAACAGAGACGAGGCTGCCAATCCATGTCTTTAAAATATATATCTTAATGTAAGCCACCTTGCATAGAGGCAGGACACTAATCAATACTAATACTACTAATAAAGGAGAGTAACACCTGCATGCTCAGAATTCAGCGCATGCTCAAGAGTTCAAGGTCCACCAGCATCAAAAAATAATCTGGAGGTGTAAAGCACCCTTTCAGTTCCAGCACCATGGATAGAGCTTTTTTGCCCAATGAAATGTAGTGTTTTTTTTAACAGAGCCAATTTGCTTGTTCAGCTCGCTTAAGCCCTGTTTACTTATTCTGGGTGTGGAAGTAGAAGGAACGCTAATCTGTAAAAGGAACATGTGAGCATTGATTCACCAGAAAGATCAAGAGTGGTAAAGAGGGACCCACCTCAATATATGGCCATCTAGAGAGTTAACAACAGAGCTGAGGTCTCAAGACTCCCTGGTGTTGCACAGCACAGTGTTTGCACTCCTGCACAAGTTCTAATAGTCACATTGCATCAAGCCCCTCTGAAGATCAGGCCATACCCACTCCAATCCCTTCCACCAACTGCTCACCTCTGGCCATGTTGCTCTGGAACCATCTAACCTGCGCCGGGATGAGGCCACAAATGAGTGTGACCACCAGCAGACCTGCCAGGCAGCCGATCTTGACCTCCAACAATTGATCCATCTCTGCAGCGTAGGGTAGGGAAAATCACACCGGGAGGAGAGGCAAAGGCTTATCCGTCGTATCTCTGGACACTTTTCGGGCCAGTCTGATTCCAAAACGTCTTATGAGCGTTAGTAACTAGACCCAAACAGAGAAGTCCACCTCTCTTCACACTCTTCTGGTGCAGTAAAGCTCTCCCCTTTGGCAGTATGAGTGGGGGAAAGAGTAGGAAGAGAGCCTCACACTATGGAGTCTTCATGAACTGAGCATCCATATATAGCAAGATCAAAAGCAACTAGATGTTCCAGCAGCAGTCAGGTGTATGGTGCTGTCTTCAGCCTCTGCCTTCTACATATATTTCATGGAGACTTCTACTCCCCACCTTGTTCCCTTGTTCCTTACCCTCTGCTATTTCCCTCATTGATCCAGCTTTCTGGTCTCTTGTCCTGCAGATGTTCCCTCTTGCATTCCACCTTCCTTCCTTCTCTTTTCTACCTCCCTCATCAGATTCCTGCTTCCATCCAACCTCAGTCTAATCCTAGCCGCCTTCTAGGGAGTGAGTAATCACCCCGATACTCCAGAAAGCCACCCGCCCACTTTGGTGTTGTCCCCTCCCCTCCCCTCCCCTTCATTATGCAAACACGTAATTTCATTTACAATAAACAGTCTACAAGCGATCATTTCGTCATTAATTTTAAGGTCACTGGGCCATAGCAGCCACAGTCGAGGGCTCCACCTCGAATTCTCGATAAGAAATGCTCATTAAAAAACGGGAGTCTATTGATCTAGCTGAAGATTGTTTTCCAGCTGGCAGGTCAAGGCTAACAAGTGCGTGGGTCTCAATAGCTGCACCTTTCACGTTTTGCTTCAGATGTGGATAAGGGGGAAGAGAGGGAAAAACAAGCACAAAACATCACAAAAAACCTCAAGGCACAATCTTATGAGCCTTGGCAGGGTAGCCCAGGGGCCACAGGATACAGCAGATCTCCCTCCCTGCTAAGCAAGACGCTTGACCATCTGCCTCTGCCAATGAAGTCATGTAGGTTGTTCATTTTTATTTTATTTATTATTTTATTTTGACAAAGTAATAATAAAAAATAAATAAATAAGAATAAAAATGTGTACCTCACCACTGAGACCATGCCATTGTTAACTATCCACCCTCCCAAAATTTCAACACCTCTTGCGATGGTTTGACCCCTTTCTGTTTTAACAGTACAAATTCTACAAACACCCTCCATACCTCATCAAAATAATTTCTCCTGCGTATTCCCCGTCTTACCTTAATGGCACATGTTAATTTATCATTAATAGCTATATCCCATACCCCTTTAAACCATTCTTCCATTTTGTATTCTGCTTGCGCCTTCCACTTCCTAGCTATAACAATTCGTGCAGCTGTCAATAAATTTGTGAGCAAGTCCGTCGTAGGCTGTGAACCTTCCACCCCATCGTAAACTGATAATAATGCTACCTCTGGACTTTCGGTCAGCTTTACTCATGTAGATTGTGCTGGTCAGACGCTCTTGGGCCCTTCTGAATACTGATCAGTGGGGGGGGGGTGAGTTCTGGGCCCTTGGTTTTATGATTCCCCGCCGCTGCTGGGCAGCTGTCTCCTATGGTGTTGAGAACCTGCACTGGGGGCAGGGGGTAGAAAGAAACAGGGGCCCACCTCTGCCCACTCAAGGAGACCCACCCTCAGAGGCCCCCTTATTCTGGCTCCAAGACCATCCCTTCTCCTCCCCCACTGCTCTGATGGCACAAAGGAGAGGAAGAAAGGGGCACACCTTGAAATAGATTGAGGGAGGCTTACAAAACTTCCTCCCTGAGAAGAAACCAGAGACTAACCACACCTGTCCTGGAGCTGATCTAGGAAATGTTCCTCCCCTAAGAACCCACAGGACAGAAATGGACGATGTATCCCTCTTCTGCAAGAATGGTGTAAGATTGGCAGGGCTGTGAATTTGGTATCTGGCCCATCTTGGATTTCCCCCTCCTTCTACCTTGGTTTTTGGCGGCTGTGTAAATGTGGAACAGCAGAGCAGCAAGATTTCATGCAGGTTGGGGCTGCTGGGAGTCAAGCAATAGTTGGGCTACAGAACCTCCACCTTTGTACTAAATCAGTAAGATCTATTCTGTTGAGGCTATGCAATAATCAACCAAATGAGGCAACTTTAGTTAAGGAGCCTGAGCTATTCAAGATACTGACACAGTTCAAGATAAAAGACCCTTCATGCTAATTCTGACTGGAGCAAACTAGGCTATCCCACCTGCCTTTATTTTGCCTGCCAGCTCCAAGACTGGTTTGGCAGGCTGGCTGGAGCCGCACCCAAGAGCCTTCGCTTTTCAAACTTGGTTTCATTGAGAGCAAACCAACAAGTTTGGATTGCTACATTAGCTACCTCATTACTCCACCACAGCTAAGAAAAATGCAGGGCTTTTCCTCCACTGTCTGAAGCCAAGGAAACAAACCTGCAAAAGGACTCTCAAGTGGAGACCAGAGGCTCACGTTTTTTGCACCCAAGTCCTTTGGCTCACAACAGCACCAGCAGGTGAGATTAAGGCTGGATTGAGACACGCTTGAGAGGAGGAGAGAGAAATGGGGTTCTCCCAGCACTGCTCTATTTTTATTTGGGCAGGAACTGTGAATGTCAGAATGGACTGCAGGCATGTGCACTGACCTAGCGCTAAAGAAAACATAGCCACGAGCCATTTGCTTGAAGCAAATATTGCCCCTCCAAAAGCCTTATAGCAGAAAAGCAATTGTATCTGGAATGAAGATTTATTTATATTATTGTCTTTTGAAATACACAATCATTGGTTTCAGAACTTGAAATAGGGGGGCACCCTTTGCCTATTTTAACATTGCACATGAAAAGTAGTGATTTCCTTTGACTGGTTTTTTTCTAACGAGAGAGAGAGAGAGAGAGAGAGAGAGAGAGAGAGAGAGAGAGAGAGAGAGACTGGGCTTCCTGATGTTATTGGGCTACCAACTCCCATCAGCTCCAGCCACCACAGCAAAAGGTCAGAGGTGATGGGAGTTGTTGTGCAACATGTGGAGAACTGGAGGTTTCCTTCCCCCCTTGTATTAAGTCACCATTCTGTCCTCCCTGCCCCTGGGATTTTCAGTTTTTCAAAAATTCTTCCTATTCTGCAAACTGCACAACAAGGAATAGCATAACAATGCATGGGTTTTTTGGAAACGATATTTCCTGCTATTGCACAACTTTGCAATAGCTGGAAAAGACATTCTAAAAACAAGGAAGTGAACTGAAGTGGTGATGAAAGAAAAAACATGTAAGGCTTTCTTTGTGATGGAAATTGCTACTTCTGGGCGTCATTCTCAATTCCACAAAACCGCATTTCAAATATATAGACCCAGTAAACCTGTTTGGTAAAGTGGAAGGTCAACATCCAGGGAAGAAATTATACCCTCCCAGCATCACTGGTCCCTGGTATGCCAGGATGGAGGGAGGCCTCCCCTTTCTCCAACTACTCTGGTTTTAACATTAAAACTTCCCTAAACAGGGCTGCCTTCAGATGTCTTCGAAAAGTCAGATAGTTGTTTATTTCCTTGACATCTGATGGGAGGGCGTTCCACAGGGCGGGCGCCACTACCGAGAAGGCCCTCTGCCTGGTTCCCTGTAACCTCACTTCTTGCAGGGAGAGAACCTCAGAGCTAGACCTCAGTGTCTGGGCTGAAAGATGGAGGTGGAGACGCTTATTCAGGTATACTGGGTCAAGGCCGTTTAGGGCTTTAAAGGTCATCACCACCACCACATTTTGAATTGTGCTCAGAGATGTACTGGGAGCCAATGCAGGTCTTTCATCACAGGTGTAATATGGTCTTGACAGCTGCTCCCAGTCACCAGTCTAGCTGCCACATTCTGGATTAGTCGTAGTTTTTGGATCACCTTCAAAGGTAGCCCCACGTACAGCACATTGCAGTAGTCCATGGGTAGGCAAACTAAGGCCTGGGGGCCGGAACCGGCCCAATCGCCTTCTAAATCTGGCCCGTGGGCGGTCCGGGAATCAGTGTGTTTTTACATGAGTAGAATGTGTCCTTTTATTTAAAATGCACTCTGGGTTATTTGTGGGGCACAGGAATTCGTTCATATTTTTTTCTTTAAAATATAGTCCGGCCCCCCACAAGGACCAGTCCCCTGATGAAAAGGTTTGCTGACCCCTGCAGTAGTCCAAGTGGGAGATAACCATAGTCAAATACTAAGCTAGATTGATTTCCCCCCCTCCCCTTGGCTTAGTATGAGTAATCTACCTGTGTTCCAGAGTGGGAAATGGCAGTGGGTGGTGGATTTTTTTTCTATGCTCAAATCATGAGCTGAACCAGGGAAGTCTGGATGGGAGGGGCTCTGGAACTCTGTTCACATTATAGAATTTGCAAGCAGAGGTATTCTGAGTTGTCCCTCCTTTTGTAACACATCTGTGGTCTACATGATGCAGAACACAGGATGCAAAAGTCTTAGTGATGCTGAGCAGGTTTGAGACTAGTTGGTGCCCAGAGAAGAGACCAGCAAGAAATCCTTTGTGTGGCAACTCCATTTAAGAAAGATGAGATATAAAATGTCATGATTTTGGGTTGACTTCACTGGTTGGCAGGGACTCTGCAGGGTTTTTGAAATGGTGCGTTCCCAGCTCTAAATGCAGGTGAAGCACATGCCTGACTGCTGAGCTACATTTGCTCACTCTGACCTAGAGCCAGTCACAAGATCCAGAGGTCTCCCTTCATCCTGACACACCAGGGACCAGTGATGCTGGGAGGGTGTCATTTTCCCACAATGCAATTCCAGGCTGCCTTAGCAGCTGGGATCCTACCTGGCAGGGCCCAGTACAGGTATTACAAACTGTTCTGCACTCTTCCCAAGGACCAGCTGAATGAAGCTCTCTGGTCCATGCACTTTTCTCAGATCACTCACTTCGCAATGAGAATGAAGCCTTAAAATATGAGCCTGGCCTTGTAGCCAAGCTCTTCTGATAGAATTCAGAATCAGGATTATAGACTTCCCCCTGGTGGCGCATTAAAGCATAGCTGCCTTTTCTATCTGCTTGGCTCAGAAGATTGGAACTCAGCAGTATGCCCTAGTGATGAGAGTTAGCGGGTTTTATAAAGGATGACCAGGACTGCAACCTGAGTCAGTGGGGCACTTGCACATTCCAGAGTCTCAGGATCCTTCCTAAACAAACTCAGGCACATGGGCTGTGAATCTCAAGCAAAGAACAAAGTTCATTTGCTTTACCCGAGGCAAGAAGTGCTGAAAAGCTGGACTTGGCAAGCAGGAGTGAAATGTTACTTTATTACTCAGTTATAGCTCATTTTCCCCATCATGAAACCCAAAGCAGTCGTCAGCCACCCAGGCACTGATCAGACCAAGACCTCCTTAGCTTCAGCAGGGCAGCAGTAATCTAAGCAGCCCTGTATGGTTGGGAACCAGATACCTGAAGGACCATCCACACTCATCTGTACCTGCCTGAACCTTAACCCTGGTGCTCTTCTCTGGTATACTGCTGAGACCTTTAATGACAGTAAGTACCATGGACAGGGACTTCACTGTGTTCACTCATACACCCCCCCCTCCAGCTGTGGGAGATAAGCATGAAACCCTGATGTTTACAAGAGCCTTAAAAACTGAGTTCAATTCCAGTTTGGTTTGTAACACTGTGCCTGTATCCTTTTAATTTTATCACACTACATCAGCTGCTCTTACTTTATTTTTTTTATAAAATTTATTTGGTTTTTCAAATTAAAATCTGACAGAAATGTATCATAAAAACAAGATTCCAAGGACTTCCATCCTCCTCTTTGTGGGCCCTGTTATTAATCCTCTCCTCCCGCTTCTTTTATGATAATCCGAAAACCTCTTCCATTATGTCCAGAATTCAACCTTAAGCTACAAGTGATATTCCAGTCCTACTAACAATTTTACCTGTTTACAATGGTCCTTAAGGTAAGTTATAAATTTCCCCCATTGCTTGTTAAAGTTTTGGTCTTCCTGATTTCTGACTCTTCCAGTCATTTTAGCCATTTCAGCATAGTCCATTAACTTCATCTGCCACTCTTCTCTGGTGGGAAATTTGTCTTCTTTCCATCTCTGGGCCAGTAACATCTGTGCAGACTGCTGCTCTTACTTCAATGTTCTTGCTCTACATAAACTTTGTTATATTTTATTATCTGTTGCTAAGCGGCTTTGGAAGCATGAACACCATAGAAGACAGGTTTTTTTTTTTAAATCACCTAATACATTAATTCCAGCACTCATCCTGGAGTTGTTTGCACACCTCAGGAATCCCAGCTCCCTCACACTTGGCTCTTCTCCACTCTCTGCCCCAATTCCAAAACAAGGAACTGAATCCAGGATCCCTCCTAGCCCTATTTTAAACCTCTAATTCCAGAGCTGAGAATGAAACCAAGAGTCAAGATCACACCCATCAGCCCTGGACCAAAACTAGAGATCTACCAGCTCCTTGTTTCAGACTCACCCCCACAAATTCCATTTAGAATCACATTCTTCCGCCCATGAGCCTGCCTTGAAAGAAAGGGAAAGGATCTCTGCTGCTTTGACATTCTTTATCCAGCCTGACTGTCCACGTTCTAAAGGAGAAATTCATCTGCACTAAGCCCCAGAGGCGGCTCCTCCCAGCCTAAAGGTGGCTTGTCTAGGGCAGTCCAGATAGTGCTGGACAACCACCCCCATCATCCCTGACCATGGGAGGCCGATGGACGTCTAATCTCCAGAGACTCACAGGTTCCCCATGCATAGGCAAGGCTTCCCATGCAATCCAGCTGCATTAAGCCTCCTACTGGGTTCCCATGAGAGTAACTGCACCAACAGGTTTACTCAGTCCCTTCAAACAGGGACTTTACCTAAGAACTAGCAGAAGCACTTTGCAATACTTTTTTTTTTTTTTTTTGCATGGGGCGAGATCTTTCTGGAAGTTTTCTCTCGTAACATTCCTCCTACGAATACAATACCAGGAAGAAGGTTTGGAGCTATCCTGTCCCACAATAAAGGGGTCTTGAACAGATAGATTTTAGAGAAGTGAGAACGGGGGAGGGATTTAAAGGTTCAACCCTGTACACCTTACCACCTGCAAAGGGGTAGCAGCAGAAACAGATACACCAGAGAGCTTGATGTTTTGTTTTCAGCCTGAAATCTGCACATCTCGGATAGAGAATATAGACTGGCCAAGCACCCCTGGTTAAATAGAAAATGACTCTTTGGAGTTTATGAATAAATATGCAGCCATGTAAGACCACAGCAAAAACAGATCTACATTAAATACATGTGCAGTGTGTCTCCAAGGAGCAGAAACAACATCCGTACGTTTAACACTGATATAAAACTGCCTGAAGCTTACTGAAACCTTCTGCTCTCTAAGATCCCACAGTTCCCCCACAAGGCTAGGAAGGCCTGGAAATGTGACTTGTGGCACCAGTTTATCCAACCAGCTCATGGATTCTAGAAAGCCATCTAGCATTTGTAAGCCAATCTGATGCAAGATGTCTCTTAGGATGTGGTACATGCTGGGATGAGGAGGGTGGCTGTACAGAGCTCCCATCAACGGTGATCTTCATCTGTGTCGCCTCTCTCTTCTCCCGAGTCTAGCTCGCTATCCAGGTTCAAAACAGGGAGGCGGTCTCCACATTCACAGTTCCGGGCACATCTGTAAATATCCCTGCAGGAGAGAATGATGGGTGAAGATGATCCCTACATGAGAGAGGGTGTAAAAACCTCTCCCTGTTTACATAACTCCACACCACGCATAATATTACAAACCTCTATTGTGTTACACACAAACATACACTTTACCGGCTATTTTTCTAAGCTAAAAGCCCCAAATGATATAATCTTTCTCAAAGGGAAGTTACTCCGGTGCCTTGATCACTCTTGCAGTTACTTTGTCCAGAGAATAAAAGTAGAATAGGACTATAACTGTTGAGTGACAAAGTATAACTTTGAATCTTGAAATAAAATTAAAATATTAGAAGTAGGGGGAAAGTCTACACCCAACATGCCACTAGAGAATGAATGAGAGTCTAGAACCAAGGCTCCTCCCACCTTTGGGAGAAGAGATCCAGTACCTGCCGTGTTTCTTCGAAGTAATCACTGCGTGCTGAAGGCTGCCATCGGGACAGCACAGGTGGACGTGGACATGGCGGGTACGGCAAAGGACAGGCTTTGTGATCCGAGGCCAGGGCTGCTCCAGTTCCCCCAATCCTCTGCGCAGAATCAGGTATGAGAATTTCTCCTCCTTCTTTGGTGGGTTCTGGAGGAAGACACAGAAGGTTGGGAAGGGGAAAATGGATCTCTGAAGAATAGAGTTTCCTACCCTCACTAACTAATTTGCTTCCCAGCCTTTGCTAAAGGGCAATCCAACTCTTGAAGTTGGTTTCATGTTGAATCAGGTGTGGATTAATTGAGCTGCCCGACTCCCTATCCGGTTCAGCATGCCAGCATTTCCCAGCCCTGATCCTTCAGGATGAGAGAGGTGACGGGAGAAGGGCAGGGTATTTGACAGATGCTGTTAATGGAGCCTAATAACATGCCTCTTTGCCCCATATCGTTCATGCACGGGAAAAGCGTCTATGTAACAAAAACAATACAAAACACATCACCGTGGACAAGTGAGCAGGTTTTTATTGGCACCCTGAGTGAGGACACAATTTGGCCCCCTCCCCACTCTTGCTTTCTGCTCTGTGCATGCTCTCAAGTGTGCTATGTCATAGTTTTGTGCCCCCGCTGTGCAGGGGAGCTGCCTGCATGCATGGTGACAACTATTAAAAGGGCTCAGTATGCTTTTTTGCAGTCTATAGGGTAGGGAAACATAGTTATGTTATACTGGAAATGAGGGAAGCTGAGCCAACAAGCCTATTACTTGTAACTACACAAACACCCCAAGCTGTTCAAACACAACGGGAGGTTGATCAATATACAACGTGGAAAAGCATTGCACGTGGAATAAGCAGAAACTCACCCAACTGAAAGGCAGCGGGAAATATGTCTGGGTGAAGTTACATGGCAGGATACGGTCTGGCGACAAACGAGGGCATGGCAAATGGTGCGGACACTGAGCATAATAGAGAAAGGGTAGAAATTATCTGTTAGTCTCAGGTTATGGTAGGGTTACTTATCTCTCTGGGAATAGAAGACAACCAAAATCTAATTTGCCCACAGGCCCCCCCAAATTAACAAGCCTTCGCATCCTATCTACTCCACATTGCTTTAAGTGGAAGAATTTATTAGACATGGTCCAGATGAAACAATCTCAGTCCAATAAGCCAAATGCACAGCCTGTTTCCTGCATCTCATTTCAAAACCTCTCGCGTTTCTTACACACTTGGTACAATTTAGATGCCGTGGTTTGTGTTCCATCCACTAAAACAGACTGCAAACCACAGTATTTTTTCCAAGGTTGCAAACGCGGCTTCAGCTAGGATGAAAAGGGAAATTGTGGTTTAACAAGCCCCATAAATACTGAATTCAAACACACAAGAGATGGGTAGAGGGAACTTGCAGAAACAGCACTCATTCTCAGTCTAAGAGACCTTGTTTTACCTTAGGGGTTGTTACTGGGACTCCCAAAACACATCAACCCTAGCCAACATGGCAAATGGGCTAGGATGATGGGAGCTGTAGTTCAGCAACATTTGGGGGGCATCATGTTGTTCATTCTTGGTTTATCCTACTGAGATGGTTATATCTGAACTACATATTAGCTTCCCACTACTCTCATGTATCTGTTTGACAGTTTTGGTACTGTTATTTATAATGTACATTTAAAACATTTCTAGACTGGCTTTCATTCAAAATCACAGGGCAGGTGTACAGCAACACCATTAAAAATCACAGCAATAAAAAACACATACAATATAAAACAAGTAACAATAATATATTCAAACCAAAACAGATAGGTTCCAGTTGCCAGAAGATGGGGTGGAAGGTTTTAAGAAAGCACCAAAGGTCGGTAGAAAACAATATAAACTGAAGGCCTTTGCGGATGATGTGGTATTGACATTACAGGAGCCAGTGCCTAGTACTAAAAGAGCTTTGGAATTAATTTCTGAGTTTGGTCGGGTGGCGGGATTTAAGTTAAACAAACAAAAAACCAAGGTTTTGGCAAAAAATTTGACACCTTTAGAAATAGATGGGTTTCAGAAGGAAACTGAATTAAACGTGGTTAAAAAAGTGAAATACCTGGGGGTTAACCTGACCGGGAAAAATTTGAATTTGTTTAAAGATAATTATGAAAAATGTTGGTCTGAAATCAAAAAGGACCTAGAAATCTGGTCAAGATTGAAACTTTCCTTGTTGGGAAGAATTGCAGCTGTTAAGATGAATGTATTGCCAAAAATGTTGTTTTTATTTCAGGCCCTGCAGATCGTGGACAGGGTGGAGTGTTTTGGAAAGTGGCAGAGGGACATAGCGAAGTTTGTCTGGCAGGGCAAAAAGCCCCGAATAAAATTTAAAATATTAACAGATGCAAAGGAAAGAGGGGGATTTGCCCTGCCGGACTTAAGGTTATACTATGAAGCTGCATCCTTCTGCTGGATGAAAGACTGGTTTTTGTTAGAAAACACCGATGTCCTAGATTTGGAAGGGTTTAACAATGCTTTCGGGTGGCATGCATATCTGTGGTATGACAAGGTAAAGTCTCATAAGCTATTTAAAAACCATATTGTCAGGAAATCTCTGTTTATTGTCTGGACTAAATACAAGGACTTACTTGAAAACAAGACTCCGAGGTGGTTGTCACCGATGGAGGCTAAGGCCATTAAGATTCTTAATATGGGGGGTGGCTGGGCAAAATACTGTGAAATAATTGAAAAAGTGGATGATACTTGGAGGCTGCAGAGTTTTGAAAAACTTAAAGGGAAGGTGCGAGACTGGTTTCATTACGCCCAAATTTTAGAAATTTTCAAAAAAGACAAAAAAATTGGCTTCCAGGTGGAAAAATCAAAACTAGAGTCAGAACTACTTGAACCTAAGACGAAAGTGCTTTCAAGAATGTACAATTTGTTGCTTAAATGGAATACTCAAGATGAGTTAGTTAAATCAGCCATGATAAAATGGGCACAAGACATCGGGTACAACATTATGTTTGAAGACTGGGAAAGGTTATGGACCACCAGTATGAAATTTACGGCATGTAGTGCCTTAAAAGAAAACATCATGAAAATGATATACAGGTGGTACATGACCCCAGTCAAATTGGCAAAGATATACCATTTGTCTGATAATAAATGTTGGAAATGCAAAGAGGCTGAGGGAACGTTCTTTCACCTTTGGTGGACATGCCCGAGGGTGAAGGCCTTTTGGGAAATGATTTATAACGAGCTGAAAAAGGTATTTAGATATACCTTTCAGAAGAAACCAGAGGCCTTCCTTTTGGGCATTGTGGGCCAGAGAGTGTTAAAGAAGGATAGGACTTTCTTTTTATATGCAACTACAGCAGCAAGAATTTTACTAGCTAAACACTGGAAGGCACAGGAATTACCCACACTGGAAGAGTGGCACACGCAACTGATGGACTATATGGAACTGGCTGAGATGACCGGCAGAATTCGAGACAGAGGAGAAGATGCAGTGGAAGAGGATTGGAGAAAATTTAAGGACTATTTACAAAAACATTATAAATTATTTGAATGTTGAGAATTTGCTAAGTTTTGAGGAAAACATGCTTCATTATTGAAATTCGGATATGATTATAATTGAGTTATGATTGAGAAAAGCTTAAATTTTTCAAAATCAATAATTAGATGAAAGTAGAATAATATACGAAACAAGGTAACAATTTGCTATATAACCTTTATTATAAAAATACAGAGATGGAGGAGGTGGGGAAGTCCAATGGATAATGAAAAAAGATTTGGAAGAAGGAGCTTTGTCTTTGCTTCTATTTGTTTTCTTTTCTTTCTTTTCTGTAAAAAACGGCTTTTGTTGAGTTATTGACAATGTATCTCGACCTTGGAAAACAAAGCAATAAAAAATATTTAAAAAAAAAAAAAATAAGAAAGCACCAAAGGGACATTAACCAGCTCCCTCCTTGGAGGTGGTGTCACAACAGAAAATGCCCTATCCCAATTACTGCAATGCAAAACCTGACCAACAGTACTTCACGATCTGATCTCTGTGACAGAGCAGCTCGATGTGGGAGAAGACGGTTCCTCGAGTAGTCTGGTCTCAAGTCGCTCAGGGCCCTCTATGTCAATACAAGAAGCTTACAACTGGCTCCGTTGTATACTGGCAGCCAGTGCAATTCTCAAGAGGAACATTAGCTGTGCTGCACCACATTCAGCAACCTAGCTGCAGCTTCCAGACCAGCCTCAAGGGCAGGCCCACATACAGTTCATTCCAGTAGTCCAGACTTGAAGTTAACAACAGGAACAACTATATCTGGCAACTCAGATGAAGATGGCAAAAGGTGCTCCTAAGCACTTCAGCAACGAAGACTGATTGTGGATCACTCCCAAACGAGGCACCTGTTCCTTTTGGGGGAGGGGAATACAATTCTGTCCAGAACAGGTAAATCACCTAATTCCTGGACCTAGGAACCATCCACAAGACCTCCTCCTTCTCAGGATTCAGCAGCTCCTTTTCACTCAATCTAGCTTCAGGAAAATTTCAAAACTCACCGGGGCAAAAACGGAAGGCTCTGTAGGATCATGAACCACTTCATCTGTGCCCTACAGAAGATGGATGGTGGTAGAGAAACATAATTCATTTAAACAGTCACGCATGTCATTCTCACAGTCCTTCCTCGGTCATGGGCAAGGAAGCTAAATATTGAGGAAAATACAGGGGCCAGAGGTCGAGCAGGTGCAGCCACCACAGGAACAGGCCTATCAACTTGTTTAAAAGTTCAGGCCCATTTGAAATGGAGACAAGCCTAAATGCCTGCTACAATTATGGGGTGGGTGGGAATGAACTTTCCTTCTTTAATTAAAATTGGATTTTTAACTATCTGTGCAAATAAGAGTGGCAATCTGGAGAAGTTTTGTTAATTAGCAGAGCTTGAGGTTAAAGGTCTTCAAGAGGGAAATTATGAATCTTAAACTCATTAATTACAGTCCACGCTCCAGAGAAAAACTTTGGGGAAGACATAAAGCAATCATCAGACTAAGGGAAGGAGGCTAACGTGTTTCCTGGCACGATACCCCTTTTTAAACAATCGTTTTATTTCAGGGGTCACCAACACAGCACCCATGGGGGTAACAGCACCCTTGATGTCTTCTTCTGGTGCCCACACTCACAGCCCCCCTTGGTTATGAGGCCATCACCTTTTGTCCCATGGAGAGTATGCAGAACTGGAAGGGGAAGGTGGAAGAATGACACTCATTCCCACTTGCTCACTCAGCACTTTTAAAAGCTATGTGTATGCGCGCACACACATTTTCTATCCCTGGGGAGCAGGAAGAAGTCAGGGGTTGTACCCCCAGCATTTGCTCGCAGGTCTAAAAAGGCTGTCAACTCCTCTTTTATAGCCTGCGTGCATTTCTTTAAAGGACACAAACACAGAGAAATGCCTCACCTTTAATATAAGATCCCGGGCTTCCATGAGCATCTGATGACCTTCTTTGGTCCCATTCTCTACCAGAACCTGGGGAAATGAAGGCAAGGGAGAGACTGTACACTGGGTGGTGCTGAGCAACAGCCTCACCCCCATTCCCAAACAAGAGCAGGCTTCTGCAGTGCATGGAATGCAAGGGAAAGTTGTTACTATCTATAGCACCACCAGTGGGCAAGGCACTTTGCCAAGTACATGAGTAGAAATCTCTGTCCCAGGGAGCTTACAATATTAAGATTTTATATAGAGGAAGCAGGTGTCTCCACTTTCTGCTGCTCTCTCAGCACCATGACTTGGTGATCCACAACAGCAGCTCACAGAGTTTCCTCTGAGTTGCCCTAACAATCAGGAGCCCCTTTTTCATTCAATGTACAGAGGAATCCAGGTCACAGTTAGAGAAAGAGAGAGAACTGCAGAGACGATAGAAATTGCATATCCCCCTCCATTTACTGGAGCCAATAGGAGCTCCACACACCCTCACCTCTAATTATGGTGAGATTGTAATATGTGTGCAGGGTACAAATAGGTAGCTTTCTCCAAGTCTTACTGCAATACAGGGAGTGAGGGCAGAGAGGAGGCAAGGATATGCTGCAGGATGGGTAGGGAGGCCGTATGGGCCACACCCAGTTATTCCCCATCCCTGGAACAGAAAAATGGAAGGCAAGGTTAACAGGGAAGGTATATGTGGTTGCTTCAGTTGCATGTATTTAGGGGGAGAAACACAGTATCAGATGGGTAAGGTAAGCTGTTTGTCCACTTACCAAAAAGCCACCTGTCTTTCTCCAGAGTGTCTGCACTGTCTCCACTCTCTGAGCATAACTTTGGAGTTCGTTGAGTGAGAAAGCAGAAACCACAAGGTCAAATTTCACCTGCATGTGGAGCAACGGGAGAGAAAAAGATGGGGCTGGAATATGTAGGAACAGTGTATTCAATTACAAATTTTAGGGTCTTTTAAAAAAGAAAGGGAAAAGGCCGAAAGTTTAATTTAGAGCCGGTGTGGACAACTTCTGCAGTGTAACAGTCAAGCTCTTGGACTTAAGACCGGGAAGATCAGTCCATTCTCTGCTCTGCCATGAAGTTTCCCGGGTGACTGTGACAAAGGTACACTCTCAGCTTAACCTACTTCACAGGGCAATGACCCAACAGGTGGTGGCTGGCAGCAGTTGGGGAGGGCAGAAGAGGCCTCTGTATAATGGATATTTTTAAGGGCCCTCTGTAACAGATACATTGTGGATTTGGTGGAAGTAGCAGAAGACGTGAAAAATTCCTCCCATGAACTTCCTTATGGCTCAAGCCATTGGTATTATTCGAGAAAATCTCTGATTATTCTTAAGTGTGGCAAAAGTTGGCCACTTGCAGGGTTTTTTAAATGGAAAATTTACACAGCATAAGTAGTATTTAAAAACAAACTCGTTTGAAGACCATTTCCAATCATTAAGCCTGGGGAATGGGAGGGGGAACCTGTTTAGATGTGGAAGTTAACCAGTTCAAGTGGGAAATCCTTGTGGGATTCTGGAAAATACACAATGGCACCCAGTCAACAGAACAACAGGGGACTGTAGGCACCTGAATGCAGATTTAACGAGACCCCCTGGGACTCATCCTGCTCTGAGTGCAGCTCCCATTGGGAGGAAAATAAGATGATGAGTTATTATTACCTTTGGTGAGACTGGGAGGAACTGCCGAAAGTAGACTCCTGGGATGCAGAGATTCTTCTCCTCAGAAATGCCTGGGTAGTTATTATTTTAAAAAAACAACAACCATAAACAAAGGTAGAAACATGGAGAGGTTTGTGGGAGCTCAAATACAACAGGCGAAGTGCTATAACTCAGTGAGTAGAATGTACGTTTTGCATGCAAAAGCTGCTAAGCTCAATCCCTGATATTCCCAGGTAGGGCTGGGAGAGACTCCTGCTGAAACCCTGGAGAGCGACTGCCAGCCAGGGTCTACAGTAGTGAGAAAGATGGACCAATGGCCTGACCCTGTATAATAATAATAATAATAATAATAATAATAATAATAATTCATAATAATTTGTTACTTATACCCCACCCATCTGGTCGGGCCTCCCCACCCACTCTGGTTGGCTTCCAACAGGATATTAAAAACACAATAAAAGATCAAACATGAAAAACTTCCCTAAACAGGGCTGCCTTGAGATGTCTTCTAAAAGTCAGATAGCTATTTCCTTGACATCTGATGGGAGGGTGTTCCACAGGGCGGCCGCCACTACCAAAAAGGCCCTCTGCCTAGTTCCCTGTAACCTCACTTCTTGCAGCAAGGGAACTGCCAGAAAGCCCTTGGAGCTGGACCTCAGTGTCCAGGCTGAACGATGGGGGTGGAGATGCTCCTTCAGGTATATGGGGCCAAGGCCATTTAGGGCTTTAAAGGTCAGCACCAATACAGTGGTACCTCGCAAGACGAATGCCTCGCAAGACAAAAAACTCGCAAGACGAAAGGGTTTTTGGTTTTTTGAGTTGCTTCGCAAGACGATTTTCCCTATGGGCTTGCTTCGCAAGACGGAAACGTCTTGCAAGTTTGTTTCCTTTTTCTTAACACCGTTAATACAGTTGCGACTTGACTTCGAGGAGCAACTCATAGAACGCGGTGTGGTAGCCTTTTTTGAGGTTTTTAAAGACTTTGGTGATTTTTGAAGCTTTTCCAAAACTTTCCCGACACCGTGCTTCGCAAGACGAAAAAAATCGCAAGACGACAAAACTCGCCAAACGAATCAATTTCGTCTTGCGAGGCACCACTGTACCTTGAATTATGCTTGGAAACGTACTGGGAGCCAATGTAGGTCTTTCAGGACCGGTGCTATATGGTCTCAGCAGCTGTTCCCAGTCACCAGTCTAGCTGCCACATTCTGGATTAGTTGTAGTTTCCGGGTCACCTTCAAAGGTAGCCCCACGTAGAGCGCGTTGCAGTAGTCCAAGTGGAAGATAACCAGAGCATTCACCACTCTGGCGAAACAGTCTGCGGGCAAGTAGGGTCTCAGCCTGCGTACCAGATGGAACAGTTTCTTATGCTCCCATGATTCTAGTGGCAATGGGTGGAAATTGCAATATGGAAAGGGTCTGAAGCCATACGGCCCAGACGGAGGTTTGATGCTAAAAGAGTAGGGTTACATTGAACTGGCCTGTGCAAATCACAACAAAAGGACAAAGGGGCAGAGCTTCCCTTCATTTCAATGGTCCCTGCATATAATTTCCCCATTCATTGGGCATCTGGCGTCCTACCTATTAATCAAGGACGGGGCGGGGGGTGTATTCCACTGGCATGATACGGCTCGAAGTTCTCCACATAACACCACTCACAACTCTCACCTTTCATCAGCCTCTCAGCTAAGGCTAACATTGAAGCCGAACTGTCAATGTTCATGTACTCGTTGATACTCTTGCCCCAGATGCCGTGTGCTGCCCTAAAGTGAAGGGGAAGGAGAGGAAAGAAAGGAGCAGGGTGGCACGTCTATGAATGGTCTCTTCTAAAAGATTTGAGCTGCTGGGATGGGAAGACTGCTGGACCAGGGATAAAGAACCTGTGGCCCTCCAGATACTGGAATACAGCTACTTCTATTCTTGACCTCTAAGCTGCTGGCTGATGGGAGTTAAGAGTCCAGCAGCAGGAGGGCCACAGGTTCCCCACCCCTATTTACATCAATATTTCCCTCCCTCCCTCAATGCTGCTCAGGAATTGACATGGTTTCTCACCAGGTGACAGCGCCTGTTCCTGAGCCAAAATCCAACAGGGTGCGCGGCTCAAAGTCTGAGACTCTCTTCTGGATCTGAAGGAGGCAAAAAGAGAAATTGATTCGTAAACCAAGGAATGCTGTCAATTGAACATACATATGAACCTTTCCAAAAAAAACAGGGTCCTTTTTGTTGGGGATAATTCAGACGGAAATTCCCAAGTGTTAAAAAAGACTATTTATGTATGCTACTACTGCAGCCCATGTTTTGTTAGCCCAAAAATGGAAAACGAGAGAGGTCCCAACCAAAGAAGAATGGCAACTTAAAACAGATGGAATATACACAGCTTGCGGATAGAATAAGAAGAATGCATGTTTAAAGAAGACTGGAAAATGTTTACTGAATATATGGGTGAAAATTGTGTTCATTTAAAAACACTGGTAGCATTAAAATAAATTCAACAGTGTAAATAAGTTTTGATGGATGTAATCCATTGATTACAATGGTTTAGTTCATGTAAAATATGCAGGGATGTATGGTATGCAAAATGAACCATGGACAGGGAAGAAGGGAAGCCTTTGATTTAAGGTTGTTTAAATGAATATTTTGAAATGTAATTTAGAAAATTTAATAAAAATTATATACAAAAAAATAAAAAACATATGACCCCGTTCTCCATTTGAAAGTAGGGTACGGTATTTACAAATGCACCCTGCAGTGCGATAACAATCACTTTAAAAGCAACACCAAAGTAATTAACTATACAAAAACAAAACAGGATGGCATTCAACCAAGTTTTACTCAAGAGCAGGCCTACTAAAATTAATGGACCTAATGTATATCAATTTCTAGGGGTCTACACTGCGGAAAGCTTAGCGGAATACCACACAGCCCAAAAAGTTTTCATATACCTAGAAATTCAAAAGGAATGTTGCAAACCTTACAGAAAACACTTGCTTTGCACTGCCACAGCAGGGAGAGTGTACAAAGCAACTTTGATCACCTAACTCAGGGGTCTGCAACCTGCGGCTCCGGAGCCGCATGTGGCTCTTTTACATCTTTGCCGCGGCTCTGGGGCGGATACTAGCGAGGGGAGGAGGCGCATTGTGCGCCCCGACACTCCTCACTGTGGCAGGCGCTGTACTGGCTGTGACGTTGCATGGGGGCGGTGCGTGCATTAGTCACGCACCGTCCCGACGTCACCTTCCTGCCCGCTGTCAGATCGCGGCTCCGGAGATATATTTGTTTTAAATGTTGCAATGGTTTTGCGGCTCCCAGTTGTTGTTTTTTCTTTGGAAACGGGTCCAAGTGGCTCTTTTTGTCTTAAAGGTTGCAGACCCCTGACCTATCTGAAGCTGGTGCACGGGCTAATAGAGCGAGCAGAAGCCAATCAGGTATGAGAGTCTCAGGTTATGAATCATACTAAATAATGCTAGCCTACCTTATAGGGCTGTTGTTAACCATTACAGAAACAATGCAGGTGAAGCAATTTGGTCATTTAATGGGCAGTGTATAAATCAATGATGGGGACTGTCAGTCCTGGGGCCTTTCTCCATTTGCTCCCCAGGACTCTCACACCACATGACAAATAATACCCTCCTTGATTGTTGTTAACTTGGCTGGAATGTGCCCTTGAACTGCAATAATGGCTCCTGCTAACCAGGGTGGAGGACAGAGGTGTGTGCATGTGGATGCGTATAGAAACGAGCCTATTGAACAAAGGGAAACTTTTTGTTTCCTGATATGCATACTTTTGCCTCTCTCACCCTATCCACTGTCATTTGGCCCCCAGAAGGTCAACAAGAATGAAATACTGACCACAGGCTCAGAAAGCATTTGTACAAGGGACAAGGAAACCAAGCCATATCTATTTTATTCATTTCCTGTATTTTTAATTCTGTTTGCAGAGGCAAATTACTGTTTGCCAAATTCGCTCATACCAATTGGCAGGGTGGGGGTGGGGCGTTTGCAAACCGTCTTACAACCCGGAAAATAAAAAGGCAAGACGTATGAGGAAGAGGTGCTGAGGGAAAATGTAGAGAGGGACGATCTGTTATTCAAGGCTAGGACAAAGTGGTGCCCCATAGCAAGGCATTTGTATGCAGCTCAGGTCGGGCTGATCTTTTGAAACTATTCATGGCTCCTGTTCCTTTGGGCCAATGGATGGGGGGAGAATCCCTCTGGTTTTTGGTTTTGTTTACATAAAGGTAAGACCAGAAGACCCCAACAAAGCAAATCCTTTGCTCAAAGGGGATGAGAACCTGGGGCTCTCATATCTAAATAATGCTACACTAGCCCCAGGCCTGAATAATCCGGAGTTTTACCACATGAATGTTTGTTGGTAGTGTTTTAACTACTACTAAATTATTAGCCACCAATTTATTTTGAACATGTAGTACACAGCCATCTTCTCACCCTGCTCCACCCACTAAAAACTTGAAACGTCAACTCACTTCATGGAAAGCTCGGGTCACGGCTGCAAAAACCCCGTCCATCCGGGCTGCCATGTATATAAAGCTGAGCTCTTCAGTGTACCTAGCAAAAGACAAACCACATAACCAAGTCAGCAAGGAGCAGAATTCTCACAGCCTGTGCCACTGAGAGAAAAGGGAAAGAACTGCACCACAAAAAAGGGCTGAGCGAGAGCTCCCCGCTGGTCTACATTGTGTAATGAGTCGTATCTGCTCTACTACTGCTTCTTGCTATTGACTTATCCCTGTTACAATAAAGAGCCGGGTGTCTTCTGCAGGCTGGCCAAATTTAATTCAACCTTCTGAGAATCTCACTTTCCATTTAAGTGACAATGAACAATCCTCTAGTTCTTAGTGTTAAGACAAGATCTGAACAGAGGCGGGTGTGAGTCGCAAAAGGCAGGCAACAGCAAAAAAAAGTATACATAAAATATTTGGATACGGATTTGGTAGCATATAGTCGTCAAAAGAGCAGATCAGGACCATGGCCCATCTGGTCCAGCCTTCTGCTCCCATAATGGCAAACTAGATTATTGTGCAAAGCCCACAAGCAGGAAATGAGGGTGATAGCCCTATTCTGCTTGCAGCTGATATTCAGACCCACTTTACCTCTGGCACTAGAAGCAGTAAACATACATTTGCATAGTAGCCACCAACAGACAGTGCTACTCTTCATAAATTTATCTAAAGCCATTTAAGAATGCATGTCCATTCTTTGCTGTAAGTTTGCTGTAGATTACTGTTTGGAATAAGTCACGTAAGTTTGCTGTAGATTACTGTTTGGAATAAGTCACCAGACAAAAGCCCTATCACACTCCCTCCTCCGTTTTTTCTACTCTGAGGGGGCCTTATTCATCCCTGCAGCCTTGAAAGTGTATAGTATCAAAGTGATGGCCACAATGGCCTATGCTGCACCTTTATGGGCTGCCTTTGCAAATCTCTCACCTTTAGAGTCACTTCAAAGCCAATTCTTACGCCGACTTCTAAAATTACCAACATGCGTAAGTAATGCGGCTATCCGCTTAGAAATGAAGATCCCCTCAGTGGAGTTAGTTATATGGAGGAGAGTTTTGATTTATTGGATATCCCTATGGCATAAACTCCCGAACCACTATCTCATTCAATGCATGTGGCGAGATGACTTCACCAATTTGTGGTCAGGAAAAATCCATGCCAAATTGCTGTCCTATGAGATCTCACCCACTGAATTGCTCAAACTGGATCTAAATGTGGCAAAAAGGTGTATAAATCAAAGGCTGGATGATGTGGAGCTATACCAAAATTTCGTAGCTGGTGGTGGAGTCTGCTCGCCGTTAAATTTCGGCATAACCCCTATCTACCGTGCTCCGTCCTACTTAACATCGCTTACGGCCGCGTCTCACCGATATGCCTTCATTAGAGCTAGGTTTAATGTCTTTCCAACAAACGTGCTGAGACATAGATTCACTAAAGGCCAAGTCCCTCCAATGTGTGCGTGTGAAATGAAAACATCTGAATCTCTACATCATGTTATGCTTATCTGCCCTTTGTACAGTTCAGCCCGTGCCAGTATACTAAACTCCATAATCCAGCCTATGGCTGACAAATCAGTAGACCTACAGCTAGCCTGGGTTCTTCAAGATGTGGATCCTTATACTACCCTACAGGTTGCTAAATTCCTAACAGCCGTCCTCTCGTACAAGAGACGGAATGGAATGTTAGCTGATTATTGATAGTTATAAGAATTTTCTATAATTACATCAGATATTGATTTTAGTGTAGTGCCTAAATTTTTTTAATCTTAATCTTAAACTTTTCTATGAATGGCTAATATCTGTCCTCTGAGTTGAGAACTGTGTTATACTACTTGTGGCTTGTACGAGTCCACTGTTTTATTTGATTTGATTTGTTTTTATTTGTTTTGTTGTGTGGTGTTGTGTTGTGTTTCATGATGGGCGTAAAGCCGAATAAACATTTTGATTTGATTTGATTTGGAATAAGTCACCATATTGATTCTCTGTATTTAGAACGTGAAACAAAAGGCTCTGCAATAAAAGAAGGGCTTTATCTGCCAGTCTGCATTCAGTAATATGAGATGGCATGCTATGTTCACACCAAATCTTCCCAAGAGAATCAGGTCCTTGGTTTCTGGCAAGGTCCCCAGGACACTCACTTCAGCTCCTCCCAGTGGTAAGTTGCTTTTCGGAGGGCATCCAAGACCTTTTTCTGCAGCTTCGCCTCGGCTTCCTCATCCAGAGGGCCCGTGGCATCTGAGACAGAAGAAATCGAATTATTTTATTTAACTCCACTCTTCTCCCACACTAGTATCAATCATTATTCAACCCCCTTTCTCCCACCCACCCCCATGCAGCAACATGTAAGGTAAGTTAGGCTAAAAGAGTGTGACTAGCTCAAGATCGCCCAGCAGGTTACATGGCTAATTTGGGAACAGCATCATATCCTCACTCTCTGGGAACAGGTATTGTCTCCTCCACAACTACCCCACAAATCTGCACTCACTTTTCTTCTCCCGAAATTTCTGCTCCAATTCATGAGCCTTCCTGCGCAGATCTGCAGCCTCCAGGGGGCGTTTGCGGCTCCACAGGTAGTTGGTGAGGGCCTTGGTTTGTTGCTCCAGATTCCGCATGGAGGATTCTGGGGGAAACGAAAAGCTAGTCAGGGTAGGGGCACCTACAGCAGCTCTCACTTGAAGACCCAAAACACTTTCTCAGATTGTTATGATGCTATCAACATGCAGGGAACTTTCTTATCGGGGAAGAGCAACATGTAGTTAAGTACATCCCCCCCAAAATCTGCAGCAGATAAACAAGGGGTTTTGAATTATAAGTATTTAATAGAAGCAGAAACAAAACAGAAGTCTTTTGCTCCCCAATCCAGTCTGTATGAATCCTTGATCTGTCACCAACTCAAAATGTAGATGTGTACAGTCATACCTCGTGTTGCGTTCCGCTCTTGTTACGGACTTTCAGCTTACGAACATGGCAAACCCAAAAGGGTTTACTTCCAGGTTTGCCACCCGTGCAAGCGAAAAAGCGATCTGTGCGCTTCACGCATGCGCAGAAGTGCTCGATTGCGCTGCACACATGTGCAGAAGTGGCACTCTAGTTGCAGACTTTTCGGGGTGCAAATGGCACCCTGAAACAGTTTAAGTCCGTAACTAGAGGTTCAACTGTACTTGCACAACAAGGGTGGGGAAGCACTTAATTATTTATTGATTTAAGGAATGTATACCTTGCTTTTCCCAATGTGGGTCTCCAGGAAGCTTACAGTTATAAAATATACCATGTACAAAATTAAAAACATAAATGAAGGCTTCAAATGTTTAAAACATCAATAATTTAAAATCTAAAAGGAAAAGGAAAACATCTGAGAAGCATTCATGGTGCAAAGGCCTCCTGAAACAGAAGAGTTTTGACTAAGCAACTGAAACTCAGTAGGGATGGTGCCTGTCTAACTTTTTGCAAGAGGGAGTTGCACAGAGTTAGGCCCACAACACTTGAAGGCTTAACTCCTCATTGATACAAGTCCAAATCCCCGCACCTCCTTGAGGAATAAGCTACAAAATATTATCTTTATCATTGTTGTTGTTTATTAATGCAGATGAATTATATCCTGCATTTCCGATACATTTGCACTGCTCAGAGGAGCAATACAATAAAAAGCAATCACTGCACATGTGTGTATATGTGTATACTCTCTCTCTCTCTCTCTCTAACACCAAAATAAGAAAACGAAGTCCCAAGGACCATTCCCTCTTCAAAGCTAGGAGACCTGTAGTCCTCCAGAGTTTACAGGTCCACAACTCTCATTTCTGACTATTGTCTGTGTTGATTGGGAGTTGTAGTCCACCACACGCTGGAGGGTCATGTATTCTCCAGCCCCGATATACAAAATCACGGGACCAAGAAAACAACAATAGATTATTACAAAATAATTCTTTAACTCTGGAGTTGGGAAGAGTGAATCCAGCCCACCCAACAAATCTATGAAGTGCATATGAGTCCACTACCCTTCATCCCCTGCCCCACATATCACAGAGTGTCATTGTTAATGGGTTTTACTTACCAGTTACTAGAAAGTGAGCTACTTCTACCAGTTCAGGAGAAAGCCTAACATTTTTGAGATGGAGGATGCCCGGGTGCTGGCGATGTGGAATTTTGCCCAAGAAATCGGAAGAATTATCTACTTGGGAGACCTTGGGTATGACAGTAGCCAGGCCCTGAGGGTAGACAAACAGGAAAAAGGGCTAGTTATGAGACCCAAAGACATGTTCACAGCCAGGCAGAACTACAGCAGTGCTACAAACTGAGATATGAAAGACAGGAGCTAAATGGCACCTTAAAACTAGGTTATGGGCACAACAACGGAATGTCTAGGAACTTTTTAAAAACAAGAATACAAAGCTGAAAATGAATGAACGGTCTAGTCCTCACCCTGCCCACCCCCACTAATATTCCCCAGAATAGCTGGAAGTGGGAGACAGAAAAAGGTCCTCCTTTCCTTCCACTCTGCAATTTAAATCTGAAATCTCAGGCTCAGTACTAAACTCAGAAATGGCTCGTGCTAATGAAATTCCCTGTCGCAAAATGCGCCTAGAACAATGGTAGTTTTGAACACTGAACTATAGGGAGGAATGCAGGTTTATGCGGCCAAGGAAAGTAGTAGGACAACATTGCTAAGCTAGAGAGGCCCAATCCAGCATGTCTTTGCCAAACAGTGACCATCCACATCCCTAAGCAGCTCAGAGAAACAAACTTGCTAGTCTTCAAAACAATTTTAATTGTTTGCTTTTATGCATTTCACAATGTTTTCTTTTATTCATAGAAATGTATCTATGTCACCATATCATAAAGTATCAGGGCAACAATAAAAAACACTATGGGGGGGGCAGAAATATTAAAAATCATCAGAATGTCTGTCTAATTAGAGTTGCAAAGCTATGTTGGCATAAAACAATTTTGCTGCTGTCGTAAGCTGCTTTGATAATAATAGTAATAATAATTTATCTATACCCTGCCCATATCTTTGAGTGGAAAAGATACATACAATACATACACACACAGAGAGAAAGAGAAGATAAATGTAAACAAATAAGACTAGCATGGCATAAATAACCACCAGGTGGAAGTATGAACTTCATCATTTCCAAGTGTGGGGAGAGTGGTGGGCTAACAAACAAGTCACAGAGTCAAAGATTGGGGGTTGAACATTTGTGTCTTATCCATTTGCAAGCTGCTTTGAGATTGTATGAATTTTACATACATTTCACGAAACAAACGAACAAAATAAAACCAAGCAGAATCCAGAGCAAGTCAAGCGGTGCCCCAAAAGAATAAAAATAACCACAGTTATTGATGGATTCACATTTTAGTTAAGGCTGGTCTTCATTGTCACCACTATTATTATTGCAATTATTAAGGCTGCATGCAATTTCATAACATTTGCATGCTGCTGGGTTGCTTTAACCCCCCCCCCCAAAAAAAAATAATCATCCTCAAAGCGGCTTTTCAAAAAGAGAATGAAGAAATAAAATTATTAGTGGAACCAATTAAAAGCACGCCCCCCCAAAAAAAAAATTTCCCGAAAACCAGAAATAAACTAAAAAATACACCAGCATTTTAGGTTTGTCTGGGTCGACACTGAGGCGGGTTAACAACCTGAGAGCATCACATTCTCCTATAAGCCACAGTTCAGGAACGGCTGACCACCCGCAAATTAATGGCACGGGCTACCTAATAAACTCAAGCCTAAAGAAAGCCTGGAAATGCAAAGTTTACAGCGCCCCCAGCCCTCTCGCGGATAAACGGGGGCGAAGGGGGGGGGGGAAACCCACCCTAAACGCCATAGGATAATTCCATGCTTTCCTCAAGCACCTTGCAGCCGCCATCTTCGGAAGGGAATGGGTGCTCGTCGCGCCGTCGCATCAACGCTCCTCTCCCTCGCCGAGTCGCATCGCAGCCACCATCTTGGGAAGGGCACTGACCGAAGCTGCATCGTATAAGCGCATGCGCATAACTCTCCACTCCGTTCCTACAGTTGCTCGCGGGAATGCAGAGCGAGGGCAAGCCAGAGAGGCAGGCGCCCGTGTCCACGCCCCCTAAGCTGCTGATTGGCCCCAGAGTCACCAATTATCAGCAGCTGCCTCCCCTCAGTTATTGTATTTTTGGTCACTTTTTTTTTTTTAAGAAAAAGAAGAGCGGTGTATTTGCATACTGCTCGCTGATTCGCTCATTTGGCGTTCTAAGGCAGGGATGTGCCCGCCCGCTTCGTTTAGCTTTCCAGGAATACGGTAGTTTGTTCTCTTTGAGGAGTTCTGAGCCTGGCTGCTCGTGTGAAGCTGGCTGCGTGAGCGCGCACATTATTATTTTTTTCTTTTCGCAAGTTTCGCAAGAGAGTAAAAAATAATAATGCATTTTTGGGTCTCTGAAGCTTGAACTGTTATGGAAAACCATTCGCAAGTAGCAAGCAGCTCTGGATAACCACTGTTATCTTCTTCAGTGAAGTTGTTCCACAACAGTTCACCACATTATTATTTTTAATTAGCTACTACATCTCAGATGTATGTGATGTATGGAAGTGAAAGCTGGACCATAAAGAAGGCTGATCGCCGAAGAATTGATGCTTTTGAATTATGGTGCTGGAGGAGACTCTTGAGAGTCCCATGGACCGCAAAAAGATCAAACCTATCCATTCTGAACGAAATCAGCCCTGAGTGCTCAGTGGAAGGACAGATTGTGAAGCTGAGGCTCCAATACTTTGGCTCACTGGAAGGACAGATTGTGAAGCTGAGGCTCCAATACTTTGGCCAACTCATGAGAAGAGAAGACTCCCTGGAAAAAACCCTGATCCTGGGAAAGACAAGGAGAAGGAGATGACAGAGGACGAGATGGTTGGACAGTGTTCTCGAAGCTACAAACATGAGTCTGACCAAACTGTGGGAGGCAGTGGAAGACAGGAGTGCCTGGCGTGCTCTGGTCCATGGGGGTCACGAAGAGTCGGACAAGACTAAACGACTAAACAACAACAACATCTCAGACTTTGATTAAAATGGCTGTACTGGATTATTTCACATTTCAGAGTCACTGATGTGAATAAAAATTTCCTGTGCCGTACAGTTTTCAAGTAATTTTACGGGGAGGATGAAAATTAAGGAATATTAGATACATGCACCATGTATCGTAGAACGGTGAAGTAAAACAAAGAAAAGACCCCAGTCAATATAATCTTTTATTTTAGACACCTCTGGGAATAAATACTACATTAAGCATAGATGTATATAACAAATCTCTATAGCAGAAATCTCTCCCGGAAAGCTGAGATCCTCCCTCCAGAGCTCAGTTTCTTTTGCACCTTTGAAATTATATGTACTGAATGCACATTGGCCAATAGATTATGCTGCCTGTGGGGAAAAACAGGGTGGAACAGCAATGGGCTAATTACATTGGGAAAGGACCAAACGTAGGTGGTCACATAAACCATGAAATCCCACACATTACGCCCATGGTCATTTATGTGAATAAAGAGCAGCTTGTGCGTAAGTTGTATATTTGTGCATATATCACATTATGTATTTTATTTTATTTTTAAACATAATTCCTGGACTTTTTAAAAAAAAAAACAACTATACTAGAGTAACAGAAACAAGTGAGCACTTGGGTGTACATGGTGTTCTGACACAGGACAAAGCTTGAGTGCATCCGTATCCACAATTCTGTATTGAACCTGTATTCCTTGAGCATCCCTCTCTGAAATGTTGAACGAGGCTGAGATTATCATCATACACAATACGTTCTATTATCATCCAAGAAAAAAAAAATCACAGGAAAACATATTGAAATGCAAATGTTCAAAAATGTTGCCAACTTTCAAATGCAGGGTTACATTTCATTTTCACTCTAATCAGAAACCCTTGAATCCAAAATGACAACAGTTTAATAGTTTTCTCAGCTGTTGGGCAGGTAGCCTAATGCAGAGGCTGTCCACCTTTTGGGCCTCAAGGTCACGTTTGCAAATGTGTGTGTTGTGGGCACCACAAATGCACTGCAACCAAGCAAAAGCTGCAGCCTATTGTACTGACTACAAAAGAATGTTTCTTTCTAGCCTCATTTCAGTAGGTGGAGTGGGGGAACTTGAAGGCATCTGGAAAGACATCTGTGGTGACCCTGACCTGATGCCACTAACCCTATGATTGTCTAACATAGAAACTGTGTGTGTTTGTAAAGCAGTGGGAAATCCGGCTTTAATTTTTGTAATGATGGGGGTCAGGGAGGGAAAGATGTATGTAGAACAGGACAAGTTTTTTTCTTATACAGTGGAACCTTGCTTCTCGAATGGCTTAGTTGACGAACAAATCGGCTCCCGAACGCTGAAAACCCAGAAGTGTTCCGGTTTACAAACGTTTTTCAGAAGCCGAACGTCTGATGTGGCTGTCGGCTATTGTTTCTGGAGCGCCTGCACCAATCGGAAGCTGCGCCTTGGTTTTCCAAAGTTTTGGGAGTTGAACGGATTTCCGGAACGGATTAAGTTCGAGAACCAAGGTTCCACTGTACTAATGGCTGGAGAAAGAGGAGGAATATCAGTGGGCCTGATTAGATCGATACCTATCTCCGATATGTCCCACATGTGCGGAGGAGAGACGGCTCTGGAAAGAATCAGGTAACCAACCATGCAGATTGACCCTATGTGTCTTGGATCTTGTGGGTTTACAGCATATGCAAATGAACCTCAGCATGGACACCTGCCAGTAGTATCAGAGACAGGGCAGGGAAACAGCTGCTCTCTTTTGCCCATTCATGTATATCAGTTGAATTTGGGAAACACATTGTTTGATGTGGATGTGGTATGAAATCTCTGGATGATTCAGTCCCGCAGTTTTGGATCTGATAATGGAGTCCAGCAATATTTGGGGGGTCACATGTTCCCCACCCCTGTATTATGTGTCCTGACAGGTATCTGACAACACCTTAATCTGAATTTTAATGTCCCAGGCAAGTGGCCAAATAGAACTTCTGGCTTAATGGGTTATATAGTGAGCAACCTTGCATTAATCCAAGGCAAGGGCAATGTTATGTTTTGTTAAATTGATGAGCCCCTGTAAAGAAATAATAGATAGGTGTTATGTACTGAAGTTCTCACCCTGGGCCAGCAGGGGGATACTGTAGATAGTTATGCAAATGAAGGATCGAAAGGGACGTTCAGTGATTGGATAGTTTGTATGCAAATGAGGATCAAAAGTGACGTTCAGTGATTGGATAGTTTTAGAAAGTTGCAACAGTTACATTGTTCTGGAGCTCTATATAAGCAGGCTGACTGAGCTCCTCAGTTCAGTTCAGTTCCAGCTTATAAATAAAGAGCTGCTTTGGAAGAATCGCTGTGTCATCTGATATGTTCGCCCACAGCTTAACAATAAATTCTTTTCTTTTTTTTTTTGTATATAATTTTTATTAAATTTTCTGTTTTACAGTTGAAAATACTCATTTTTACATCCTTATAATATCAATGACTTTCCTTCTTCTCTTTCCATGGTTCATTTTACATATCATAAATCCCTGCATATTTTACAAAAACTAAACCATTCAGCATTCCATTATTACATCCATCCGGTGCTTTTTTTTCTAAAAAAAAAATATGTTTAGGGGTACTCTCATTTTCCTATTCATATTGAAATACTGCCCCTCAATGAGGCCAAACTTAGATTCAAAAAATGTTTAGGGGTATGCATACCCCAGAAAAAAGCACTGCATCCATCAAAACTTATTTACACTGTTAAATTTATCTTAATGCTGTCAACGTTTCCAGCTGTACTCAATTATTTTCCAAGAAATAATAGGTGAATCTTTACCACACTATACATATGTTAACTGAGAACTTCGGGTAAGTGGGATTCAAGTGACAATTCTGTTGTGAGTCAGCTCCGTGGAACACCTGCTTTCAAAGATTTTAACAGCTGTTTAGTGCTCTTGCTGCAAGTGGAAAAAGCCAAGCCTGCCCTACATGAAATTGCTTTCTTCAAAATGGACAGGCCATCCTGATGCATCGCAACCTATGAGAATATGCCTTTGTCCCGTGTGGGCCCAGTAGCGGCACTGGCCCCGCGAAGTTCCCTGCAGCTTGCAGGTGGTGACGGATAACTGTGCCCTGCTGAGCCTCAGGGCCCGGCGGTAATGGGTTCCGCCTCTGCTGCAGATGTCCTTTATGTTGCTCCTGGGCGCATGGACAAAGCTGTTGGTGTCTTTGCAAGGCCTTGTCATCCCCCGGCGCAGCATCATGGCCCCACAGTAATCCTGCCCAGCCACATTGGTCCGGGGGAAGTCGTTGTGCTGCCTCAGGAACTTCTCGTGCCGAGGATTCTGTGAGGAGACGCGGCTTACGATCAGGCAGGAGGCCAACAGGAGCAGCAATAGTGCTTCGTTTCCTCTCAGGGAGATCATTGTTGCTGCTGATTTCCGACGAACCTGCAGCCATCGAAAGGAAGCAAGTGAAATGTTTATTTCGCATCACGTTACATTTTTAAAAAATGGGTTGCAGTGTGTCGTAAAACAAATACGCATTGCAAATGAAGGACAAGATAAAAAATAGCATTTAAAGAAGCGTGATTGACAGGAAAACAAAACAGAAAAAAAATCGAAAAATTGAAACTCCACATGGAGGTTTTTTACTTGTTTTACTTGATTTTTACTTGCATCGTTGGCGATGCAGTGAACAATACAAGTGGTTTTATTCTGGGGACGACGCAGAGGTACGCATACCCCTAAACATTTTGTGAATCTTTGTACTTTTGTCCATTTACTGTATTTATCTTTCCTGAACTATAAAATGGTGATTTTCTTGAGTCAAAATGAGAGTACCCCTAAACATTTTTTAATAAAAAAGCACTGAACAATACCATAAGAAGTATTGTTTACTATCAAACACAGACCATTGGTCCATCTAGTTCAATGTTGTCCACGCTGACTGTGTGGGGTTTAAGTCAAATGGTCACATCTAGCTGTACAGTACCAATGTGAGAGAGCTGCTTTGCCCCAGCCTCAAGACACCCACCGCAAAAGTAGGCTGGGTCAGTGCCGTTGACACTAGATGGCAGCAGAGAACAATAGCTAGCCTGTCATGAAGCAGAACTGTGTGTGAGAGAGATTGCGATAGCCTTCAATTTCTGTTCAGGAATGTTTTTACGGCACCCGTATGCAAAAGAGGGCAAAGTCTCTCACATGTTTGAAGGGTTCTCTATCAAAGAAGGCTGTGTATCAGGCACAGCTTGGTGGCAGGGAAAAGCAAAGTCAAACATGCCGGAATTCCCACTTTTTGAAAGGCACAAGGACTATGTTTTCAACATTACAGCAAGTGATCATCTTAAAAGTGCTCTTTTGGCAATTTCTTATTCTCTCTCTCTCTCTCTCTCTCTCTCTCTCTCTCTCACACACACACACACACACACACACACACACACACAAATTCTTGCTCTGCATGGACTAGAACAAACCCACAGGTGGGTTTCATTGGCAAGACTCAGCTCTGGGACATAACAGGTAATTTGAAAGAAAGAAAGAAAGAAAGAAAGAAAGAAAGAAAGGGAACAGTCTCTGAGAACAAAAGCGTTTACCATTATTTATTTGTTTACCATTTTGTAACAGAAGAAGCACTAAACGTTGAAGGGAAAATAGCTTCTTTCAAACAAGTAAAAAACCCCCAAAACTCAGGTATCGTTACCATTGTAACAAGGAACTAGTCCCTCAAGGGTTTCACACATCCCTTACCCTTTTGCTCAGTTAGTCAGAGGCTCAGCAATAGAGATGTACTTTCTGGGTGATTCTGCTGTGTGGAAGGGAATCAGTTCCACATGAGACCCCCCTTTCCTCTGAGGGACAGTTGTGGATACATGCAACAGGGTGCCTTATTCTCTCTCTCTCTCTCTCTCTCTCTCTCACACACACAACACACAGTCACACACTTCAGACCTTCTTGTGTGTCATGACTGCAAAGCACATACTGCTAGAATCTTTTTTTTTTTTTTTAGTCTGGGGGGAGCACAGAGTCTGGGTATCCTGTGCCCCCCTCTAGATGCTTTTCAGCGCAAACTACCATAAGCCCCAGCCAGCATAACGGGTGTTCAGTGATAAGAAAGGACGATCTCTGCTTCTAGTCAGTGAATATTCTTCACATTTACAAAGCTGAGAAAGGTGCTTTTATATTAACAGACAGGATTGCAAATTGTTTTTATATGCAACAACGGCAGCAAGAATATTGTTGGCACCAAAATGGAAACAAGAAGAATTACCAACGAAAGAAGAGTGGCAGACGAAATTAATGGACTATGCAGAATTAGACAAACTGACAGGAAGGGTTTGAAACCTGCGGGACCAGAGATTCTTAGAGGACTGGAGTAAATATTTGAACTATTTGAAAAGCAATTGTAATAAACAGATTACGCCAGTAGGACTGCAAGAAGTTTTGTAAGGAGGACTATGCGAAATATTGCAAGGAAGACTATGAAGAGATTTATCAGTTAAGGACAATCAAAAGTAATAGAGAAATTAATAAATGAAGATTAAGTGATAAAGAATGGAAAATCTTCAGAGGTAGTCTAAAAAATTGCATAAGATAAGAATTTATGTTAAATGATTGTTGGAAATGATATGTTAAAAAATTAATAAAAATGTATTTAAAAAGGGAGAAAGGTGCTTTTAAGGCCAAATAACACAAATGCAGCTGAAGGGAACTGAGCCTCCCCACTCTCCCCTTCTTTACAGCCTAGCTGATACTGGAGCTGGGATGGGGGAGAAAGAAGGCACTGGCCCATAGGGAGGTGATACCGGGAAGGGTCCCTGCAAACGTTCATGTTTATTTTTATGCCAAACACAAAATCTCTCCTCTCCATCTTCTGCGTCACAAATGCGCACGAGGAAACAAACAGGGCTGCCTCCTCCTCACGTAGTTTGACCTGTAAATTGTCACTGCGAGGGCCCCTCCATTCTCCCTTCGCAACAAGGACAGTGAACCTGTGGCCCTTCAGATGTTGTGGACTACAAATCCCATCATCCCTGACCACTCGGCATACTGGCTGGCACTGATGGGGTTTGAAGTCCAATAGTATCCATAGGCTGGCAGCTTCCCCGCCCTTAGCCTACACAGTGTAAGTCTAGCTGGGTTGCAACCAATTCTTCCTTTGGTGACAAACTCAGCCTCACTCCCTGACACAAGCTAAGGACCACAATTTTATCACCCAGAACGATTTCTGCACCAACTTACGCGATCTGTTCAGCCAGCACTACTCAGAAATGCCTCCAAATCACCCAGGGGGCTGTCGGAGCGGTGAATTCGGTTTCCTGTAGAGCTGAACATTTCCCCTTGGGCTCTTTATAGCCAGCCTAGCCAGCTGCTGGTAAAAGGTTAGTACTGATCACATGCAGCTGGATTGAACAGGCAGACAATGTGTGGATCACTGAGATGGAGGGTAGGGATTAAGAAGAACAAATGCACTGAGGATCAAGACACAGTTGACCTCATCGTGGTTTGAAGTCTCTCTGTTAACCAGTAAAGATAACACTACTTCCTGAATCCTTCTGAATATTTCTCCTGGGTGTGTGAATCCTGCAAATCATCATCATCATCATCACTTCTTGATTGATTTAAACAATACTGTTACTGGGAATAGGGAAGAAATATGATTCAATTCACACTTAATGGTCAACATACTTAATTCACACTTTCTGGAACATTCTGCTTATTGAAAAATGGCCAACCTTAAAATTCGCACTTCGGTGAATTTTTCAGCGTAGTTCTGCTGTCAGGCAATGTGCTGGAGTAAAGTGTGCTGGAGTAAAGAATGCATGTGCTGGAGTAAAGTGTGCTTATAAATGCATATGTAAAAAAATTAAAATAAATCCATAAATGCACATATGATTGAGAATCACATTAAACTGGCATTAAAGAAGGGCAAATTGCTTTGCAAAAAAAAGTATTGGGCAAAATGGCATAAAATATGTTTGTATTAGGAGAAATTCACACAAAATGATGATGAATTTTCATGGAGACTTTAAAAAAAATGAAACTGCTGTGGAGGTGAATTTAAGATTGGATTTAAAAATGAGAACTGGAGAGAAAATGAAACTGACAGATTTGCTTACCCCCTAATTATTCCCTGTTTGGGTGGATGCTAGAACTGTCTTTTTTAAAAAAAATATTTTTTTATTTGAAATTTTCAACATAACACAAATTAAAACTAATTAATTATTTACCCCTTCTGGACTCCCCCCCCCCCCCGGTTGCCAATGTCTCCCCGTTGTTTTGTTTTCCATTCAATCTCAAATCCATTAATCACCTTAATGCAGTGGTACCTCTGGTTGCAAACAGGATCTGTTCCGGAGCTCTGTCCGGATCCCGGGGTTTTGCAACTGGAGGTGCCGCTTCTGTGTGCACACATGGCTTTAAAAAGTGCTGCGGCGCAGAGATAGCTTCTGTGCATGCGCAAGCAGCAAAACCCGGAAGCGGGTTTGCTGCTTTCGCAACCCGAAGTTTATGTTACCTGAGGGTAACATAAGCTGAGGTTCTACTGTACATGGTACTTCATAGATGCTGTATCAATCCTCCTAAAGTTTTTAACTCTTCACAGTGAACTTAAAGGTATTCTATAATTTTTTTCCAGTCTTATACAAACTTTTCTTCATCTTGCTCTCGGATCTTCCCGGTCATCTTTTCCATTTCAGCATAGTCTGTCCTCTTTGTTATCCATTCTTCCATCATTGGAACTTTCTCTTCCTTCCATCTTTGGGCAAATAGCATCCTTGCTGCTGTGGTTGCATATATAAATAATCTTTTAACATTTCTTGGTAAGTCTTCACTTGTTATTCCTAATAAAAAGGCCTCTGGTTTTTTTTTTAACAAAAGTTATCTTAAACATTTTTTTCAGTTTGTTATAAATCATTTCCCAGAAGCCTACTGCCTTTTTAGATGACCACCACATATGATAAAATGTACCTATTTTATCTTTACACTTCCAGCACACATTAGATAAATTCTTATGGATTTGGATTTTTGGATTTTGGATTTGATATCTTGCTTTATCACTACCCTAAGGAGTCTCAAAGCGGCTCACAACCTCCTTTCCCTTCTTCCCCCACAATAAACACTCTTATACATTTTAGCTAACTTTACTGGAGATAAATACCATCAATACATCCTTTTCATATAATTTTCTTTTAAAGCACTACAAGCCGTAAATTTTAAATCTTTAAATTTTAAATAAAGTTATTTGCTAGAAACTACTTCTCAAAATTAGATACAGCTTCTCATAATGTCAAAATGAACATCGTGACATAACATATTAAAATGTAGCTTATTCAGTTGACCGTCGAGTCCAGGATGTACAAAATGCAATTCCTATTTTGTCAGTCCTGTAGTCCATTCATATTCTAATTTCTAATATATCAGCTGTACAAATTCCAAAGAAACATACAAAGATATAATAAATGCACATAACATAACATGGAACTCATTCGTGATAGATTTTCAGTCATGGTAAACCTGTAAGCCTGAGTACTGTATAAGGGGGCAACACTAGCTAAGGCGACAGGTGCAGATAATTCGTATTAATTCACTCTTAAAGGAAGAGTACTCAGGCTTACAGGTTTACCACGACTGAAAATCTATCACGAATAAGTTCCATGTAGCTGTTATATACAGTAACGGTATGTACACTTATTATATGCTTGTATATTTCTTTGTAATGTGTTCAGCTGATATATTACAAAGTGTCTATGTTTATATGATTTAGAACCACGCACAGCTGTTGAAGCCTCTTGGGGCGAAACAGGGGAATATCTAGGAACCCTCGTCTTGTTTGCCTGTGCCAGCATCTACCAGTGCCAGTGTTCAAATGATTTAATGTTGGAATACTTCTAAGGAATACATCAGATAGAAAAAGACAAGAGAAGATGAAGAAATTAGAATACGAATGTGCTACGGGACTGACAAAATAGGATTTGCATTTTGTACATACTGGACTCGGTGAGTTTTACAAAGCAGACAGCACTTTCATGTTGGACCCGGCAAGTCATCCACTGCATGCTGCTGGTTGCAATGCATGTATTTTACTATGCATATGTATCCAGATTGAGAAACTGCAGTTCACCCTGGCTTCACGCTGCAGTTCACAGGTTACATATGCATGCAGTGAAACACTCACTCATCAAACATGCATATTAATTCTTACGGCGAACCATTTGTAGCTCTGAAACTGTGTTTACTGTCAACAGGTCTTGAGAAACGCCACTTGAGGAATAAAAGATTTCAGGGCTT
This sequence comes from Podarcis muralis, assembly GCF_964188315.1. NCBI lineage: Eukaryota > Metazoa > Chordata > Lepidosauria > Squamata > Lacertidae > Podarcis > Podarcis muralis. The sequence continues at coordinate 14,541,400 of NC_135667.1, read as the reverse complement.
ATAAAAGAATTTGTGCCAAGCTGCAAGAGAGTCAAGGGTGATTTTAACTGGGGCCCTCTTTCCAATATTATCACATTTATAAAGTGTGTATATATATGTAGAGAAAGAGAGAAAAAACCTTCCATGGAGCTGTACAAGACACACCTCCAAGATTAAAGCGATCATGTGCATTGTGAACAGACATCCCAGAAACTAAGACACCTCTGTATTTCTTCATCTTGCAAGGGAGGAAGCTAAGTAGGATGAGGTTGGTGGAAATGAAGAAACCTGTTAGTAGCGCGGAGCAAACATACATCAATGCTTTTTTTCTCCTGCAGTGGCAAAAAGAAGTACAGTTGTACCTTGGTTCTCGAACGCCTTGCAACTCGAACGTTTTGGCTCCCAAACACTGCAAACCTGGAAGCAGGGCTGTAGCTAGGGAGTGGTGAGGAGGGCCCGTGCCAGGGGTGCAGGCGAGCGGTGTGTGTGCAAAATTGGTTAAAACTATGTCCATAAATATGACTAGAAATAAAAATATTGATTATTGCCTCTTAAGAAAAGGTTTTAAATAGAGGGTGAATTGAATGGGGGTAGGGTTGGAGGAGAGGCGGAAAGAAGAGCTAATTTGTCAGTGGCTGGGGGTGCAATCTGGACAGTTCTGCTAGGGGCACAAGATCACCTAGCTATGGCTCTGCCCGGAAGTGAATGTTCCGGTTTGCGAACGTTGTGGGGTGGGGTGGGGTTCCTGCTACATTGGGAAGCCGAACATCCAACATGGATTCCGTGGCTTCTGATTGACTGCAGGAAACTCCTGCAGTCAATCGGAAGCTGCGTCTTGGTTTTTCAACGTTTTCAGAAGTTGAACGGACTTCCGGAACAGATTCCATTCGAGAACCAAGGTACGACTGTACCTCAATATTGTCCTCACTGATTTTTGATAGACGTTCCCTTCTTACGAGGCACAACAGCTGCGTCCAACTCTATGACTCCCTATTCTCTGCACTCCAACTGTATAATTATTAGAGCAACAGAACTCCATGAAACACAAAGGACAGTCCAGTTTCACAGGGGATTGCACTTCTGTTGAACTCTGAAGTGTAAACGCTAGATTTCTTCAGCAACATTCTGGACATTCTTAGCTCTGATCCTAGGCCTTGTCTTGAGATGGGAACACCATTGTCTCCTGAGTCGGTCAATATTTGGCCACTAATAAAGGAGTAGCAAACAGGAACAATCCATTGTAGGCAGGAGGATTTTCTGAATTTATCATAAGCTATTGTTCACCAGCCTTTTGGAGCCACTCTCTTGCTTATCTCTTACCCAGTCTCCCATTTCTTATCCCAAAGGTGATGGCTGGGGCAAACCCATCTAGATAAAACCAAAAGCCTTTTCACTGCCTAAGATTTTTTCCAGGTGAAACAGGTTGTAGCTCGCCTGCCTCAGTAGGAGGGGCTGCCCCATTTCCAGGAGTCACTTCAAAGAAACAAATGGACAATTAGTGCTTTTTAATCTCCCTGCAATACTCAGTTTGGTCCAGCAGGGCTATTATTACATTACGTTCCTTACGTTCATTTTAACTACTTTGGTGTTTTTCTTCCCTGTACTCATTTGGGGCTCTGATTCAGTTGTGTTTTCGGTGTTTGGTTGATTTTGCTTGGTTGATTTTGTCATTTCTGTTTTCTTTAGCGGAACAAACAAGACTGTTCAATCTTGGCAGATACGTTGCCCCACGAGGCATGCCAACTGCTGCCTTACAACTTCCTACCTCCCCTTTGAAAAACGTCTAGAAACATATCAATCATTTGGTCGTTGGCCTGTTTCCAAACACCCCTCCCAACTTCTGTGGTCAAATGGAGGCCTCTCTTCTGGGGGGAAAGTGTGCAAACACTTGAGATTACAAAAGGTGACTTTCACAAGCCAATTTAGCTTGTTCAGAGTAATGGCGTCATTGAACAGGTTTGCTGTTGCCATCACTGAGAGCCACTTAAAAGTGGGTGAAACCACACCTCTTGATACTGGTAGGTAAAGGTAAAGGGACCCCTGACCATTAGGTCCAGTCGTGACCGACTCTGGGGTTGCGGCGCTCATCTCGCTTTATTGGCCGAGGAAGCCGGCGTACAGCTTCCGGGTCATGTGGCCAGCATGACTAAGCCGCTTCTGGCGAACCAGAGCAGTGCACGTAAACGCCGTTTACCTTCCCGCCGGAGTGGTACCTGTTTATCTACGTGCACTTTGACGTGCTTTTGAACTGCTAGGTTGACAGGAGGAGGGACCGAGCAACAGGAGCTCACCCTGTCACGGAGATTCAAACCGCCGACCTTCTGATCGGCAAATCCTAGGCTCTGTGGTTTAACCCACAGCGCCACCCGCGTCCCATTTTGATACTGGTAATAAACAGCTAAAAGAAAATTTGTGTGGTGCAGACTAGATAACATCACAAAAAATCAGCCACCAGAACCCATGTTTTCATAGGTTCCTGTGCATTCATGGCTCATCCTATTCATGTTACTATAATTTGTTTTAACAACTTTCAATACTGAATTCTAAGTTGCTGCTTTTGAGCCTGTTAGAATGGAACATGTTGCCTTCTAGCAGGTCGCCTACTTAGTTCAATATTGCCTTCTCTGACTTCCTTAAGGTCTTAGGCAGAGGCCATTATTGTGAACTGGGTGAACTGGGGACATTATTGTGCTCTTAACAATGAGCTATAACTTGTTCTCCAAACTGACTACTCCCCAGGAACCAGAATCAACACCTGACGTCCCTGGAAGAGATGCGGGAGAAATTCGGCTCTTTGTTTGGATACAATCATACTACATCATCATGCAACAAAATGGTAGACTGAAGCTTTTCAAGACTGGATTTGTTTGTTTGTTTGTATTCCTGAGCAATGCTCTTTATGAGGCTACTGGTATATATTAGAAACACATTTAAACTCCATAGTCAAACAAACACTCTCCACACACAAAAGGAGAGGTCCTGGGAAACCCCAAAGTTTACTAAGGTACCCAAGTGGGGAGACCTTAAGTTTTGAGGACCTTTAAAAAGTTCAAAGAGGGGTGGAATGGAGTGTCCTGGAGTAGGGCATATTTAGCTGGCTGAAACTTCACTGCTGCCTTTTATTGCAAATAACAACACAGTTCTACATATGTAAAGGAATATTTTATTGCATGAAACTGCAAGAGAAGACCATTCAGTCACAGGTGTTCTCAGTTCTCAGCCTTAATCTTTAGCGGATGTTAAAACGCAAGGATAGGAAAATGCATTCATATTGCTTTATGACCACTAGATGGCATGCATTTTATTAAAATACAAAAGCAGGAGGGAAAGGCTGGAGGGACTGCGCCTCAGAGAAAGCAAACGGCAGCATTTGGAAAGGCAAATTGCAGTTGAGATACACAAACAGAAATAGATTTTTTAAAAAATTCTACCCGATTCTAAAAAGGGATTTAAAGCATTGTGATTCAATACAAGTAAACAGAGACATCTAAAGAGGCATTTTGAAGTGAACTGGTACCCCGTTGGTGCAGCCCACCCGAATGCGCTGGGAGGTGGACCTGCCTCTGTAGTTACAGGGCGGTCTCTGGGAGCCTCCCCCAAGAATGCGGCAAGCAGTGATGTCAAAGGGTGTGTTGCTGTCATAGTAATTCTCGCTGGCGTAGGTCCCCCCGTCACGGCAGGTGGCATCCACGGCCATGGGGTCCCCATGGATGAAGGTGTTGGAAGGTTTGCAAACACCGTCGGTCATCCCCCTTCTCTGCATCATGAGGTTGCAATAGCGCCGGGCATCCAAGTCGCTTCTGGTCTTTGGGAAGTCGATGTGCTGCCGGATGAATTTCTCGTAACGGGATTCCCTCTGGGTAAGCGCCGGCAGGACCATCAGGAATAGGAGCAGCCAGCAGGCAGTCGTCTGAGCCATGGTGTCCGCCGCACTTAGGAATGGAGAAGGGAATTATTATTTATTTCTTTAAAAAAATTGTAAGGCAATTTGCACACAAAACTAAATGATTTTGTGTAACTATATACAGTGGTACCTCAGGTTACAGATGCTTCAGGTTACAGACGCTTCGGGTTACAGACTCTGCTAGACCAGAAATATTACCTCAGGTTAAGAACTTTGCTTCAGGATAAGAACAGAAATTGTGCAGCAGCGGCACAGCGGCAGCAGGAGGCCCCATTACATAGCTGTCAACTTTCCCCCTTTCTTAAGGGAAATTCCCTTATTCTGAATAGGATTCCTCACAAGAAAAGGGAAAAGTTGACAGCTATGCCCCATTAGCTGTGGTACCTGAGTGGTACCTCAGGTTAAGAACAGTCTCAGGTTAAGGACAGACCTCCAGAATGAATTAAGTTCTTATCCCAAGTAAAAAGCTGTTCTTATCCCGAGTATAGTAAAAGCTGAAGAGCGGCCACTGCTTTGATTGGCTAGGTGAATATCAACACACATCCTCATGCAGAATGTAGGCACCCTATATATAGAAATGAGCAAACCAGTAATATTTTAGGGAGCAGGCTAGCAGGCAGGGCCCATGACTTACATCACAGGAGCCTACACAACACAAAACACTGTTGCTGTATGTAGGTTTTATTTTATTTGTTTTTTATCTTATATTTTGGAAATGTACATCCAGTTGTTTTTTTCCTTTAATTTTTTTGGGGGCCCCCAAGAGAGTGGGGCCGGAAGCTATAGCTTGTTTAGCGTATACGTAAATCTGGCACTGTTCACATGCAGTGGAAGTCCCTAACTCACTGAGGGTTTGAGGCCCATCGGCTGACCTCACCTGGTTTAGCTTGCCAGTCAAAACTGTTCTGGGGTGTGGCTGCTGTCACATGCTGACAGTTTCTGGGAGCCACAGGTGAGAGCTGAGTGCAGGGTGGGGACCAAAGGCGGGGGGAGAAGAAGGAGCATGACACGTCCCTCACCAGAGATGCCACCCCCTCCCCTAACACCCCCCACACTCCGGAACATTTAATTATAGCAACTCATTTGAATGCTTGGGCCCTAATCCCCTCACTTTTTTCAGCAGATCCTACCTGCCTTGCAGAGCAAAATGGTCCCCTTCTGAGCTGTGTTTTTCCCTTCTCGAGATCTTGTTTTACCGAGATGGCGAAACAGATCAAGTTCCCAGAAAACCTTTTTTTTTTTTAAATAGCATATTTTGCAATCCTCTGGACTGTGTGGAAAAGTGGGAGGCTCCGTTGCAAAGCTGTTTGAGGCAAATTGGCTGGTTCTAGACCACTCGTTGCTTATTAACAAATGGATCTGGTTCAATTTTTTTTTTTTTAAAAAATCAACATCATCATCTTGCCCTTGAGAAGGTGCTGTGCTGCCAAAATGTGTCAGGGCCTCAGTGTTGAAAAAGCCAGAATGGACAAGGCTGAAAACCTCACCCCGCTGATTAAGGGCGGCAGGAGGGGGGGGGAGACTTTTGTTTCATGTTTCTAAGGAAAGAAAAGATGCAGAGCATCTGGAACTGATAATATTTGGAAAGGAAAACATGCTGGCCACTTTATTCTGTTACACATCAACCAAGTTAGGAGGACCCAGGGAGGAGTAAATAACTGCTGCTGAGAAAACTAGACTGAAGAAGATGACTGCGTTTTGGAGCTAAGGAAGAGCAGTTCAGATCAGCCTCCTCTCCCTCTGAAAGGGAAATGCCGCAGAACTTGTCCATCTTCCCTCGCTGGAACCTGAATCTTGTGGCATGGGCCTGTGCTATTGATAGTCTTGCATTCTCTGCCTTATGCTGAGTGAGGCCATCGGTTCTCCAGGATTCCAGGCACAGGACGTTCCCCGTCCTACCTTGAGATTTTAGGGACTGAACATAGGATTTTCTGTTTGCAAAGCAGAGCCACTGCCAGTCAGTGTAGACTGAGCTAGGTGGGCCAATGACCTGACTCAGTATAAAACACCTTCCGTTGTTCCTTTGGCCTGATCTAGTTGGGCACTTAAGTTATCTTAAGTGAAGAATGTGCAAGTGACATCAATATGAGCATGTGCACTCAGGGCCGGATTTAGGTTTGATGAGGCCCTAAGCTACTGAAGGTAATGGGGCCCCTTATAGGTCCAGCTGTCCTTTGTCAACAACAAATTGTTTCTGTTTTTTTGTGTTGAATATATGCTATATGGTAATTTATGGACCTAGTAGGTACCGTATCTTAAGCCATTTGCACACAACAAATAGGAGCCTACACAACACAAAACACTCTTGCTGTATGTAGGTTTTATTTTATTTGGTTTTATCTTATATTTTGGAAATGTACATCCAGTTTTTCCCCCTTTAATTTTTTTGGGGGCCCCAAAAGAGTGGGGCCCTAGGCTATAGCTTGTTTAGCTTATATGTAAATCCGGCACTGTGTGCACTAATGAACTCTGCTCAATGATGCACTGTCACTGGTCCTCCTTGCAAATTATCTTCAACTCTCTGGGGAAGGAAAGAGAGTGAGAGAGAGAGAGAGAGAGCCCTTTCTTTGTTCAAAACAAACCTTCTCTGTAACTTTCACATGCTGCTGTGAATTATTAACTTACTTATAGCTTTAGTAATTTATTAACTTGCTGTAAAAGTTGAAGTTATTCACATACACATTTTTCATTCCTCTAATAATGGTGTGTGTGTGCTCCATGAGGCAATACCCGAAGGACCTCCTCTTTCCATATCAACCCACCTGGACCCTGAGATCACCTCCTGAGGCCCTCCTTTGTGTGCCTCCTCCTCAAGAGGTCAGGAGAGTGGCAACATGAGAACAGGCCTTCTCTGCAGTGGCTCTCCATCTGTGGAACACTCTCCCCAGGCAGGTTCTCCTCGCGCCTTCATTACACACCTTTAGGCGCCAGACAAAAACATTCCTTTTTAACCAGGCCTTTGGCAGACCTGAGGGACGCGGGTGGCACTGTGGTCTAAACCACTGAGCCTCTTGGGCTTGCCGATCGGAAGGTCGGCGGTTCGAATTCCCGCAATGGGGTGAGCTCCCGTTTCTCGGTCCCAGCTCCTGCCAACCTAGCAGTTCAAAAGCACGCCAAAAAGTGCAAGTAGATAAATAAGTAGATAAATAGGTAGATAAATAAGTACTGGCCACATGACCCCAAAAAACTGTCTGCGGACAACCTTCGGCTCCCTTCTCCAGGAAGATGAGCACCGCAATTCCAGAGTCGTTCGTGACTGGACTTAACTGTCAGGGCTGACCTGATCAGCACCCTATACCCTTTAAAATGTGGCTCTTTTGGGGTGGGGGCGTTATTGTTTTGATTTTATATATTGGAATCCTTTTTGTGAACCATCCTGAGACCTCTGGGCATAGGGCGGCATATAAATTCAATAAATGAAATGAAATGGCTTGTTAGAAGGGGGTCCAGGAGGGCAAAATAGCTGGTGGGTAAAGGTTCAGTATCTCCTCTTCCCCGCTTCTTCCACTTCAAAAACACTGTCTCAAAAAATGGTCAGGGGGATACTGTGGCAGGAGACCCCCCCCCTTCATTACATCGTAATGCACAAACACCACACACACACCTCCCACCTCCCCGAGCCTGGAGATGTCCCTTCTAGAGGGGCATCCCCTAAAAGCCTTCCGTAAATAAGGAAGCACCAACTTGACAGCTCCGCACGGAACCCTTTTATTTTTCCCGTATATTTTCCCTTAGTCGACCGTAACACTCTACCTCTCCCTATCCTTATTATTGGTAGACCGGCCGCCTGAACTCTGGGTCAGTCGGCTGCCGCTTCAGCCAATCAGCATTGCTGAACAGTGCCCCTTGTGGCCACCATGCAGGTACTGCAGGCAGCAGGCGCCCACTTCTCTGTCTTTGACAGCTCTCAAATACAAAGTTTCCGAGTTCAATTGACCATGACTGATTTAATCAAAATGTTGCAACCCGTTTCCGGACAGGTGAAAGTGCTTTGAACTTCAGTATTCTTCATAAATTCGCCATAAATCAGCCGTATATCGGATCTTCACCGGACCACTTTTATTCTGCTCCACATTACAAGGACTATCAAAGGGGGGTGGCCTGATACCAGTCGGCCATAATTGCTTGACCGAGCAGGCACGTACTCTGCAGCCCTTCCCAGTTGACACGGCAATCTTGATAGCCATCTTGATGGGCTCAGACAGAAGACTATCATGGACACAATGGACTGCACACATTATTGTATTCGATACAATGACAAAGGGACCATGACCGGATTCCCCTCAGGGGGCAGGAAACACCACCTTTCCCTTTGTTCTTGTGGAATGACTCATGGGGAGGGAGAAAGGGGGCTCCGGCCAGGTGTCAGGATGCTCAGATTACCTGCGCAACCCCTCCCCTGACTCCTCCTGTTTTTAATGTAGTCATGATGTAAATATGATGCGTTTCTAGGGGTGTAGCTTAGGGGATTAGGAACTAATAAAAGTTGGGGCCTCCTTTTGTTCGGGGCTTCCATCTTGCTTCACCTCGTGGGCAGTGGGAGTCCTGTTGCGACAGTCTTTCTTCAATAAAGACCAAGCCTACAGGCTGCTGATTTGCTTCAATTTACTCTGGTCGGTGTCTTTGCTTTTTGTCCAAGGGAGCCCTCGGATTTTCCCGGTAACAATACCTCCTGCAGAGACACATCTGACCTTTGGGTTGATGCTCTATTGCTAACAATACCACCTGAAGATTTATCTTTCTCTCGGTTTCCAACAGATTTCCAAGCTGACTTGGAAGCTAGATTCCCATGTGGGTCTGAATATCCCCAGACACTTTCAAGGGGAACATTTGTCTCCCAAACAAGGGAGTTTACATTCTCCATTATATTTACTCTTGGCCTCAAAGCACCCACAGAGCTACAAACGGCAAGATGACTATTTATTAGGCATCCTGTAGAATGTGCTCAGAAGCAGCCCTGGGGTTGTGGTGCCTGATCACATGATGACAACTGGCTGTGTCTATACACATGAACTCTGCACACTGGGACAGAACTGAGTGGGGAACCAGAGTTGCGAAAGTGTTGGGGGAAGCATTCCAAGCTGCCAGACATTAATGCTGAACCATATGCGCTCTATATTGTGAATACCATATGGGTAGGGGTTAAATGGAAGGAGAAAATCTAGACATTTGGGCATGGGGAAATGGAAAAAAGGAGAAAGGCAGTGGTGACAGCTCCCCACCCTAATATTTGACTGCTATACCTTTCTTGCTGAAACCTGGTTTTGCTTCAGTCATGAGCATCAAAAAACCTCCTATCCATCTCCCAGCAGACACTAAGTCCCCCCCAACAATGATTCACTTGGAATAACTGTATGCCACCACACCATAATTCCTGACAGGAAATGGTTGTGGCCTGCGTGCTCTCATAAAATGTGTTGCAGACACCAATTGGATCTAGCCAGGACCTCAACTTTTATCGCCAATGAATCGTCCCCCTCCCCTATGGTATATCTAGCTAAACTTGAAACCCCTAAGCGCTGGAGGGCCTTTACCTTGGCTCGATGTCATGCCCACCCTTCAGCTGTCCTTGAAGGCCGATACAGGAAGATTGCTTACCTGGAGAGACAATGCGCCTGTGACTCTGGACAAATAGAAACAACAGAGCATGTGCTTCTCCAATGTCTTTATTATAGAGACATTTGTACTACCCTCATCTTACCATTACTGCATAAGTACCCAGGGTGCACAGGACAATTCTATACCTCCCTGCTGCTTTCAGATACCAATCCTGCTACAACATACGTTCCAGATTCTGCACAGCAGCGCTCAAAATTCATCGGATGATGACCTGTGACACAAACTAGATATAATGAGCACTCGTATTAGAGTGCTCTGTAGACTGACAGCTATAATCTTATATATACTAACCTTTTATGCTCTTTCATTCTTGTCTAATGTTCCTAACTCCTCTTTTAGACTCTTAGTTTCTTTTGGATTCTGATAGACTTTTATATATATATATATACTTTTTGTTTTAACTGCTTTTTTTTTTAAAAAAAAACCAAAACCAAAACATTTTTAGACTTTAAATGATTGTACCCTTCCCTCCTTAAGCTGGTCTATGACCGTAATAAAGATTTGATTTGATTTGGTTGCAGCCTACCACCCATGTGGGCAGAAACACGAAAGAAAATCTCAGACAGTGCAGTACTGCATTCCACATTCCCTCCCTTGGATGCAATAAGAAAAAGAAAAAGAAATGAAATTAAACACACATCAAATGCTATGCAACTTTCTCCTCAGTTTAATAGTGACAGACATTGCTGGTTTAACAGAATCAAAGCAGGTTTCTTTGCCACTATAGTTTAAGGGTGTTTTCTTTGTTTGCTTTTTAATTGCAGTAAAGCAGAGCTGGACAGAATGGCAGCAAAGGGGGGGGGGGGGGTTCAGTGGAGTTGCAAGGGATGGCATAATTGTTAAAAAGCTGAATATTTGGGATCTGGGCGTTGGAAATCTTACACTGTGACAATGATGCTTTCGTCAAAGTGCACAGGCTCATTATTCTGATTACAGGCAATGACGATGTATCTGGATGACTTGTTATCAGAGTACTTGCAAGGTGGGCGAGTTGAGCCGCCTTTGTGCTTGCAGGTGGTGACAGTGAAGGGGCGGAGAGCGATCCTCAGCCCGTTTCCATAATCCTTCCCTCCAGATGCAGTGCACACAGATTTGATGTTATTCTTGGTGCCGTGGATGAAGGTGTTCACTTCCTTGCATGCTGGTTTGTCCAGCCCACGTCTTTTCATCATGACGTCACAATACTGCTTTCCAACGCTGCTCTTGGGATTATCGTAGTGCTGCCTTAGGAACTTCTCATAGGGGGTTTCACAATAGGCTCCTAGTGCCAGAACAGACACCAGAAAGGTGAGGAGCACAAGGCCAGATCCCTTGAAAGGCATCATCGTGGGCGACCGTTGCCTGAAAGAGATACCTGGGGAAAAAGTAAAGTGGGTGTGTAAATGCTTTCTTTCTGCTTGCCCCCAGAGGGTGCTTTGTGAAACAGCTTGGAGTTCAAATGAATGCTGTACTGTATATCCTTGCAAATTCTTATCTGCAAATGTTGTGGTGGATGTTATCTAGTCATGATCACATAACCATGTGAATATTGATACAAACCAGTCACATTGCAGCTTATGCATCTTATAGCAGAAGTTTAAGACACAATTTAAATATTTTTTAAAACCACTCTAAGTAGAATAATGAAGCATAACCACCCGCCCTACCCACTCGCCACTCCCAGTCTTCCCCTCCCCCTCTTCTTCTTCCTAATTGTTTAAACCAATTCATAAACCAAGAATTTATGCATTCACCACTAATAATGAAACACATGTTGTAGATATTCTTCAACAATTATTATGCTATTTTTGTGATATACAAATGACATGAGAAAACTTGGTGTACTTATTTGTATAACATCATTCTTGTTTGTAAAACCCAATAAAAAAACCAATATAAAAGAAGAAGCTTGGACCATTCAGGGAGAAGGAGGCAAAGAAGATAGGATATTTGTACAAGCTCAGTTAAGTTTCTGGCTGAAGTGAGATGTGAGCAAGGGACTCACTGGTCTGAATCTGAACTCCAGACTAGCACTGAGAGACCAGGGTTCAAATCCCCACTCAGCCGTGAAGCCCATTGGGAAACCCTGGGTCAGTCTTAGTCTCTTACCCTAGCCTGCCTCACGGGATTGATGAGAGGATTGACTGAAGGAGGAGAACGATGGATGCTGCCTTGAGCTCCTTGGTGGAAAGGTGGGGTATAAATCAACCAATCAACCAATCAATCAATCAATCAATCAATCTCCCTTTTGTATAAACTCCCTTAAAATCCTTCTGAAAGTCTTCGTCAAGCGCAACCAGTAGCTCAACAAGACAGCGGGGTATAAGATTTATTCCTTAACCTTTAGGTTAAAGTGCTGTACACCTGGGAACACCATGAGCTTTAAGTAGCTGGGTTGGTGTTGCAGCATCAGTAGATTTAAACAATTGTTCCAATTGTTGCTATATTTTGCCTGCTATAATCTTTTCGCATAGCCTTTTACATAAATACATCTTAAGCTCCCCCCCCCCTTTTCTAATAGGATTTAGTAAGAGCTAAATTGGAGTCACTTTTGCATGTTGCAATTTGTGCACACAACAGCTCCCACATCTTGTGGTTTAACGTTGTATGTTCACCCCTCTTAAAAATATATATTCCCCTAATAATAACTGCTTGCTTTATATTCTGCTTATGTTTCCCAGGCACGTAATGTTCTCTGACATTTCCCTTTTTCTAAGATTCCATTGTGTGGAATGTAATGTGCTTTGAATTTCCTTAGTGTAGATTATTACTCCCATCCAGGCCCATGAGAGGATGGGGGGCAGCCAAGTACTGCAACTATGAGTTGGGCCATAGGGAAAGCCCCATGGAGGCCATGCTTTCCACAAAGTCCCAAGCACCCCTTGTAAGGTCGTGTCACCATGGATGTTAAAATGCCCATGGACAACCAAACTAGGTGTCTCCAGGAGAACATCTGCCACGACCTGAAGCAGCTCAGGCAGGGAATCCTTGGTGCAGCAGGGAGGTCAGTACACCAAAAGGAATCCTGTACTGCCCTTACTGCCCAACCTCCAGAACATGCACTCAGAGAACTGGGTCTTCCCAATAGGACACCTGGTACAAACTAATGACTTCCTAAAACTCACTGCAACCCCACCTCCCCACCCATATGACCTGGGTTGCTGTGTGTAAGAGAAACCTGGTGGGCAAGCAGCGGCAAGAACAGGCCCATCTGCTTCATCCAACCAAGTCTCTGTTACACATGCCAGGTCAAGTCCTCCATCCACAATCAAGTCGTGGATGACAGCCATCTTGTGAATCATTGACCTGGCATTGCACAGCAGCACCTTAAAGTCATGTGGGTCTCCCTTGCTGAATCCAGTATCGGACAAGACCAGACCCGGAGACAGGGATAGTCTTCAAACAACGACTAAACCTGCCTCCTCGGTAATGACATGGTCATAAATCCACCATTACTCTGACCTTTCAATAACTGTTACGCTCTTAGGCATCAACCACCAGACCCAATAACTTACTATTTCTTCTCTTTAGCCTCCTGTCTTCTCTCTTAGCCTCTCTTCTGTTTTGCTCAGCTCCAGATGATACCCTGTCAATGCTTTGTCCAACCTTTTATCCTCTAGCGGCCACAGCTTCTGGCCAATAGCACACGGCCAGGTTGCAAGGCAGTCTTCTATTGGACCTCAGCCAAGGTTCAATAGGAATCCTTTAGTGAGTGACCCTCAGAACACCAATTGGATTGGTCCTTTAGGATGAATGGAATAATGCCCCCAACAATAACAGCGTGATCCTAGCCACTTCCTCCAGCCAGCCCAGAGCATGCCCCTAGCGGTCAACTTCCTCTTCCTCAGTATCAGATCACGCCAGTCATGAATGGAGAATTAAATGCAATTTTGCAAAGCAGCTCAGATATGCCGAAATGTGTTTTCGAAAGCCAAAGCTGACGAAAAGCCTTCACAATGTTTCTGGAAAAGGGCCAGCGTTGCAACTGTAATCACTAGGAACCCCTTTTTAGTCACTGCCGAGAAATCCACACTCAAAAAGGCCAGTCATAAGATACAACTCAATTAATACTTCAAAAACAACAACAACACAAAAACCTGAAAATGCAACTGATTGCCCACAAGGCAACCAACTGAAAGATGAACTTGCTGCCAAGCAAGGATAGCTCAATGGCAACCTTCAGGAAATGGGGATGCCAGTTGTCAGGGAACTGCCATCAGTGCCGGAGGGAGAGAGCAAAAGCCAGAGGGATCATAGAGAGCGTCCAGCGATCGAGAGAAGCAGCCCATCTTCTGGGGAAGGAAATCAGCGTAGCACCAGTGGAGAGGGGGGGAGGAGCAGGAGGCTGAAGTGGCGAGGTGGTCCCATGACTCCTTGCCTGGGACCAGCGGGGAGAGTAGGGGTCCTCCGTTGCCCACGCCCTCTCTGCGCAGAAGGCTCCCGCGCAGAGAGAGAGGGCGTCAAAGAGCTTCTTTGCTGGAAGAAGTTTAAGGAACACCCACTGACGGATTCTGCCAGGGACTGAGTCAGCCATGGGTCCGGACAGATAAGCCCAGCCAGGTGTTTGCACCCAGCCAGGGAGATAGTTGCCCGCTTGCACACGAGCAACCCCTAGAAAACATTACACCAGTCCTCTGAATTTGAGGCAGAAATGAGGCCCATACCTTTTCTATTAATCTGTGGAAGACTTCACTTGCATAGGCCAGGGGTCGGCAAGGCTTACTAGGCATGGGCAGGATCACTCCCGCAGAGATCCTCCGTGGGACGGGCAGGCGCAGCACGATGCCGGAAATCTCTTCTGCGCATGCCCAGATGCCAAAAATCACACCTGCACAGAAGGATTTTGGCATCTGGGCATGCGTAGGAGCGATTTCTGGAGCCACGGAAGAGAGTCCCTGCGCTGCGCTGGTTTAGCGCAGCACGTGGGGACTCGCCAAGCAGGTGGCTGGGTTCGGGGGCACTCATGGGCCGGTTAAGCGACCCTCATGGGCCTCCTCTGGCCCATGGGCCTTAGGTTGTCGACCTCTGGCATAGGCCAAGGATGGGGAACCGGGTTCAGCTGGTGGGGGCAGGTCCTTGGTTTTCCCCACCCTTGGTATGCCATTTTAACAAGTGTCCATCACCTGACATCACCATGATGTCAAAATATCAATTCTTCCTTGCGAGTGTTGTAAGCTGCGCTAGAAAGGAAAATGCAAAGCCAGCTAAGCAAGGCTGGAAATTTCTGCCATGGAAACATGGGAAGTTAGATGACCAGTGCTGTCTTCACTTTCTGATCCCAGGGAACCTAAAGTCCAGCTTAGTCTGGAAGCTCCGCAACTGGAATTATTATTTTAAAAAACCAAACATAGCTCTATCACCTTGCCTTGAAATAAAACAAAAGGAGCTTATTATTTTGAATTTTGCTCATTTAATCCCCCCTTTGCCTCTTCTCACTTTCATATCGCCTCTTTTTATGTGTAACTATGTCCTGCCTTCTCTTTTTTTATAAGATATTTATTAACCTTTTTTTTAAAGAAAGACATAAGTTCACAAAATATAAAAAATAAGAACAAAGAGTTACAAAGATAACAAAAGAACATAGAAAATAAAAAAATAAAAAGAGAAATACAAGTATTATCAAAAAGAAAAATATATAGAAAATACATACAAAATACAAAAAACAAAATAGCTAAGAAAAAGCGTTTAAAAACAAATCCAGTTTTCAATATCTATAAACTCATTTGCTTATTTTCTTGACTTCCTCACACCTCCCTTTTTTTGTATTCCCATTTATATAATCGATTCAGCAAATCCTTACCCTCTTTCCTTAATTTTAGCTTTAGATCTTAACCTATTATAACAATATATTTTCATCCATTTATCATATTTACATATTAACATATTCTTATTAATCTTATTACCAATGCCACTTATTTTCAATCCAACATCATTTTAACATTCATTAATTTTACAGTTTTTCCGTAAGTATTCTTTAAATTTCTTCCAATCTTCTTCCACCGACTCTTCTCCCAGGTCCCGGATTCTGCCAGTCATTTCTGCCAATTCCATGTAGTCTATCACCTTCGTCTGCCACTCTTCCAGGGTGGGTAATTCTTGTGTCTTCCAATACTTTGCAATCAGTATCCTTGCTGCTGTTGTTGCGTACATAAAAAAAGTTCTATCCTTCTTTGGCACCAATTGGCCAACTATGCCCAAGAGGAAGGCCTCTGGTTTCTTCAGGAAGGTATATTTAAATACCTTTTTCATTTCATTATAGATCATCTCCCAGAAAGCCTTGATCTTTGGGCACGTCCACCAAAGGTGAAAGAATGTACCTTCAGTTTCCTTACACTTCCAACAATTGTTATCGGGCAAGTGATAGATTTTTGCAAGCTTGTCCTGCCTTCTCTTTCCTGCAGGATATTCTATAGCAGCAAAAGCCAAAGGGGTCATGCCGCACCTGATATGTTCACAAATTTAATATAGCGGTCATTCTTAAATTTATCCCATGGCTACTTGAAAATTGCTGAGGATATTGTCAGACCACTTAATAATTTTTTTCCTGTCTGTTGTAGTATTTGTAACACATGGCAACAAGTGCTCTGTTGTTTTTAATTGTATTTCAGTGCTTGTTTTGTTTCTTATATTGTATTTTATTGCATTACAATTTGGATTGTATATAATTCAGTGGAATTCACAGACACACCAATGGACCACAGTTAGAAAACATCTGGATATTAGGATAAGAGTTCACTGCTTAGAATCCACCTCTTCAGATATATCTAAAATAGTAGCATTTTTCAAATTTATTAATACAATTTTTCCTCAAAAATACTTTCCAAGTGGGGAGGAAGGAAAATTCTGTGCCTCAAGTTAGCAGTAATCCCCAGATTACCAGATTATTCATTCTTTTTCTCCTTAAACAACAAAAAACAGATTCCTAGCATTTATATAACTCCGTGATAAATAAATCTATTTTTCCATTTTCAGTATTTTATTCTGTCCCTTCCCTATGGAAAGAAAAAATCACTCCATCCTGTAGAATAATTGCCCAGGCCTCCAAGACTTTGAATTTCTTTCTTCTGTTTAATAGAATTCAAGTAGAAAAGTGAGGAAAGAGAATTGAAACAGCTCTCACTAAATGGCAGCAAAAAAGTTTGACATGGGAAGTGATGGATCTTTCAAAATCCATTCAAACCAGTCTAATTAATTCTTAATTTTTATTTCTTGCTCCCTCTACATCGATAGAAAGAAATAGGTGAGTATTATTACATCCAGATACTAGAGAACTTGTACCAACCATATGATTGTGAAATGTACCGTACAATTGTGACTATAAACCACTAAAAACAACATCAAAGAATGGGAACGATTATAATACAGCATTACAAAATACCACAGTTTAGGATTGTGACAGGAGCCATATTGGTTATAGCTGCTTGTGCATAGTGGAAATTTAACTGAGTTAAAACATTGCTTCTTTTCTGGGGATACGTGGGGGTATGCATACCCCTAAACTTTTTCTGAATTGAAGTTTGGCCTCATTGAGGTGCAGTATTTCAAAATGAGAGTACCCCTAAACATTTTTTTAAAAAAGAAAAAAAGCACTGGTTAAAACTATAGCAAAAGTACTGACAAGACACGCGGACAGCTACCCAGCAAGAAGCAGAAGTAAGTATTAGGTGGTTTCTGGTGAGCAAATCAGATGTTACAGAATCTGAGCCACAAAAAGTAAATCGTTGGCTTGCTTGACAAATCCACAGGAGCCTAACCACAGCAACTAACCATCAGCTTGCTTGACAAATAGCAATGCTAAATTTATAAATATTAAGACGTGATAAACAAACTTGTGTGCATGGATGGAATACACCCCCCAAAAAGCATAAAAGAATTGTGCAGAGTGGGCTTCCTAAACTCACTCCATCCAGATGTTTTTGGCCTACAACTCCCATGATCCCTAGCTAGCAGGACCAGTGGTCAGGGATGATGGGAATTGTAGTCTCAAAACATCTGGAGGGCCGAGTTTGAGGAAGCCTGGTGCAGAGGTTTGGATAGGGAGAGTCTGGAACTTGCTGCAGGAATTAATAAAGATCACCCAATGTTGCCCTTGCTTCATATCTTAGTCTTGGCCAGTTATGTCCCACCTGGGACAGGTATTGAGGATGCTACCACAGGGTCTCAGGGACAGCTTGAGAAAAAAGGTACATCTTCAAATGAGGAACAGAGATTGATCTGCCTGTCCAATGTATGTTTCTTAGCCTCTTGACTGAGTCAGATGAACGCCTGATAGAAAAAAATTAACAAATGTATTGGTTCGTGCTGTTTTAATAAGGTATAATTTGCTTAGGGACGCGGGTGGTGCTGTGGGTAAAACCTCAGCGCCTAGGGCTTGCCGATTGCATGGTCGGCGGTTCGAATCCCCACGGCGGGGTGAGCTCCCGTCTTTCGGTCCCAGCTCCTGCCCACCTAGCAGTTCGAAAGCACCCCTAAGTGCAAGTAGATAAATAGGTACCGCTTTCTAGCGGGAAGGTAAACGGCGTTTCCGTGTGCTGTGCTGGTGCTGGCTCGCCAGAGCAGCTTCGTCACGCTGGCCACGTGACCCGGAAGTGTCTCTGGACAGCGCTGGCCCCCGGCCTCTTAAGTGAGATGGGCGCACAACCCTAGAGTTGTACACGACTGGCCCGTACGGGCGGGGGTACCTTTACCTTAAATTGCTTAAAAGCATGGTTTCCTAGCTGTGTGCAGCAGCAATACAACATACAAAATCAAATCAAATCAAGTTGAAAATAAAATTTGGGTGGGGGTGTCATTTAAAACGGCTGCTGAAATTTAAAAAGTCACCGTTTTGTATGAGTTTTGTGTGTTCTGAAAGGAATCATATAAGTAGGTGGATCGTGCTTACAACATTGCCTATGCCAGCCACTGAAAGGTGTAAAAGACATAAGTGAAATCAGAAAAGAAAAGAAAATGAATATGAAAGAAAAAGTGATTGATATGTGTTGTATGTGCGATATAACATTGTTTTTCTCTACCTGTTTTTGCGGTTTAAATTGACAATGCTTTAAACTGAAACACTTCTTGGATGGGTCTAGATCCAGCCACAGAGTCAGCTGGGTACATTAACCCAGGCATAGCCAGCCGGGGGTGGGGGGTAGGGGGAGGCTGCTAGAGACCTGAAAGACTTATGCTGTCATGACAAGAATGCCCCGTGCCAACCAGTCAGGGAAATATCTCCCACAGAGACACATCTGACCTTGGGGTTGATGTTATATTGATGCCATTTGAAGATTTCTCTCTCTCTTGTTTTCCAACAGACTTCCAAGCTGACTTGGTAGTGTGAGTCCCAAGTGTGAGGTACCACTGTATTTGCATTTTGTACTGGCAGCTAATTACTGTCAGTGGTTTCCCAGAACAGTCACATGACTCACGAAACTAGCTTGAAGACCTGAACGAACACCAATGTTTATCTTGCTACATCCACATTGGATGCCAAAATGTCTGAGGTTACCAGCTTTAATTTTCAGAATTAATGCTTTTGTTTAGCCCATACTTAATTAAAAATAAGGCCACTTGTAGAACTTAGGTATGACAGCAGAAAACCTCGTGTTCTGCGGGGAAACCCAGCAATATTTTCATTCACAGATTGTGCAAAAGCACCCTGCCTGCCAAAACCCCTCCAACGCCACCATTAAGAAGCAGGTGTTCTCCTGTTAATTAGAGCTCAATTTGGACTAAAGAACAGGCATGTGCTTGAAGTGATGAGATTACAAACTGCGGAATAGAATCAGCTGCAAGGTCATTGAGGTTTGAACTTGAGTTAACACTTCATTCGGTGCAAAAGACGGTGTGGGAGCAGGGGAGCCTACAGTTTCTTTATATCAAGTTTTCTTCTCTACGTTTATGATTCAGCAATCATAATTCAGAATTAATGTTTTCATTTAGCTACAGCCCATACATAATTAAAAATGAGGCAACTTGTAGAACTTAGGCAAGACCGCAGAAAAACCTAGTTTATGGGCTGGCAGCCACTAATATTTTCATTCATAGATTGTTGCCGACATGCTATTAAAGCAAATGTTGTTATGGTCTGCTACATTAATGTATTTACTATGTGTGACCCATAGTGGGTAAAACATAGCCACATTTATTTTGTTTTTTATTGATGCCAGTCATTATAGAGGTTGATTCTGGCATAGGGAAAGCATTCCGGTAACAGGTAGGCTGCCTTCTGGTCAATATCTCATCTTCTTCCCATTGGCCACAGGCTGGAAGGGAGTTACCAGGCACCAAGGTCCACCCTGGTACAAGCCATTTCTGCAAAGCCCATCTTGCAGCGGCCATGTTTCCCAGTTGTGAATTAATACATTTCTGTTTTCCTGGCTCTATCTCTTGTGATTCAGATAAGCTAGCTGTGAATACTTCTGAACCCCACTTGAATGTCCCATTATCTCCAGCTTACACTGGATGGCACATCCTCCTCATTCATCATTTGCATGGGGCATAGCCACCAATGCCCCATCAAATGAAGCCACACTAGGCTCAATCCCTGCCTTCCTTCTGTAGTTTTGTAAGGCTTGTTCACACAGGAGCAAAGTCTATATTTTCGTTGGCTGGTCTTGTGGCATCCCTGTGACATCTTCCCTATCTCAGGGTTGCCCTGGACATTTCCTACTAGGAGTGTTTCAAACACACACACATAAAAACACATTTGCATAGTCCCTAATGGTAGGATTGGGACCCCAGGGGAAAAGGTCTGGGGCAAGGTAGAGAGGATGTCAGGTGTATTTCCCTACATTAATGAGGATGAAATGTTCATACAGATCCACATTGGGCTTTGGAGCTGAACCACAGGGTCAAAACATCAAGAGAGGAGGCCATGTCTATAATCCCCATAGTACAGCTTTCAAAATCTGAACAGACATTTCTTTAAAAAGTTAGTGTTTAGTCTTCCAGAGAGACACCTTTCATCAAGTAGGGAGCAGAAGGACCTGATACTTCTGCTGGTGCTCAAATCTGGGTTGCTATTTTTTTAGTACCGTTAGCCAATACAACTTGAAATCTAAAATTCTGGTACTTGGAAGGTGTAGTAAAGTTAATACATTTCAAGAAGTTGTTCTTTGGTCATGTAAAAAGCAAGGCCTTGTGGGAAACCAGCAAGCCACAAGAATTATGGGAACTAAGTCCTGTTGCTTTAACCCGCAGACCAGCAGCCTCCAAGAGTGTGAAAGAGATATCGCAGGAAGGAACTCTCTGGCTGATTTAAGGGTTTGACACCTGGGGTTGAAGTTATGCACATTCACTCCCGTGTTGTTATCTATCGTTTAATTGCCTGAGAATGTGCATCTGCATAAGCTCCACGGAAGGGAGGAAAAACCTTTGAACTAGGTTCTGGAGCCTTAATTGGCCCAGCTGTCACAGGTTAAAATTATTAGCCCACAAGCTGGTCATTGGAGAATTTGAATGTAACCTAGGATTGTGATTGGACCTGGGGTTCTGGTTCCACGTGCAATTTGTGAATAAAGATCTTAGGAATGGCTGGGGAAAGCGCTCTGAAATCCGCCCGGCTGCTAACGTTTGACCTGGCAGCCGTCTAGCCGTCGTTTGTCTCTTTGTGATGAAGATTTTCTAAGACTTCTGAATGTGGATCAACTGAAGGACTTTGAACTATCCTATCTTTGCCTTAGTGTGTAGAAGTGAGTATTTAGTCAGCTATACTAAGCAATGTTCTTATTTTTATCTGCATGTAATCCACAAGAGATGTTCCTACTTTTATAAGCATGTTAACTTTATGTTTTTTAAATAAATTTTAGAAAAGAAACTCTTTTCTGTCCTAATTTGCCTTTCTGAGGGAAAAGCTAAATCCAACGCCTGACTTCTTGGTTACGCTATACCTAAATAATTTCTGTCTGCAAGTTGTGGATGCAACCTGTAGAGTGGGGCAGCCGGTAACATAAGAGCATAGTCTTCTTCCTCGGACTGTGGCTCTAGGCACCCCGGAAGACGAGGGAGTGGTGGCAGCCTACCTAGTCCTGTTGCGTTTTGTATCTGTAAAAAAAGTAAAGGGGTCCCTGGCCAGCGCTCCAGAAACCTGACTCAGCTGGAGGGCAGGAGCAGGTGAGGGAGGGGCGAGTGGCTGGGACCTTTACTACAAAAGGAATTTGGAAACATTATTTTGGTCAGTGAGAAAAGCACAGAACTGGTAGTGCTGTGAGAAAAACAAATGGAGGTGGACCAGAAAGCCACAGACAGTTTCATGGATTTTTAATGTTCATATTTTATTGAAATAATTTTGGTTATAAAGAAATAGAGTGATACAGAGGAAAAAAGGGGTAGAGAACAAAGCTGTATATAAGAAATATATATTCCATGTCTGCTTATCTGAGTCACAAGATGGAAGAGTTAGAAAAGGGGCCGGGTTTAAATAAGCAACCAGGGATACTACAAATAACTGCTTGATCGCACAGCAGCAAGAATCATGAGAAAAGGAATGAGATCATAGTTTTGTATAATGAAAAACGAGGTAGGAGATGAACAGTGGGACAAAGTGGAGGCCAAAGTGATCAGAGTGGCCTTTTCACCCTCAATAAGGAAGGAATCCTGGTGACAATCCAGTGGTGACTTCTGAGCAGGTAAAACAGACATTTGCTTATGTAAAAGGACTTCTTCAACTCCTCCTTCATGCAATCCTCTTGCCTTTGCCCAGACCTGCCCTGGAAGATTGGGGGACTACCTTGAGAGGTTTCTTGAGAGGGATGCAGTGCGGGGGAGGGGGGAGGGGGGAAGTGTAGGGGGCTGCTGAGTGTCGGAGAGGATGGTAGCGGAGGTTTGTTGCCTGAGCAGAACTCTGCTTGTGCAACAATGGCATTCAAAATCTTAAGTCAATTGGGTACCCATTCTTACATAAAAGGGAAATTCTCCTAGTAAATGGATAACCGTAGTAGTCGAAGTATTCTTTAAAACAGATGGTGATTGGAACAGGAGATGCGCTCGGCATGGGACCAGTTTCAAGTATGCCCTTAACAGTGCAGATATTTTTAAGATCCTGGTCTGAGACATGAATGAAAGTGTGTGATTCTCCATATATCAGGCCTCTTTTGCTTCTTAAATAGTTGCAGTAATCTATGACTACAGTCTTTGGGTAATCGACATACTCGTGTTTGAAGGATTTGAAGTCCCAGGAGGCTTCAGTCCCCAGCACCATCCAGGAGAGCAAAACCAAGAGCAGCCATAAAGGACAGGGCCCCTTGGCAGCCATGGCTCGCTGTGGCTCTTGGTGGTTGTTCTGTGCAGAAAAAAACAGGAAACAGTGTAAAGTTCAACAGGGCATTTTCATGCTTTCCCTTTTCCCATCAGATTTATTATATAACCCACTTCCCAGGAAATATCAAGAAAAAATCTGAAAAGGGCTAGTACAGCCTTGCTCAAATTGTAATCCTAATTCCCTCATTAGGTAGTTATGAGGCTGCCTAATGCTGCCGTCAGACACTGCCCCATCTACTTCAGTACTGTGGTACCTCAGAAGTCAAACAGAATCCCTTCTGGAACTCCATGTGACTTCCGAAATGTTCAGAATCCAAGGCACAGCTTCTGATTGGTTGCAGGAAGCTCCTGCATCCAATCGGAAGGTGGGAAGTTGCATCAAACGTTTTGGTTCCAAAGAACGTTCGAAAACCGAAACACTCACTTCCAGGTTTACAGCATTCAGGAGGAAAATGTTTGACTCGCAAGGTGTTCGGATCCAAGGTACGCCTTTATTGTCTAGTATTGAGTTGTGGCCCTTCCCCATTCCCATCTCTCTTCCTCCACCCCATTACAACTATGAAACAATAGTTTAGATGACAGGCAGATTGAAGAAATGAATAAAACTAAGTTTCAGAGACTAATAAGCACCTCAAAAATTACACAAAAATTAGTCTCTGCAAAGACAATGAATGACACCATTATTCTTCATGTCACAACAGCAGGAATAAACAGGCGTGAGTTCTCCAAATTAGCATACTGAGATTCCCTAAGTGCCAAACTGTTAACCTTAGTCAGAGTGTGGTGGCCTCCTCAGGTAACTTATTCAGTTTGTCATGAAATAATAGCAATTTATTGATTTTATTGCCAATGTCTTTTTATTGCCAGAAATAAGGAACAGTGTTTGACTCCCAGGGCAGCATAAGTACAACCAACTGAAAAAAAGGTAGTCCCTACTCACAGGCTGAAGATTGTAATGATACAAAAGGACAAAGGGATGAGTGAAGAAGAAAAAGACAGACCTCTGTGCCCGTCCTTAAAGTCAAACAGACGAACTAAGAAATTCATAAAATTTATTCAAGTCAGACCCTGCTTTCTCTTTGAGACATCCCAATGATGACTTGTCATCCACTTTCTAGATTTCTAGATAAATGTGAACACCTTTGAAATGGGCACCTTTCATGACTGTAAAATTATCCTAAATCTCGGAATGTAGCTTTTCCCAATGAAGCTTCATTTCCCTGTACGTAGAGCTTTACTTCCTACTTTCTGCTGTTCATACCTTCTCAAAATGTACATTTGTATATAAGCATACTGGGCTTCCTTGTACAGGGGTAGTGGTACTTACATGACTTAATCTTTCTCCAAAAATTAAACAATAGCACATAGCAATATTTGAATTCCGGAGAAAACATTGTAACCTAAATTTCAGCATGGCTGTTACATACAGTCATCCCATCAGCCTTCTGTACTCTGAATTGATGCAGCCAGTCCACAGCTTAGCCACCACATCTATTGTCAGAGAGCTTGTGCTCAAAGATGATTGGCTGCCAGTGAAATGCAGGTAAAGAATAGGGCTGCCATGATTAATACTTAGGAGAAGGAGTCACACAAAGGTTAAATATTTATTCACAAAAATGTATATCTGCATACAGAAATAAAATTCGGGGGGGGGGATACAAGGAGAAAAGTGTTGTTAAACATGGAAAAGGTTTATTCTATCAAAGATGGGGGGAAACTGAAATCAAGTATGGAAGAAAAGAAATGACAGACAAAGTTTAGCTATTCAAAAGCTGGCTGATTTAAAACCTGCCTGCAGTTTGCCTTCTAGGCCACCTTTCCCACTCCTGAACAAAACAATGAACATAGCTTTGTAGATGAGCATGTCGAGGCCTTTTTCTTACCTAGTATAATAGAAATTGGTCTCCCAAAGAGTTGATCGAAATATGTTCTTTCACTCGTATGTGCCTCTGAGCATCCTTCAGGAAGAGAAACCTTATATAGAGAGAATTCAGCTATGGTGGATGATGATACGTGGAAAATTGTTACTGGATGTCCTGGGACAAAGGCTGGAAGCCTATTTTTCCCCCAGTAGGAGATGGAAATGAAGCATCATTAGTAGAAAAACATGTAGGTCTAATTTAATTGAGCTTGAATGTTCTGGTAGGACGCATTCTGTACCCAACAGGTTGACGGTACAGCTGATGTCTATATTCTCACGTGAATATTTTTACTCTAGACTGGCATATTACATCATGCAATGCATGGGAAAGTGTTCATCCACCCATATTGATCTGGGCTAATCCTGATTCTCTACAGTGGATACAGTGCTTATAGCATGAATGTTTCCCCTTGTTAGTAAAGACTCACTGGAAGACCAAGAGGCAGATATCTTCTACGTAGGGGTGCGTCTGGATGCTTTGTTGTCGCTTGAGGCTAAGGTGGCATCAGTGGCACAGAGTACCTTCCATCGACTTCAGCTGATGGCCTAGCTCTATGCCTATCTGGACATAGACAGCCTAACTACTATTGTCTATGCTCTGGGAACCACTAGGTTAGATTACTGTAAGGTGTTCTACTCAGAGCTCTGAAGACAATTCAGAATCTTCAGTTATTGCAGAAATCAGTGGCCAGGGCAAGATTCTTCGGTCATATTACACCAAGCCCAACTGCACTCATTTCCAGGCCCAACTCATGGGATGGGGGATTATTGATTATGCATTTATTTTTGGTTCTTATATTCAGCATGTGTTTTGTGTTTTTTATACTGTATTCTTATGCATTATTATTGTATTAAAATATTATTTCTAGAGGTAAAAGCTGTATCCACCAGCCAAGTCATAAGACGTACTACAAGGCTTTCCAATTAAAACAGTTGACGCACATGATTAACTCATCTTCAACTCTCTGGGCCAAAATGGAACTGGAACCCTCACAAATCTCTCCTAATGCTTTATCCTTCCTGAAAACTTCACGTACTTGCATTAGCAAAATAAGGTTGCAATGTACCTTGGGTTACAGACGCTTCAGGTTACAGACTCCTTCAGGTTACAGGTGGTGGTGTGGCGGCAGCGGGAGGCCCCATTAGCTAAAGGACAGTCCTCATGATATGCAAATTCCTGTGCTTAGTATTTCATATGAATTTTTTTTTAAAAAAGTATCTGTTGGAGATTTTGTGGGGGTGAAATAATGTCTTTGGGGGGTGTTTTCTGAAGTTGCCATAGCAACCCCCTCAATGTCATCCATCTCCTCCCCTCCCTCTGCCTGCGAGCTTTCCGAGTCTGCTGCTCTATCTGAGTCTGGGAACTCTTGATGAAGGGGGGCTGAACTAACCCACTCTGCTCTGTCTGTGGCTGCCGTCCCTCCTCTCCAGAGTCGGACACTTTCCAGGTGTTCTATTCAGCCACTTCCCTGACAACTAGGGTGCAGGAGGACCTGAGACTTCTGCAGGTGCTGAAATTTGGGATTTTTAGTAGAGTAGCCAATACAATTTCAAATCTAAAATTCTGGTACTTGGAATAAATTTGGAAACATTATTTTGGTGAGGTGAGAAAATCACAGAACTGGCAATGCTGCCAGACAAACAAAGGAAATTGGACCAGAAAGTCACAGACAGTTTCATGGATTTTTAATGTTCCTATTTTATTGACATATTTTTAGTTTTAAAAGAAACAGAGTGATACAGAGAAAAAAGGGGGAAATAAGAAAGCTGTGTATAAGAAATATATATTCCATGTATGCTTATCTGAGTCACAAGGTAGAAGAGTGACAAAAGAGGCCGGGTTTTAATAGGCAACCAGGGATACCACAAATAACTGTTTGATCCCACAGCAGCAAGAATCATGAGAAAAGGAATGAGATCACATTTATATCATGAAAAGCGAGGTAGGAGATGAGCAGTGGGACAAAGTGGAGGCCCAAAGTGATCAGAGTGGCCTTTTCACCCTCAAGAAGGAAGGAATCCTGGTGGCAATCCAATGGTGACGTGTGAGCAGGTAAAACAGATATTTGCTTATGTAAAAGCACTTCTTCAACTCCTCCTCCTTGCAATCCTCTTTCCTTTCCCCAGGCCTGCCCTGGAAGATTGGGCGACTACCTTGAGAGGTTTCTTGAGAGGGATGGAGTGCAGGAGGGGGAAAGTGTAGGGGGCTGCTGAGTGTCAGAGAGGATGGGAGCTTACGTTTTTTGCCTGAGCAGAAGTCTGCTTGTGCAACAATGGCATTCAAAATCTTGATTCAATTGGGTATCCGTTCTCACATGAAAGGGAAATTTTCCTAGTTGCCTCAAAAGTGTGGTAGCTGAATTTATATTTTATACAGTTGGTGACTCGAATGGGAGATGAGCTCAACTTGGGACCAGTTACTGGGGCACCCTATGAAGTGCAGATGTTTTTAGATCTTGGTCAGAGACATGAATGAAAATGCATGCCATTGTGTAATACAAGGCTCTTTTCCTGAGTAAATAATTGCAGTAATCTTTGACCTCAGTCCTTTGGTTTGAAGGATTGGAAATCCCAGAAGGCTTCAGTCCCCAGCACCATCCAGGAGAGCAAAACCAAGAGCAGCCATACAGGACAGGGCCCCTTGGCAGCCATGGCTCGCTGTGGCTCTTGGTGGTTGTTCTGTGCAGAAAAAAACAGGAAACAGTGTAAAGTTCAACAGGGCATTTTCATGCTTTCCCTTTTCCCATCAGATTTATTATATAACCCACTTCCCAGGAAATATCAAGAAAAAATCTGAAAAGGGCTATGACAGCCTTGCTCAAGTTGTAATCCTAATTCCCTCATTATTTAGTTATGAGGCTGCAGTCAGACATTGGCCCATCTACTTCACTACAGTGGTACCTCAGAAGTCAAAGGGAATCCCTTCCGCAACTCCGTTTGACTTCCAAAATGTTCGGAAACCAAGGCTTGGCTTCTGATTGGCTGCCCTGTGCCTCCCTGCCAACCAGTCAGGGAAATATCTCCTGCAGAGACACCTCTGACCTTGGGGTTGATGTTACCTTGATGCCATTTGAAGATTTCGCTCTCTCTTGGTTTCCAACAGACTTCCAAGCTGACTTGGAAGTGTGAGTCCCACGTGGGTCTGAATATCCCCACATACTTTCAAGGGGAACATTTGTCTCCCAAAGAAGGGAGTTTACATTCTCCTTTCTATTTATTTCCAGGCCTCCAGGCTCTCACAGAGACACAAATGGCAATTTAAAGATGCAGTATCCAAAAAACAGCACAGTAAATGCAAACAGAAGCCATGTGTCAGAAACCTTCAATGAAACAGCTGAAATCTAATTCCGTGTTCAAACCCCCTGGGGGTAGAGATTTCAATCAATCAATCAATCAATCAATCAATCAATCTAGTTTCTTGTTGGTGGAATAATCTAACGTGATTTTTCCTCATCCCAAGTTTTCTTTGATTAACCCAAAGTGAGATCTGAGGACGAGACTCATTGCCTAGCACTGAGAGACCAGGGTTCAAATCCCCACTCATCCTTGAAGCTCTTTGGGAAACCAATTTCTCCCCACCTCTCTTGTATAAATAAGATTTGAACTAGCATTCAAAGGAGGATTGCTGAATCCTAAATATAGAGAAGAAAACTTAATACAGTGGTGCCTCGCAAGACGAAAAGAATCCGTTCTGTGAGTCTCTTCGTCTAGCGGTTTTTTTGTCTTGCAAAGCAAGCCCATTGACGGATTAGCGGATTAGTGCTATTAGCGCTATTAGCGGCTTTTAGCGGCTTAGCGGCTTAGCGGATAAGTGGCTTAGTGGCTTAGAAAATGGGGGGGGGGGAGGAAAAAACCCCCGCAGGAACTCGTAAGACATTTTGTCTTGCGAAGCAAGCCCATAGGAGATTCGTTTTGCGCAGCACCTCCAAAACGGAAAACTCTTGCGTCTAGCGAGTTTTCCGTCTTGCGAGGCATTCGTCTTGCGGGGCACCACTGTATTAAGAAACTGTAGGATCCTCTCTGTCCACACCGTCTTTTTGCACCGAATGAAGTGTTAACTCAAGCTCAAACCTTAATGACCTTGCATCAGGTTCTGTTCCGCAGTTTGTGATCTCAGCATTTCCAGCACACCCCTGTACATTATTTCAAATTAAGCTCTAATTAACAGGAGAACATGTGCTTCTTAATCGCAGCATTGGAGGGTTTTTTGGCAGGCAGGGTGCTTTTGCACAATCTATGAATGAAAATATTGCTGGTTTTTTTTGCGTGGACAAGCAGAGTCCCCCAAACCCTGGGCGGCCCCCCGAGTGGAATAATGACTCAAGACAACGTGCTATGGGATTAAAATTAGCCACAACTTTATTATGTTTCAGATGAAGGTAGACTTTGGCTTAGGCATTGGGTGTTATCCCTCCCAGTCTGGGGATCTGAGGAACATCAGGGTTATCCAGAGTGTGTGGGGATGGGCTGGCTCTAGAGAACATATGTTCAAGCAGAGACCCCACCCCCCTCCCCCCGGTTACGCCGCCGTCACAGGGGAGAGCAATGACAACCTGCAGGCGTACGGCTAATGCCTCCCCTCAAACAACCCCTTTAACAGGTAACCCTGTGATCGCCGCCTCAAAGAGGAAGGGAGTGTGGGTCACTGCTACGCGCCCACTCCTATCTTGGGAAGATAGACTAAAGGATTCCGCCCAAGGCCTGAAACCGCCAACGTTGTGATGTTTTGCTATGGGAAAGGCAAAACCTGCCAAGGCAGGGAAATTCTTTTCTTGCCATTCAACAGCGACCTTCATGTAGCAGCGCCCACGTAGCTGTCTAGAAAAGGTTAACCTGAAAAGGAAGACATAACTGAGGGTGGGTAGGGTGGGAGAAGCTCTGGAGCCAACTGACGGATCCCAGGTAAGTTCCTCACCCTAATGTGTGGACAGGGTGGTCCCTCCCCCTACCTGGCCTGATCACCTTGGAAACGCCTCCCCAGGTGGGATTGGGCAACTGGCAGAGGTTCTACAAGTGGCCTTATTTTTAATTAAGTCTGAGCTGTAGCTAAACAAAAACATTAATTCTGGAAATTAAAGCCTGTAACCTCAGACATCTTGGCATCCACTGTGGATGTAGCAAGATAAATGTTGGTGTCTGTTCAGGTCTTCAAGCTGGTTTCGTGAGTCATGTGAGTGTTCCAGATATAGAATGAGCCTTTTCCAAACATGGAATTCAGCTCTTTGGACTGCTGCACTCTGGGTTGACATGGGATTGCCATATTTCAGAAAGAAAAAACCAGCATGACACCCTCAAATTGTTGAGCTTTCTTTAGGAAGACACCATCTTTTTCCAAAACCACCATTTTTTGATTGACTATCAATCTGTTTTCGAACACATTTTTAAAAGAAAAGCCTGACTAGTCTTTTAGATGCCTTTTATTTGAATAACTTTCAAAAGAGATGCCTGAAGCAACTGATATTATATTTGAGAAGTCTTGTTTATTTGTTATATTTCACTCCAATAAGACCCTTTTATCCTAACTAGAACCCAGTACAATGTATGTCCCTGGTTGCTTATTGAAATCCAGCCTCATTTCTAACTCTTCCACCTTGTGACTCAGATAAGCAGACATGGAATACAGTGGAACCTCAGTTTTTGACTGCAATCCATTCCGGAAAACCGTTTGACTTCCAAAACATTTGAAAACCAAGGCGCAAATGGCACTTCCAAGGTGCATTCGAAAACAGAAGCATTTACTTCCGGGTTTTCGGCATTCCAAAGCTGAAACATTTGACTTCCGAGACGGTCGAAAACCAAGTTTCCACTGTCCTTTGATTATGGGCATTGCTCTGATTTATTGCTGAATGCAATAAACTTACTTGGTTTATGCTGACAGGATTGTACTCTGAAAAGGAGCCACTTCATTGGGAAACAAGGGACACTTCTCAACCTCCCTTATGAAACTCCAACATGTACAGATGTACAAAAAGAAATCTTAGGCGGGGAAAACTACAGCCTAACATGTAAAAGAAAATTCAAGACAATACCTGGGATCCGTCAGGGCACGGAGGCAAAATGGAGTAGGAGAATGTAACAACTGGTTGCCCAGATCAATGAACGAGAGCACTCCACAATGCAACAGTTTATTGCAGGATGAATTCCAGAAGACGCAGGATGGCTCCAGCAAAGGCTGTGTTCGTAATCTAGGACCAGCAACTGGCAGGGTCCAGAAACCCTGGGAAATATCAAGATTTCACTTGAGCTGGGCCCACCATCTTGGCCAAGTCCTTAAATCCCCTTTGCAACATTCATGTAAACTACCGGTAGTTTCTACATAGCTTTTGTATGTTGTGGCTTATTGTCCTCAATGTGTGAGTTTACAGGCCTTTCTGACTTTGCTAAAATAACTATATTCCCTGCATAAACAGGAGAGTGTGTTTTATTCTTGTTTGTTCAGAAAACTCTGGCTTAAGTATACAAAGTCTCACAGACTGGAGAGGGGCAAACGTGAGTGGGAGTACATATTTCTTTTCTGCAAAGGTCCATTTTCCTTGGTCCCATTGAAAGGGGGAGAAAGGGGGTCCTAATAGCTCCCAGCACATCTTTTAAAATGTTTTGGGGAGAGTAAGCTTAACTTCCATGAGTCATCAGTTTTCTGTTTTGCCAGCATTGCTATTTTTATTAACAATTATTAATTGGTTGATTAATTCATCAAATTCATATACCACCCTTCATCCAAAGATCTCAGGGCAGGTCACTGAACAAAAATACAAAAGAAAACTTTGAAATACATTATAAAAACAACAATACTATAACCACCCCTCCCACAAACATATTTTTAGTGTGTTTGTTTTGGGTTTGTTTGTTTGTATTGGCTACTCTACTAAAACCCCCAAATTTCAGCACCTACAGAAGTCTCGGGTCCTTCTTCTCCCTAGTTGTCAGGGATGTGTCTGAACTGAATGCCTGGGAAGACTCTGACTCTGGAGATGAGGGACTGCAGCCACAGGCAGAGCAGGAGTGGGTTAGTTCAGCACCCCTTCATCAAGAGTTCCCAGATTGAGATAGAGCAGCACACTTGGAAAGCTCGAAGGCAGCAGAAGAGGAGGAGATAGATGACATTGAGGAGGTTGCTATGCAACAAGGAGGGAGGCAGCGTTTAGAGGGCTCTTCATTTGATAGCGGGGGGGGGGAGTTCACCCACCTTCTTCCCAAACCAAAAGAGCTGAAAGGGGTAAAATGCAACAGAAATACAAGAGAGGACAGACTGGACTTTGGCACCCTTATGTTGTGAAAGGGGCGGGGACTCAAAGTGACCAACTCATAGCTAAGAGTGGCAGGCTCGGAGCTGCTCTCTGGATGTTAATTGTCAATAAAAATGTCATTTAACTGCCAGACTCATTAATTCTTATCGGGGTTTGCTCGCCTGCCTGAATTCATTACACTATTTGATGCAAATCATGCAATCGCATGTCAACCCAGGGTGCAGCAGTCAAAAGAGCTGGATTCCATGTTAGGAAAAGGCTCCTTCTATATCTGGAAATACTCGTGCTTGGATTTACAAATCAATGCACTGAGTTCCAAAACATGGATGTGTACCAATAAAAAAACAGCAGCCATATTTACCTGAAGGAAATCTACAGTGGTACCTCAGGTTACATACGCTTCAGGTTACAGACTCTGCTAACCCAGAAATAGTGCTTCAGGTTAAGAACTTTGCTTAAGGATGAGAACAGAAATCGTGTTCTGGCGGTGTGGCGGCAGCAGGAGGCCCCATTAGCTAAAGTGGTGCATCAGGTTAAGAACAGTTTCAGGTTAAGAACGGACCTCTGAAACGAATTAAGTACTTAACCCGAGGTACCTCTGCATTGCTATTTTGTACTGGCAGCTAATTCCTGTCAGTGGTTTCCCAGAACACTCACATGACTCACGAAACAAGCTTGAAGACCTGAACAGACACCAACGTTTATCTTGCTACATCCACACTGGATGCCAAAATGTCTGAGGTTACAGGCTTTAATTTTCAGAATTAATGCTTTTATTTAGCCCATACTTAATTAAAAATAAGGCCACTTTTAGAATTTAGGTAAGACCGCAAAAAACCTCGTGTTCTGCTGGGGAAACCCAGCAATATTTTCAGTCACATATTGTGCAAAAGCACTTCGCCTGCCAAAAACCCTCCAACGCCTCCATTAAGAAGCAGGTGTTCTCCTGTTAATTAGAGCTTAATCTGGATTAATGTGCTGGAAGTAATGAGATCACAAACTGCAGAACAGAACCAGCTGCAGGTCATTAAGGTTTGAACTTGAGTTAACACTTCATTCGGTGCAAAAGACGGTGTGGGAGTAGGGGAGACTACAGTTTCTTTATATAAAGTTTTCTTCTCTACATTTATGATTCAGCAATCATAATTCAGAAATAATGTTTTCATTTATCTACAACCCATACATAATTAAAAATGAGGCAACTTGTAAAACTTAGGCAAGACCACAGAAAAACCTAATTTATGGGCTGGCAGTAATATTTTCATTCATAGATTGTTGCCGACATGCTATTAAAGCAAATGTTGTTACGGTCTGCTACATTAATGTAATTACTGTTTGTGACCCATAGTGGGTAAAACATAGCCACATTTATTTTTCATTATTATTGATGCCAATCATTATAAAGTTTGATTCTGGCATAGGGAAAGCATTCCGGTAACAGGTAGGCTGCCTTCTGGTCCATATCTCATCTTCTTCCCATTGGCCACAGGCTGGAAGGGAGTTACCAGGCATCAAGGTCCACCCTGGTACAAGCCATTTCTGCAAAGCCCATCTTGCAGCGGCCATTTTCCCCAATTGTGAATTAATACCTTTCTGTTTTCCTGGCCCTCTCTCTTGTGATTCAGATAAGCTAGCTGTGAATACTCCTGAACCCCACTTGAATGTCCCACCATTATCTCCAGCTTACACTGGATGGCACATCCTCCTCATTCATCATTTGCCTGGGGCATAGCCACCAACACCCCATCAAATGAAGCCACACTAGGCTCAATTCCTGCCTTCCTTCTGTAGTTTTGTAAGGCTTGTTCACACAGGAGCAAAGTCTAGATTTCCATTGGCCGGTCTTGTGGCATCCCCGTGACATCATCCCTATCTCAGGGTAGCCCTGGACATTTCCTACTAGGAGTGTTTAAAACACACACACACACACACAAACACCTTTGCATAGTCCCTAATGGTAGGATTGGGACCCCAGGGGAAAAGGTCTGGGGCAAGGTAGAGAGGATGCCAGGTGTACCTCCCTACATTAATGGGGATGAAATGTTCATACAGATCCACATTGGGCTTTGGAGCTGAACCACAGGGTCAAAACATCAAGGGAGGAGGCCATGTCTATAATCCCCATAGTACAGCTTTCAAAATCTGGAGAGACATCTCTTTAAAAAGTTAGTGTTTTGTCTTCCAGGGAGACACCATTCATCAAGTAGGGAGCAGGAGGACCTGATACTTCTGCTGGTGCTCAAATCTGGGTTGTTGTTTTTTTTAGCAACGGTGGCCAGTACAACTAGAAATCTAAAATTCTGGTACTTGGAAGGAATTTGGAAACATTATTTTGGTGAGTGAGAAAAGCACAGAACTGGTAGTACTGTGAGAAAGACAAATGGAAGTGGACCAGAAAGCCACAGACATTTTCATGGATTTTCAGTGTTCTTATTTTATTGACATAATTTCAGTTTTAAAGAAATAGAGTGATACAGTGGAAAAAAGGGGGAAAGAACAAAGCTGTATATAAGAAATATATATTCCATGTCTGCTTATCTGAGTCACAAGATGTAAGAGTGAGAAAAGAGGCTGGGTTTTAATAAGGAACCAGGGATACCACGAATAACTGCTTGATCCCACAGCAGCAAGAATCATGAGAAAAGGAATGAGATCACACTTATATAATGCAAAGTCATACTTTTATATGATGAAAAGCAAGTTAGAAGATGAGCAGTGGGACAAAGTGGAGGCCCAAAGTGATCAGAGTGGCCTTTTCACCCTCAAGAAGGAAGAAATCCTGTAGGCAATCCAGTGGTGACTTGTGGGCGGGTAAAACAGATATTTGCTTATGTAAAAGGACTTCTTCAACTCCTCCTTCTTGCAATCCTCTTGCCTTTGCCCAGACCTGCCCTGGAAGATTGGAGGACTACCTTGAGAGGTTTCTTGAGAGGGATGGAGTCCAGGAGGGGGAAAGTGTAGGGGGCTGCTGAGTGTCAGAGAGGATGGTAGCGGAGGTTTGTTGACAGAGCAGAAGTCTGCTTGTGCAACAATGGCATTCAAGATCTTAATTCAATTGGGTATCCATTCTTACATCTAAGGGAAATTTTCCTAATAAGGTAATAATCGTGGTAGATGTACTCATATTTATAACAGAAGGTGACTGGAACAGGAGATGAGCTCGAAAAGGGACCAGTTTCTGGTATGCCGTCAACAGTGCAGATGTCTTTAAGATCTTGGTCAGGGACATGAAGGAAAAAGTGAAATATGGGGTTACCCAGGCCTCTTTTCGTGAGTAAATAGTTGCAGTAATGTGCGACTTCAGTCTTCGGGTAATCAACATACTTGTGTTTGAAGGATTTGAAATCCCAGGAGGCTTCAGTCCCCAGCACCATCCAGGAGAGCAAAACCAAGAGCAGCCATAAAGGACAGGGCCCCTTGGCAGCCATGGCTCGCTGTGGCTCTTGGTGTTTGGTCTGTGCAGAAAACACAGGAAACGAAGCAAAGTTCAACAGAGCATTTCATGCTTTCCCCTTTTCCATCACATTTAGTATATAACCCATGTCCTAGGAAATATCAAGGAAAAATCTGAAAAGGGCTATGACAGCCTTGCTCAAATTGTAATCCTAATTCCCTCATTAGGTAGTTATGAGGCTGCCTAATACTGTCGTCAGACACTGCCCCATCTACTTCAGTACTGTGGTACCTCTGAAGTCAAACGGAATCCGTTCCAGAACTCTGTTTGACTTCCAAAATGTTCAGAATCCAAGGCACAGCTTCTGATTGGTTTCAGGAAGCTCCTGCAGCCAATCGGAAGGTGGGAAGTTGCATCAGACCTTTGGGTTCCAAACAATGTTCGAAAACTGAAACACTCCCTTCCAGGTTTACAGCATTCAGGAGCCAAAGTGTTTGACTCGCAAGGCGTTCGGATCCAAGGTACGCCTTTTTTTGTCTAGCATTGAGTTGTGGCCCTTCCCCATTCCCATCTCTCTTCCTCCACCCCATTACAACTATGAAACTATAGTTTAGCTGACAGGCAGATTGAATAAATAAATAAAGCTCATTTCCAGATACTAATCAGCACCTCAAAAATCACACAAAAATTAGCCTCTGCAAAGACAATGAATGACACCATTATTCTTCATGTCACCACAGCAGAAATAAACAGGAGTGAGTTCCCCAAATTAGCATACTGAGATTCCCTAAGTGCCAAACTGTGAACCTTAGTCAGAGTGTGGTGGCCTCCTCAGGCAGCTAATTCAGGTTGTCATGAAATAATAGCAATTTATTGATTTTATTGCCAATGTATTTTCATTGCCAGAAAGAAGGAACAGTGTTTGACTCCCAGGGCAGCATAAGTACTACCAACTGATAAAAGGTAGTCCCTACTCGCAGGCTGAAGATTGTAATGATACAAAAGGACTAAGGGATGAGTGAAGAAGAAAAAGACAGACCTCTGTGCCCATCCTTAAAGTAAAAAAGACGAACTAAGAAATTCATAAAATTTATTCAAGTCAGACCCTGCTTTCTCTTTGAGACATCCCAATGATGACTTGGCATCTACTTTCTAGATTTCTAGATAAATGTAAACACCTTTGAAATGGGCACCTTTCATGACTGTAAAATTATCCTAAATCTAGGAAAGTAGCTTTTTCCAATGAAGCTACATACAGTCATCTCATCAGCCTACTGTACTCTGAATTGATGCAGCCAGTCCACAGCTCAGCCACCACATCTATTGTCAGAGAGCTTGTGCTCAAAGATGATTGGCTGCCAGTGAAATGCAGGTAAAGAATAGGGCTGCCATGATTAATACTTAGGAGAAGGAGTCACACAGAGGTTAAATATTAATTCACAAAAATGAATATCTGCATACAGAAATAAAATTCGGGGCGGGGGGGGGGATACAAGGAGAAAAGTGTTGTTAAACATGGAAAAGGTTTATTCTATCAAAAACGGGGGGGAATTGAAATCAAGCATGGAAGAAAAGAAATGACAAAGTTTAGCTATTCAAAAGCTGGCTGATTTAAAACCCGCATGCAGTGTGCCTTCTAGGCCACCTTTCCCGTTCTTGAACAAAACAATGAACAAAGCTTCGTAGATGAGCATGTCAAGGCCTTTTTCTTACCTAGTGTAGTAGAAATTGGTCTCCCAAAGAGTGGATCGAAATATCTTCTTTCGCTCGTATGCGCCTCTGAGCATCCTTCAGGAAGAGACACCTTATATATAGATAATTCTCCTATGGTAGATGATGATACGTGGAAAATTGTTACTGGATGTCCTGGGACAAAGGCTGGAAGCCTATTTTTCCCCCAGTAGGAGATGGAAATGAAGCATCATTAGTAGAAAAACATGTAGGTCTAATTTAATTGATCTTGAATGTTCTGGTAGGACGCATTCTGTACCCAACAAGTTGATGGTACAGCTGATGTCTATATTCGCACATGAATATTTTGACTCACTACAGACAGGCATATTACATCATGCAATGCATGGGAAAGTGTTCATCCACCCATATTGATCAGGGCTAATCCTGATTCTCTACAGTGGATACAGTGCTTATAGCATGATTGTTTCCCCTTATTATTAAAGACTCACTGGAAGACCCAAGAGGCAGATATCTTCTACTTAGGGGTACGTCTGGATGCTTTGCTGTCGCTTGAGGCAAAGGTGGTATCAGTGGCACAGAGTACCTTCCATCCACTTCAGCTGATAGCCTAGCTCTATGCCTATCTGGACATAGACAGCCTAACTAGTATTGTCTATGCTCTGGGAACCTCTAGGTTAGATTACTGTAAGGTGTTCTACTCAGAGCTCTGAAGACAATTCAGAAACTTCAGTTAGTGCAGAACTCGGTGGCCAGGGCAAGATTCTTCGGTCATATTACACCAAGCCCAACTGCACTCATTTCCAGGCCCAACTCTAGGGATGGGGGATTATTGATTATTCATTTATTTTTAGTTTTTATTTTCAGTATGTGTTTTTTGTTTTTTTTTTATTTTGTATTTTTATGCATTATTATTGTATTAAAATATTATTTCTAGAGGTAAAAGCTGTATCCACCACCCAAATCATAAGACGTACTCCAAGGCTTTCCAATTAAAACAGTTGACGGACATGATTAACTCATCTTCAACTCTGTGGGCCAAAATGGAACTGGAACCCTCACAAATCTCTCCTAATGCTTTATCCTTCCTGAAAACTTCACGTACTTGCATTAGCAAAATAAGGTTGCAATGTACCTTGGGTTACAGACGCTTCAGGTTACAGACTCCACTAACCCTGAAATAGTACCTCGGGTTAAGAACTTTGCTTCAGGATGAGAACAGAAATCTTGTGGTGGCGGTGTGGCGGCAGCAGAAAGCCCCATTAGCAGAAGTTGTCCCTCGTGTTAAGAACAGTTTCAGGTTAAGAATGGACCTCTGGAACGAATTAAGTTCTTAACCTGAGGTACCACTGTATATCCTTTTGAATTCTCATGTGCAAATGTGGTGGATGTTGTCTAGTCATGATCACATATCCGTGTGAATATTGACACTTGCCAGTCAGTACTTGATAAATGACAATGTGGTGAATATCGTGCAACAACAGTCTACGGAGGACAGTATCCACACAATGTATTTTATAGAGTATGTCCACTCCATTTGTGCACACCCTTCACAAGTGGGTAGAATTTTGGCTATTATTATGTTTTTGACAACGGGACAAATTTCAAGTGCAGGCGGTGAAATAATTAACATCATCCACCTTACGGATGTTGGCTACTGTATTAATTACCCACCATGCCTTTGGCATTATGCTATATAAGACAAGAAGCTTAGACCATTGTTGAGGGTCAGGGAGATGAGGCCAAGAGATAGGATATTTGTATAAACCGTGTAAGTTTCTCGCTGAAGCGAGATCTGAGCAAGGTACTGACTGAATGAATCTGAGCTCCACCTCTGACCCTAAACCATAGAGAGGAGATACAGGAATAGCAGATTTGAAGTAGGGTGACAAAAAAGAGGGTCTCTTGGTTCTATCCTCCTCTGGCCAGAGACAGAGAAAATGTACATTTACCTACATTTACAAGGGACAGATATGCAAATTCCTGTGCTTAGTATTTCATTTGCATTTTAGAATTTAGAGATTTTGTGGAAGTGAAATAATGCCTTTGGGGGGTGTTTTCTGAAGTTGCCATATTCAGGACTGGGTGCTTCCACCTCAGTGTCCATGGAAGTTAAATCTTTGAGGGCTGGTGATTGTGGGGGAAGGGAGGCATATTCACTCTAACATGTAGGCATGAAAACTTTTACTAAATTTGCCTGCAATCATCATTTTTTTCACATAGCCTTTTCAATAAACGGAACTTTGAAACATACAGTTTAACTAATTCCCCCTTGCCTAGTAGCATTTACTGAGACCTAAATTGGAGTCACTTTTGCATGCTGCAATTCGGACACACAGCAGCTCCCCCATCTAGTGGTTCAATGCTGTATGTTCACCCCTCTTAAAAAAAATATTCCCCTTATAACAAGTCTGCTCACCTTTCCCGCTTGGCAGCTTAAACAAAGCTTAAACAATGGTCTAAGCCAGGCATCCCCAAACTCGGCCCTCCAGATGTTTTGGGACTACAACTCCCATCATACCTAGCTAACAGGAACAGTGGTCTGGGATGATGGGAATTGTAGTCCCTAAACATATGGAGGGCCAAGTTTGGGAAGGCCTGGTCTAAGCTTTCCTTTCTGGCCATTAATAGAGCCAGAAAGAAAGCAATCACCTGTCTTCACCTTCGACAAGGAAGCCTTGTCTCGCGGTGACAGGGTACACCTTCATGATGTTGGCAATGATAACCTGTTGAATGACACTTCAGAGTGCATCAGGGATTGGTTGCAGGTGTGAGGGTGTTGGCGGTTAGCCTTTGCTTGTATGGAGGGGAGGTTGTGGCCTCCGCCTGCCCCTCCTCAGTAAGGGTATCCTGTTCAAGGGATCCGGGGTTGTGAATTCTGTCCAGACCTGGGATGTGGGCTAG
This sequence comes from Podarcis muralis, assembly GCF_964188315.1. Lineage (NCBI taxonomy): Eukaryota > Metazoa > Chordata > Lepidosauria > Squamata > Lacertidae > Podarcis > Podarcis muralis. The sequence goes on along the minus strand of NC_135667.1, from coordinate 14,501,519 downwards.
GGCCATGTCACAACCCTTACGGGGACCCCTCTGGGTGTCCCTAATTGATGTAAGTCATAGGGTGCCACCTAATGGTGGTTTACCCTTAGATGGACTCCCAGCAGACAGGCAGGAGTCACGATATAGCCTGGCTTCACCCAATGCCTATGCCAAACCGTTCACACATTTAACCAATAACGTTGTGGCCTATTGGAACCCATAAACCAAAACACTCATGTCCGTGTGTTTATTGGCCATTAGGTGGACAATAATGGGGGCCTTGGCAAGCAACAACATGTTTTACATTCTACTTATGTTTCCCAAGCATGAAGGCTATTTTTCTAGAAAAAGAGGTGCCAGAACGCATCACGAACCCCTCTTCTTTTTATTCTCTTTAAATGGCAATGGTGCCCTCATGAGAGGTGCTAGGACTGAGTTCCAGGGAGTTCTCGAAAGCCCTACAAGCATGTAATGTTCTCTCACATTTTCCTTTACCCAAGATTACGGTCGCCATACGTCTGGAATTTCCCGGACACAGCTGGGATTTGGCAGTGTCTGAGTGGAATTTGCTGAAATGTCCAGGAAAATCTGGACACATGACAACCCATGTCAGAAATGTTGATTTAGGTGAATTTCCTTAAAAACAGCTCAAAAACTTAATTTGTAAAAAATGCCAAAAACTTTTGTTTCTGGATATGGCAGTCCTACACACGATTCCTTTATGTATAATGTGCTTAAAGTTTGCAGTGTTAATTCTGTGTAGATTTTTACTCCCACCTCCCATAAACTGAAATAGATCCATTTTGCTGTCAACTTTCAATAACTGTTACGCTCTTGTGCAAAGACAATCAAACCCATTAACTTGCAGTTTCCTTTATATAGCTTCCAGTCTTCCCTCTTGCTCCTCTCTGTCTGCCTGCAGCTCCAGATGACACCCTGTCAATGCTTTGCCTGCCCTTTTATTCTAGGGGGGCCACCCCTTCTGGCCTATGGCACACGGCCAGCTTGCAGGACCCCATTCTATTTGACTTTCCCCCAGGGTCCAAATGGAATTGTCAGGACACCAATCAGATTAGTCCCTGACGGTGCTAGGAGAAACCAGTGGAGGCTGGTCCTTTAGGATCAAAGGAGCACTGCCCCAACAAATGCAACCTGACCCCAGTCAGCCATCACCTGCCTCCTTTCTTATGCCAGCCCAGGGGGTTTCCCTGGTTGTCAACTTCCTTCTCATATTCAGGGTTGGCCTTGTAGAATTCAGGGCGGGGAGTCAGTGCATGGGAAATGGGACAAAACTAGTTGGTTCTACTGTGCTTGGCTCCAGTTCCACAAACTGTTTTGCCTAAGTTTTACAAAATGCCTTATTTTTAAGTATGGGCTGTAGGTAAACAAAACACACACACACACACCTTTCATCAAGTAGTGTAATGCTCTCAGGCAGGCAAGCAAGCTAGCCCCAATAAGAATTAATAAGTCTCTGGCAGTTTTATGACATGTTTATTTACAATTAACATCCAGAGAGCGGCTCCGAACCTGTCACTCTTAGCTACGAGTTGGTCACTCTGATTCCCTGCCCCTTTCGCAGCACAAAGGGTGCCAAAGACCTGTCCTTTCTCTCTTGTATATCTATTGCATTTTAACCCTCTCAGCTCTTCTGGTTTGGCGAGAAGGTGGGTAACCCCCCCCCCCCCGGTATTCAAACGAAGAGCCCTCTAAACGCTGCCTCCCTCCTGGTTGCATAGCAACCCCCTCAATGTCATCCATCTCCTCCCCCCCTCCTCCTGCGAGCTTTCCGAGTCTGCTGCTCTATCTGAGTCTGGGAACTCTTGATGAAGGGGGGATGAACTAACTCACTCCTGCTCTGTCTGTGGCTGCAGTCCCTCCTCTCCAGAGTCAGACTCTGGCTGCCCCTGTACTGGCATTCCTTCATCTCCAGAGTCAGACTCTTCCCAGGTGTTCTATCCAGCCACATCCCTGACATTATTTTGGTGAGTGAAAAAAGCACAAAACTGGCAGTGCTGCGAGAAAGACAAATGGAAGTGGACCAGAAAGTCACAGACAGTTTCAGGGATTTTTAATGTTCATATTTTATTGACATAATTTCAGTTTTATAAGAAACAGAGTGATACAGAGAAAAAAAGGGGGAAAGAACAAAGCTGTATATAAGAAATATATATTCCATGTCTGCTTATCTGAGTCACACGGTGGAAGAGTTAGAAAAGAGGCCGGGTTTTAATAGGCAACCAGAGATACCACAAATAACTGCTTGATCCCACAGCAGCAAAAATCATGAGAAAAGGTATGAGATCATACTTATATATGATGAAAAGCGAGGTAGGAGATGAGCGGTGGGACAAAGTGGAGGCCCAAAGTGATCAGAGTGGCCTTTTCACCCTCAAGAAGGAAGGAATCCTGGTGGCAATTCAATGGTAACTTGTGAGCAGGTAAAACAGATATTTGCTTATGTAAAAGGACTTCTTCAACTCCTCCTCCCTGCAATCCTCTTGCCTTTGCCCAGACCTGTCCTGGAAGATTGGGGGACTACCTTGAGAGGTTTCTTGAGAGGGATGGAGTGCAGGAGGGGGAAAGTGTAGGGGGCTGCTGAGTGTCGGAGAGGATGGTAGCGGAGGTTTGTTGCCTGAGCAGAAGTCTGCTTGTGCAACAATGACATTCAAAATGTTAATTCAATTCTTACATGAAAGTTCAATTTTCCTAGTAAATTCATAAGTGTGGTATATGAAATCATACCTATAACTCATGGTGATTGGAACAGGAGACGAGCTCTGCATTGGACCAGTTTCTGGTATGCCAAGAAAAGTGCAGATTTCTTTAAGATCTTGGTCAGAGACATGAACGAAAGTGTGTTCTATTGGGTAACCCAGGCCTCTTTTCCTGAGTAAATAGTAGCTGTAAATTTGTCTGGCAGGGCAAAAAGCCCAGAATTAAATTTAAGATACTAACTGACGCAAAAGATAGAGGGGGTTTGCCCTGCCGGACTTAAGACTGTATTACGAATCGGCAGCTTTCTGCTGGTTGAAAGACTGGCTACTTCTTGGTTGGCATGCATATATATGGTATGACAAGGTAAAAACTCATAAAGGTTTTAAAAACCATATTGTTAGAAAAGCATTATATAACATTTGGATGCGGTATAAAGACTTACTGGAAAGCAAAACTCCCAGGTGGTTATCACCAATGGAAGCCAAGGAAGTGAAAAAACCTAATATGGAGTCTAAATGGCCTAAATATTGGGAAATTTTAGAGCAAGATGAGGGAAAAATTAAACTATAGAGCTATGAAAAATTGAAGTTTAAGGTACGAGACTGGCTTCATTACTATCAAATATTGGAGGTGTTTAAACAGGACAGGAAAATTGGCTTCCAGACGGAGAGGTCAAAACTTGAAACAGAACTTTTAGAACCCAATACTAAGAACTTGTCTAGAATGTATAATCTGCTGTTGAAATGGAATACACAGGATGAAACGGTGAAATCAGCTATGATTAAATGGGCACAAGACATCGGTCATGACATTATGTTTGCTGACTGGGAACAGTTATGGACCACCGGTGTTAAGTTTACGGCATGTAATGCCTTAAGAGAAAATATTATGAAAATGATTTACAGGTGGTACATGACCCTAGTCAAGCTTGCAAAAATTTATCATTTGCCCAATAATAAATGCTGGAAATGTAATGAGACTGAAGGTACCTTTTACCACCTTTGGTGGACCTGCCCGAAGATTAAAGCCTTTTGGGAAATGATCTATAATGAAATTAAGAAAGTCCTTAAAAGGACTTTTCCTAAGAAACCTGAGGCTTTTCTCCTGGGCATGGTTGGCCAATTGGTGTAAAGGAAGGATAGGACGTTTTTTATGTATGCTACCACAGCAGCAAGGATTCTTTTAGCAAAGTATTGGAAGACACAAGAACTACCCACACTGGAAGAATGGCAGACGAAGGTAATTGACTATATGGGACTGGCGGAGATGACTGGCAGAATCCGTGACCAGGGGAAAGAGACAGTGGAAGAAGACTGGAAGAAATTTAAAACATATCTTAAAAATTGTTGTAAAATTGAGGAGTGTTAAAATGTCAAGGAATTGGGAAATAGAGAATTGCAGCTGTAATCAAGAAGTTAGAGAAGAACCTAAGAGAAAATGAATTGTATAATTTGCTAATTGGAGGAGTTGCTGAAGAAATATAAAACAAGGATGCAGAAAAGGGGAGGTATGGGGAAGTCCGGGAAGCAAGGTGTATGAAAAAAAGGTTATGAAATTATACATGTTTATATGTTTGTATGTTTGTGTATTGTGTATTGTTTGTGTTTATTTTGTGTTTGGAAAACCAATAAAAATTTATTTAAAAAAACAACAACAGAAGTCTGCTTGTGCAGCAAAGGCATTCAAAATCTTAATTCAATTGGGTATCCATTCTTACATTCAAGTTCAATGATCCTATTAAGTTTATAAGCGTGGTACCTGAACTTAGCTCTATAACACACAGTGATTGGAACAGGAGATGAGCTCAGCATGAGACCAGTGAAGGGTGAGCCATGAACAGTGCAGATTTCTTTAAGATCTTGGTCAGAGACATGAATGAAAGTGTGTGATTTTCCATATGTCAGGCCTCTTTTCCTGATTAAATAGTTGCAGTAATCTTTGACTTTAGTCCATGGGTAATCGACATACTCGTGTTTGAAGGACTGGAAATCCCGGGAGGCTTCAGTCCCCAGCACCATCCAGGAGAGCAAAACCAAGAACAGCCATAAAGGACAGGGCCCCTTGGCAGCCATGGCTCACTGTGGCTCTTGGGGGTTGTTCTGTGTAGAAAAAACAGGAAATGGTGTAAAGTTCAACAGGGCATTTTCATGCTTTCCCTTTTCCCATCAGATTTATTATATAACCTACTTCCCAGGAAATATCAAGTGAAAATCTGAAAAGGGCTATGACAGCCTTGCTCAAGTTGTAATCTTAATTCCCTCATTATTTAGTTATGAGGCTGCAGTCAGGCATTGGCCCATCTACTTCAGTACAGTGGTACATCAGAAGTCAAAGGGAATCTGTTCCGGAACTCCGTTCAACTTCCAAAACATTCGGAAACCAAGGCATGGCTTCTGGTTGGCTGCCCTGTGCCTCCCTGCCAACCAGTCAGGGAAATATCTCCCACAGAGACACCTCTGACCTTGGGGTTGATGTTATATTGATGCCATTTGAAGATTTCTCTCTCTCTTGGTTTCCAACCTGACTTGGAAGTGTGAGTCCCCCGTGGGTCTGACTATTCCCACACACTTTCAAGGGGAACATTTGTCTCCCAAAGAAGAGAGTTTACATTCTCCATTATATTTACTTCCAGGCCTCCAGGCTCTCACAGAGACACAAATGGCAATTTAAGGATACAGTATCCAAAAAACAGCACAGTAAATGCAAACAGAAGCCATGTGTCAGAAACCTTCAATGAAACAGCTGAAATCTAATTCCGTGTTCAAACCCCCTGGGGGTAGAGATTTAAATCAATCATTCAATCATGTTTCTTGTTGGTGGAATAATCTGACATGATCTTTCCTCATCCCAAGTTTTCTCTGATTAACCCAAAGTGAGATGTGAGGACGGGACTCATTGCTATGAATCTGAGCCCCCGACTAGCACTGGGAGACCAGGGTTCAAATCCCCAGTCAGCCGTGAAGCTCACTGGGAAACCAATTTCTTCCCTCCTCTCTTGTATAAATAAGATTTGAACTAGCATTCAAAGGAGGATTGCTGAATCCTAAATGTAGAGAAGAAAACTTAATATTAAGAAACTGTAGAATCCCCTCTGCCCACACCATCTTTTTGCACCTAATGAAGTGTTACCTCAAGATCAATCCTTAATGACCTTGCAGCAGGTTCTGTTCCGACGTTTGTGATCTCAAGATTTTCAGCACATGCCTGTACTTTAGTTCAAATTAAGCTCTAATTAACAGGAGAACATGTGCCTCTTAATGGCAGCGTTGGAGGGTTTTTGGCAGGCGAGGTGCTTTTGCACAATCTTTGAATGTAAATATTGCTGTTGGTATTTTTTTGCCAGGACACCCGGGCGGCAACCCGAGTGGAATAACCACTCAAGACAACGTGCTATGGGATTAAAATTGGCCACAACATTATTATGTTTCAGATGAAGGTAGAGTTTGGCTTAGGCATTGGGCGTTATCCCTCCCAGTCTGGGGATCTGGGGAACATCAGGGTTATCCAGAGTGTGTGTGGGATGGGCTGGCTCTAGAGAACATATGTTCAAGCAGAGAGCCCACCACCCCCCGTTACGCCGCTGTCGCAGGCGAGAGCAAAGACAACCTCTATGCAAACGGCCAATGCCTCCCCTCAAACAACCCCTTTAACGGGGAACTCTGTGATCACCGCCTCAAAGAGGAAGGGAGCATGGGTCACTGCTACACACCCACTTCTGTCTAGGGAAGATAGACTAAAGGATTCCACCCAAGGCCTGAAACCGCCAACATTGTGATGTTTTCCTACGAGAAAGGGAAAACCTGCCAAACCAAGGCAGGGAAATTCTTTTCTTGCCATTCAACAGCGACCTTGATGTAGCAGCGCCCACGTACTTGTCTAGAAAAGGTTAACCTGAAAATGAAGGCATAACTGAGGTTGGGTAGGGTGGGAGAAGCCTGGGCCAACTGATGAATCCCAGGTAAGTTCCTCCCCCTTTTGGGTGGACAGGGTGGTCCCTCCCCCTACCTGGCCTGATCACCTTGGCAACGCCTCCCCAGGTGGGATTGGGCAACTGGCAGAGGTTCTACAAGTGGCCTTATTTTTAATTAAGTCTGGGCTGTAGCTAAACAAAAACATTAATTCTGGAAATTAAAGCCTGTAACCTCAGACATCTTGGCATCCACTGGGGATGTAGCAAGATAAATGTTGGTGTCTGTTCAGGTCTTCAAGCTAGTTTTTTGAGTCATGTGAGAGTTCCAGATATAGAATGAGCCTTTTCCAAACATGGAATTCAGCTCTTTTGACTGCTGCACTCTGGGTTGACATGGGATTGCCATATTTCAGAAAGGAAAACCCAGCAGGATACCCTCAAAGTGTTGAGCTTTCTTTAGGAAGACCCCATTTTTTCCCAAAAGCCCCATTTTTTTATTGACTATCAATCTGTTTTGGAACACATTTTTAAAAGAAAAGCCTGACTAGTTTTTCAGATGCCTTTTAATTGAATAACTTTCTAAAGAGATGCCTGAAGCTTTTCTTGCCATTGAACAGCGACCTTGATGTAGCAGCGCCCACGTACTTGTCTAGAAAAGGTTAACCTGAAAATGAAGGCACAACTGAGGTTGGGGAATGGGGGAGCAGTTCTTTACGTTCCCGAAGCTGCAAAAAGCAGTTTGAGACATAGGCTGTGTCTGATGCCAACAGACAGTGTGTGTGTGTTCGGTAGGAATTAAAGCTGCGTCACACTTGGACACTTGAAGATGGCGGGGGAAGCTGATGCAATATCCCAGACGGCCATGCTAAGCTCTGGAGGCGTCTTGGGTGTAAAGATGCAGAGCTGTTTTCCTGACAGCCAAAGCTCCCCATGCAGTGGGAGGCATTTGGAGGGAAAATGCGCAAGGGCAATGTTTCCTGTTTCGGGGGAGGAATCTCCAGCACAGGAGGAGCAAGGGGGGTTGACTGCCAAGGCATCCCAACCATCATTGCACCCACCAGGTGGTGGCGCTGAGTTCGAAGCAGTGGAAAGTTTTTCCTGTGGGAAGTTTAGACAAAATCCAAAGGCCAGGAAGATCTGCAGGGTTTTCCAAAGGCGACATGAAGCAAGGCTAGAGATTCTAGACTTCAGCAAGGATATGTTTACACCACAGAAGGGTCTGATCCACCAGTTCGGTGGAGATTTCTTGGAGGTGCAAGATTTTTAATCTCCCAAATGACCTACCAGGAGGGAAAGAACATGCCAGTGAGGCATGTGTCTCTGCCAGACTCCTACTTGTGTGTAGGACCTCCTGACAGGCTTTGCTCTCCCGGACCTAATATTATACTACAAGGCAGCATGCCTACGTTGGATTAGAGACTGGATACTGTTAGACAATACAGACATACTAGTTATAGAAGGATGGCATAATCTGTATGGATGGCATGCATACCCTGTATATACAGTGGTATTTTGGTTTAAGAACAGCTTAGTTTATGAACAACTTGGATTAAGAATGCTGCAAACCCGGAAGTAGGTGTTTTGGTTTCTGAACTTTGCCTTGGAAGCAGAACATGTTTCGCTTTCTGTTGAGTGTGTTACATTTGTAAATTGAGTTCCCCCACTGCTATGGGAAAGTACGCCTTGGTTTAAAAATGCTTTGGTTTAAGAACGGACTTCCGGAACGGATTAAGTTCGTAAACCAAGGTACCATCATAAGAAAGTTAAGGTACACAAAGGGTACACAAAGGGTTTTTAAATCATAGACTAGCCAAAATATACAAATTAAAATCAAATATCTGCTGGAGATGTCAAGGCCATTACAATTAAGGGAGTTAATATGGATCGACAGTGGGCAATTTACAGGGAATTGCTGTTCCCAAACAGTTTGGGAACCAGAATTTTAGGTTTCAAGTTGTATTGGCTACTCTACTAAAAACCCCAAATTTCAGAACCTACAGAAGTCTCAGGTCCTTCTTCTCCCTACTTGTCAGGGATTTGACTGAATTGAATTCCTAGGAAGACTCTGACTCTGGAGATGAGGGACTGCAGCCACAGACAGAGCAGGAGTGGGTTAGTTCAGCACCCCTTCATCAAGAGTTCCCAGATTGAGATAGAGCAGCACACTTGGAAAGCTCGAAGGCAGCAGAAGAGGAGGAGATAGATGACATTGAGGAGGTTGCTATGCAACCAGGAAGGATGCAGCATTTAAAGGGCTCTTTTTGTTTCATGGTGTGGGGGGGAGGTCACCCACCTTCTCCCCAAACCAAAAGAGCTGAAAGGGTTAAAATGCAACAGAAATACAAGAGAGGACTGTTATGTACTGAAGTTCTCACCCTGGGCCAGCAGGGGGATACTGTAGATAGTTTTCAGTCAGGTCCATGTCAGTTATTTTAGGCGGGAAAACCTGGGTTGTTGTTGCTACAATGTTGACAGCTGGCTGCCTATAAAAGCAGGCCGGCTGAGCTATTTGCTGTTCAGTTCTGTCCAGCTTACAATAAAGAGCTGCTCTGGAGAAATCACTGTGTCGTCTGCTATGTTCGCCCACAACTTAACTCTGGCGACGAGGATGGGATCGATGGACATCAGAGCACAGCCAGATGCAGCCACCCACTGAGCAGAGCTGAATCACTGAGCTGAATCACTGAGCGAAATCACTGAACAGAACCAATTCAGAGCTGACTGTTCTGGCTAGAGCATGGTGTTCTATCCATCGCCCTTCACGCCGGCATCGGAATCATGGCTTCACTTGTGCCTCTACCGCCGTTTGCGCCACCCTCTGAATCATGGGACTCCTACCTCGCTCGGTTCGACTGCTACCTCCAAGCCAACGAGCTGATGCAAGTATCACATGAGCGTAAGTGGGGCCTATTCCTCAGCCTCTGTGGGCCTGAGGTGTTTGAGACGGCCTGAGCATTGGTTGCGCCTGAAGCAGTCCGTGGGACACGATCCAAGAGAAGCTCTGCAACCACTACGCACCAAAGCCGTCCAAGATTGCTGCCCGCCATGCATTATACCACCAGAACCAGGCAGAGGGGGAGTCAATCAACAACTACACCACCGCCCTGCGACAGGCTGCAATGCACTGCGAGTTCCGAGACTTAGACGATGCCCTGATGGATCGAATCATCTGTGGGGTCCGGGACATCCATCTGCAACGGCGTCTCCTCGCCAAGCCAGACCTCACGCTACAGAAAGCCATTGAGGAGGCTGTGGCCTCAGAAGCTGCTGAACCGCCCAGGAGATCCGCAAGTCCAGCAGCCCGCGTCTTGCTAGGAAGCCAGTTCCAGTGCATCATGAAGAGGCCAGCAGTGATGAGGCATCCTCCAGTGAAGACGATGATGTGCACCAGACAAAGCGGGAGCGCAGGAAGTTCCAACAGAAGGCCAAGGGCCAACCGGAATGTGCCGGCTGCGGAGGCAACCATTCCCGTGCCAAGTATCGATTCAGAGACGCCGTCTGTAGGAAGTGTTCCAGAAGGGGGCACATCGCTAAGGTCTGCCGATCGGCTCCGTCTGAGACCCCCCCCCCTTCACCGACTCGCAAGTCCAAGTCTTCACTCCAGTCTGCCAAGGAAAGCTGTTTCACTCTCACCAACTGCCGCTGCCCATCTGGAACCACGATTGGCCAAACAGACTCACCTACGCGATGCAAGCTGAACGTCACAGTGCTCATTGAAGGAGCTCCATGTGACATGGAGATCGACACCAGGTCTGCCCTGTCCATCATGTCTTGGAGCACCATCAAAAGACTGGTACCCAGAGTGTCCAAAAGGCAACTCAACTCTCACCGTGTACACCTGAGAGACTACCAGAGAAACGGTATTCCCGTGGTAGGCGTTGGCCGGTTCCGGATCACCTTCAAGGATTTTTCGGGCCTGCTCCGATTGGTGGTGGTAGAAGGTCAGCGGCCAAGCCTCCTAGGGCTAGACTGGTTTGATGCCCTCGGCCTGGAAGTCACCGGTATCAACTGCATCTCTAACGCAGAGACTGAGGGTCTGGTCAAAGACTTTGCCGAGGTTTTTGACGGCACTTTGGGGCAATATACAGGTACGCCCATCTCCTTTAGCCTTGATCCACAAGTCGCCCCCATCAAGCTAAAGCCACGCCGGGTTCCCTTTGCTCTCAAGGCTAAGGTGGATGAACAACTGGACAAGCTGATCGCCCAAGGAGTTTTGGAGCCGGTTGACCACGCCAAGTGGGAAACCCCCATCGTCACGCCTGTCAAGCCAGATGGGTCGGAGAGAATCTGCGCTGACTACAAGTGCACGATCAACAAGGCACTTCAGCAGCATGCTTATCCGGTTCCTGTTGTCCAACACCTGCTGCATTCCCTGGGTGAGGGTAAGGTCTTCGCTAAGCTGGACCTTGCCCAAGCCTATCAACAACTGCCCGTCGATGATGCCACTGCTGAAGCCCAGACGGTCGTCACCCACCGAGGGGCATTCCATTGCCGCCGGTTGCAGTTCGGGGTGAGTGTGGCTCCTGGCATCTTCCAAAGCCTTATGGAGCGTCTCCTGCAAGGGCATCCGGGTGTGGTACCATATTTTGATGACGTCCTGGTGTCCGCAGACTCACACCAGCAGCTGTTCGAGCGCCTCCGTGCCGTGCTGGCCAGGTTCCAAGAGGCCTGGGTTCAAGGTAAAGAGGGAGACGTGCCAGATTGCCATTCCACAGGTAGAGTTCCTGGGCTATCTTATCGACGCCTCCGGCCTTCACCCGACCACATCCAAGATCTGCACTATCCAGCAGGCCCCCATCCCAAAGAACAAGACGGAGTTGCAGGTGTTCCTGGGGCTGCTGAACTTTTATAACATGTTCCTGCCCCACAAAGCCACGGTGGCTGAGCCTCTTCACCGACTCCTCAGCAAAAAGAAGTCTCAGGTCCTTCTTCTCCCTACTTGTCAGGGATTTGACTGAATTGAATGCCTGGGAAGACTCTGACTCTGGAGATGAGGGACTGCAGCCACAGACAGAGCAGGAGTGGGTTAGTTCAGCACCCCTAAATCAAGAGTTCCCAGATTGAGATAGAGCAGCACACTTGGAAAGCTTGAAGGCAGCAGTAGAGGAGGAGATAGATGACACTGAGGAGGTTGCTATGCAACCAGGAAGGAGGCAGCATTTAAAGGGCTCTTTTTGTTTCATGGTGTGTGGGGGGGAGGTCACCCACCTTCTCCCCAAACCAAAAGAGCTGAAAGGGTTAAAATGCAACAGAAATACAAGAGAGGATGGACTGGACTTTGGCACTCTTATGCTGGGAAAGGGGCGGGGACTCAAAGTAACCAGCTCATAGCTAAGAGTGGCAGGCTCGGAGCTGCTCTCTGGATGTTAATTGTCAATAAACATGTCATATAACTGCCAGACTCAATAATTCTTATCAGGGTTTGCTTGCCTGCCTGAATTCATTACACTATTTGATGCAAATCATGCAATCGCATGTCAACCCAGGGTGCAGCAGTCAAAAGAGCTGGATTCCATGTTAGGAAAAGGCTCCTTCTATATCTGGAAATACTCTTGCTTGGATTTACCAATCAATGCACTAAATTCCAAAACAAGGATGTGTACCAATAAAAAAACAGCAGCCATATTTACCTGAAGGAAATCTACAGTGGTACCTCGGGTTACATATGCTTCAGGTTACATACGCTTCACGGTTACAGACTCTGCTAACCCAGAAATAGTGCTTCAGGTTAAGAACTTAGCTTAAGGATGAGAACAGAAATCGTGTTCCCGGCGGCGCGGCGGCAGCAGGAGGCCCCATTAGCTAAAGTGGTGCTTCAGGTTAAGAACAGTTTCAGGTTAAGAACGGACCTCTGAAATGAATTAAGTACTTAACCCGAGGTACCACTTTATTTGCATTTTGTACTGGCAGCTAATTCCTGTCAGTGGTTTCCCAGAACACTCACATGACTCACGAAACAAGCTTGAAGACCTGAACAGACACCAGCGTTTATCTTGCTACATCCACATTGGATGCCAAAATGTCTTAGGTTACAGGCTTTAATTTTCAGAATTAATGCTTTTGTTTAGCCCATACTTAATTAAAAATAAGGCCACTTGTAGAACTTGGATAAGACCACAGAAAACCTCGTGTTCTCCTGGGGAAACCCAGCAATATTTTTATTCACAGATTGTGCAAAAGCACATTGCCTGCCAAAACCCCTCCAAGGCCGCCATTAAGAAGCACATGTTCTCCTGTTAATTAGAGCTTAATTTGGACTAAAGTACAGGCATGTGCTTGAAGTGATGAGATTACAAACTGCGGAACAGAACCAGCTGCAAGGTCATTAAGGTTTTGAACTTGAACTTCATTTGGTGCAAAAGACGGTATGGGAGCAGGGGAGCCTACAGTTTCTTTATATAAAGTTTTCTTTTGTACGTTTATGATTCAGCAATCATAATTCAGAATTAACATTTTCATTTAGCTACAGCCCATACATAATTAAAAATGAGACAACTTGTAGAACCGCAGAAAAACCTAGTTTATGGGCTGGCAGCCAGTAATATTTTCATTCATAGATTGTTGCCAACATGCTGTTAAAGCAAATGTTGTTACAGTCTGCTACATTAATGTATTTACTATGTGTGACCCATAGTGGGTAAAACATAGCCACATTTATTTTATTTTTTATTGATGCCAATCATAATAGAGGTTGATGCTGGCATAGGGAAAGCATTCCGGTAACAGGTAGGCTGCCTTCTGGTCAATATCTCATCTTCTTCCCATTGGCCACAGGCTGGAAGGGAGTTACCAGGCATCAAGGTCCACCCTGGTACAAGCCATTTCTGCAAAGCCCATCTTGCAGCGGCCATGTTTCCCACTTGTGAATTAATACCTCTCTGTTTTCCTGGCCCTCTCTCCTGTGATTCAGATAAGCTAGCTGTGAATACTTCTGAACCCCACTTGAATGTCCCACCATTATCTCCAGCTTACACTGGATGGTACATCCTCCTCATTCATCACTTGCATGGGGCATAGCCACCAACACCCCATCAAATGAAGCCACACTAGGCTCAATCCCTGCCTTTCTTCTGTAGTTTTGTAAGGCTTGTTCACACAGGAGCAAAGTCTAGATTTCCATTGGCCAGTCTTGTGGCATCCCTATGACATCTTCCCTATCTCAGGGTTGCCCTGGACATTTCCTACTAAGAGTGTTTAAAACACACACACAGACACAAACACCTTTGCATAGTCCCTAATGGTAGGATTGGGACCCCAGGGGAAAAGGTCTGGGGCAAGGTAGAGAGGATGTCAGGTGTATTTCCCTACATTAATGGGGATGAAATGTTCATACAGATCCACATTGGGCTTTGGAGCTGAACCACAGGGTCAAAACATCAAGAGAGGAGGCCATGTCTATAATCCACATAGTACAGCTTTCAAAATCTGAGCAGACATCTCTTTAAAAAGTTAGTGTTTTGTCTTCCAGGGAGACACCTTTCATCAAGTAGGGAGCAGGAGGACCTGATACTTCTGCTGGTGCTCAAATCTGGGTTGCTAGTTTTTTAGTAACGGTAGCGAATTCAACTTGAAATTAACTGGTACTTGGAAGGAATTTGGAAACATTATTTTGGTGAGTGAGAAAAGCACAGAACTGGTAGTGCTGTGAGAAAAACAAATGGAAGTGGACCAGAAAGCCACAGAGCGTTTCAGAGATTTTTAATGTTCATATTTTATTGACATAATTTCAGTTCTAAAGAAATAGAGTGATACAGTGGAAAAAAGGGGGGAAAGAACAAAGCTGTATATAAGTAATATATATTCCATGTCCGCTTATCTGAGTCACAAGGTGGAAGAGTTAGAAAAGAGGCCGGGTTTTAATAAGCAACCAGGGATACCACAAATAACTTCTTGATCCCACAGGAGCAAGAATCATGAGAAAAGGAATGAGATCTCACTTATTTCATGCAAAGTCATACTTTTATATGATGAAAAGCAAGGTTGGAGATGAGCAATGGGACAAAGTGGAGGCCCAAAGTGATCAGAGTGGCCTTTTCACCCTCAAGAAGGAAGAAATCCTGGTGGCAATCCAATGGCAATTTGTGGGCGGGTAAAACAGATATTTGCTTAAGTAAAAGGACTTCTTCAACTCTGCCTTCTTGCAATCCTATTGCCTTTGCCCAGATCTGCCCTGGAAGATTGGGGGACTACCTTGAGAGGTTTCTTGAGAGGGATGGAGTGTAGGAGGGGGAAAGTGAAGGGGGATGCTGAGTGTCGGAGAGGATGGTAGCAGAGCTTTGTTGCCTGAGCAGAAGCCTGCTTGTGAAACAATGGCATTCAAAATCTTAATTCAATTGGGTATCCATTCTTACATGTAAGCGTAATGATCCTAATAAGGTGATAAGCCTTGAAGATGAATTTAGCTCTATAACACATGGTGATTGGAACAGGAGATGAGCTCGAAAAGGGACCAGTTTGTGGTATGCCGATAACAGTGCAGATTTCTTTAAGATCTTGGTCAGAGAGATGAACAAAAGTGTGTTCTTTTGGGTAACCAAGGCCTCTTTTGCTGATTAAATAGTTGCAGTAATCTGCGACTTCAGTCTCCGGGTAATCGACATACTCGTGTTTGAAGGATTGGAAATCCGAGGAGGCTTCAGTCCCCAGCACCATCCAGGAGAGCAAAACCAAGAGCAGCCATAAACGACAGGGCCCCTTGGCAGCCATGGCTCGCTGTGGCTCTTGGTTCTGTGCAGAAAAAACAGGAAACGGTGTAAAGTTCAACAGAGCATTTTCATGCTTTCCCTTTTTTGATCAGATTTATTATATAACCCACTTCCCAGGAAAAAGCAAGGGAAAATCTGAAAAGGGCTATGACAGCCTTGCTCAAATTGTAATCCTAATTCCCTCATTAAGTAGTTATGAGGCTGTCTAATCCAAGGCACAGCTTCTGATTGGTTGCAGATAGCTCCTGCAGCCAATCGGAAGGTGTGAAGTTGCATCAGACTTTTTGGTTCTAAAGAACGTTCGACAACTGAAACACTCACTTCCAGGTTTACAGCATTCAGTTGGCAAAGTGTTTGACTCGCAAGGCGTTCGGATCCAAGGTACGCCTTTATTGTCTAGCATTGAGTTGTGGCCCTTCCCCATTCCCATCTCTCTTCCTCCACCCCATTACAACTATGAAACTATAGTTTAGTTAACATGCAGATTGAAGAAATGAATAGAACTAAGTTTCAGAGACTAATAAGCACCTCACAAATCACAGAAAAATTAGCCTCTGCAAAGACAATGAATGACACCATTATTCTTCATGTCACAACAGCAGAAATAAACAGGAGTGAGTTCCCCAAATTAGCATACTGAGATTCCCTAAGTGCCAAACTGTTAACCTTAGTCAGAGTGTGGTGGTCTCCTGAGGTAGCTAATTCAGGTTGTCATGAAATAATAGCAATTTATTGATTTTATTGCCAATGTCTTTTTATTGCCAGAAAGAAGGAACAGTGTTTGACTCCCAGGGCAGGATAAGTACAACCAACTGAAAAAAGGTAGTCCCTACTCGCAGGCTGAAGATTGTAATGATACAAAAGGACAAAGGGATGAGTGAAGAAGAAAAAGACAGACCTCTGTGCCCATCCTTAAAGTCAAACAGACGAACTAAGAAATTCATAAAATTTATTCAAGTCAGACCCTGCTTTCTCTTTGAGACATCCCAATGATGACTTGGCATCTACTTTCTAGATTTCTAGATAAAAAATGTGTAAACACCTTTGAAATGGGCACCTTTCATGACTGTAAAATTATCCTAAATCTAGGAATGTAGATTTTTCCAATGAATCTACATTTCCCTGTACATAGAGCTTTACTTCCTACGTTCTGCTGTTCATACCTTCTCAAAATGTACATTTGTATATAAGCATACTGGGATTCCTTGTACAGGGGTAGTGGTACTTACATGACTTAATCTTTCTCCAAAAATTAAACAATTCCTGCACATAGCAATATTTGAATTCCGGAGAAAGAATTGTAACCTAAATTTCAGCATGGCTGTTACATACAGTCATCCCATCAGCCTTCTGTACTCTGAATTGATGCAGCCAGTCCACAGCTCAGCCACCACATCTACTGTCAGAGAGCTTGTGCTCAAAGATGATTGGCTGCCAGTGAAATGCAGGTAAAGAATAGGGCTGCCATGATTAATACTTAAGAGAAGGAGTCACACAGAGGTTAAATATTTATTCACAAAAATGAATATATGCATACAGAAATAAAATTCGGGGGGGGGGGATACAAGGAGAAAAGTGTTGTTAAACATGGAAAAGGTTTATTCTATCAAAGACGGGGGGGAACTGAAATCAAGTATGGAAGAAAAGAAATGACAGACAAAGTTTAGCTATTCAAAAGCTGGCTGATTTAAAACCTGCCTGCAGTGTGCCTTCTAGGCCACCTTTCCCACTCCTGAACAAAACAATGAGCAAAGCTTCGTAGATGAGCATGTCGAGGCCTTTTTCTTACCTAGTGTAATGGAAATTGGTCTCCCAAAGGGTGGATCAAAATATCTTCTTTCGCTCGTATGCGCCTCTGAGCATCCTTCAGGAAGAGACACCTTATATAGAGAGAATTCTGCTATGGTGGATGGTGATACATGGAAAATTGTTACTGGATGTCCTGGGACAATGGCTGGAAGCCAATTTTTCCCCTAGTAGGAGATGGAAATGAAGCATCATTAGTAGAAAAACATGTAGGTCTAATTTAATTGAGCTTGAATGTTCTGGTAGGACGCATTCTGTACCCAACAGGTTGATGGTACAGCTGATGTCTATATTCTCACATGAATATTTTTACTCTAGACAGGCATATTACATCATGCAATGCATGGGAAAGTGTTCATCCACCCATATTGATCAGGGCTAATCCTGATTCTCTGCAGTGGATACAGTGCTTATAGCATGAATGTTTCCCCTTGTTATTAAAGACTCACTGGAAGACCCAAGAGGCAGGTATCTTCTACTTAGGGGTACATCTGGATGCTTTGCTGTCGCTTGAGGCTAAGGTGGCATCAGTGGCACAGAGTACCTTCCATCGACTTCAGATGATGGCCTAGCTCTACGCCTATCTGGACATAGACAGCCTAACTACTATTGTCTATGCTCTGGGGACCTCTAGGTTAGATTACTGTAAGGTGTTCTACTCAGAGCTCTGAAGACAATTGAGGAACTTCAGTTAGTGCAGAACTTGGTGGCCAGGGCAAGATTCTTCGGTCATATTACACCAAGCCCAACTGCACTCATTTCCAGGCCCAACTCATGGGATGAGGGATTATTGAGTATTCATTTATTTTTGGTTCTTATTTTCAGTATGTGTTTTTTGTTTTTTATATTGTATTCTTATGCATTATTATTGTATCAAAATATTATTTCTAGAGGTAAAAGCTGTATCCACCACCCAAATCATAAGTTGTACTACAAGGCTTTCCAATTAAAACAGTTGACGCACATGATTAACTCATCTTCAACTCTGTGGGCCAAAATGGAACTGGAACCCTCACAAATCTCTCCTAATGCTTTATCCTTCCTGAAAACTTTACGTACTTGCATTAGCAAAATAAGGTTGCAATGTACCTTGGAGGCCCCATTAGCTAAAGTGGTCCCTCAGGTTAAGAACAGTTTCAGGTTAAGAACGGACCTCTGAAACGAATTAAGTTCTTAACCTGAGGTACCACTGTATATCCTTTCAAATTCTCATGTGCAAATGTTGTGGTGGATGTTGTCTAGTCATGATCCCATATCCGTGTGAATATTGACACTTGCCAGTCAGTACTTGAAAAACGACAATGTGGTGAATGTCGTGCAACAACAGTCTACGGAGGACAGTATCCACACAATGTATTTTATAGAGCATGACCACTCCATTTGTGCACACCCTTCATAAGTGGGTAGAATTTTGGCTATTATTATGCTTTTGACAACGGGACAAATTTCAAGTGCAGGCGGTGAAATAATTAACATCATCCACCTTACGGATGTTGACTACTGTATTAATTACCCACCATGCCTCTGGCATTATGCTACATAAGACAAGAAGCTTAGACCATTGTTGAGGGTCAGGGAGATGAGGCCAATCGCTAGGATATTTGTATAAACCGTGTAAGTTTCTTGCTGAAGTGATATCTGAGCAAGGGACTGAATGAATGAATCTGAGCTCCACCTCTGACCCTAAACGATAGAGAGGGGATACAGGAAGTAGGGTGACGAAAAAGAGGGTCTCTTGATTCTATCCTCCTCTGGCAAAAGATGGAGAAAATGCACATTTATCTACATTTACAAGGGACAGTCCTCATGATATGCACATTCCTGTGCTTAGTATTTCATATGCATTTTGGAAAAAAAAATGTATCTGTTGGAGATTTTGTGGGGGTGAAATAATGTCTTTGGGGGGGTGTTTTCTGAAGTTGCCATAGCAACCCCCTCAATGTCACCCATCTCCTCCCCTCCCTCTGCCTTCGAGATTTCCGAGTCTGCTGCTCTATCTGAGTCTGGGAACTCTTGATGAAGGGGGGCTGAACTAACCCACTCTGCTGTGTCTGTGGCTGCCGTCCCTCCTCTCCAGAGTCGGACACTTTCCAGGTGTTCTATTCAGCCACTTCCCTAACAAGTAGGGTGCGGGAGGACCTGAGACTTCTGCAGGTGCTGAAATTTGGGGTTTTTAGTAGAGTAGCCAATACAATTTCAAATCTAAAATTCTGGTACTTGGAATAAATTTGGAAACATTATTTTGGTGAGGTGAGAAAATCACAGAACTGGCAATGCTGCCAGACAAACAAAGGAAATTGGACCAGAAAGTCACAGACAGTTTCATGGATTTTTAATGTTCCTATTTTATTGACATATTTTAAGTTTTAAAAGAAACAGAGTGATACAGAGAAAAAAGGGGGAAATAAGAAAGCTGTGTATAAGAAATATATATTCCATGTCTGCTTATCTGAGTCACAAGGTGGAAGAGTTAGAAAAGAGACAGGGTTTTAATAAGCAACCAGGGATACCACAAATAACTGCTTGATCCCACAACAGCAAGAATCATGAGAAAAGGAATGAGATCACATTTATATCATGCAAAGTGAGGTAGGAGATGAGCAGTGGGACAAAGTGGAGGCCCAAAGTGATCAGAGTGGCCTTTTCACCCTCAAGAAGGAAGGAATCCTGGTGGCAATCCAATGGTAACTTCTGAGCAGGTAAAACAGATATTTGCTTATGTAAAAGGATTTCCCCAACTCCTCCTCCTTACTATCCTCCTTCCTTTCCCCAGACCTGTCCTGGAAGATTGGGGGACTACCTTGAGAGGTTTCTTGAGAGGGATGCAGTGCAGGAGGGGGAAAGTGTAGGGGGCTGCTGAGTGTCAGAGAGGATGGGAGCTTACGTTTTTTGCCTGAGCAGAAGTCTGCTTGTGCAACAATGGCATTCAAAATCTAAATTCAATTGGGTATGCGTTCTCACATGAAAGGGAAATATTCCTAGTTGCCTCAAAAGTGTGGTAGCTTAATTTATATTTTATACAGTTGGTGACTCGAACGGGAGATGAGCTCAACTTGGGACCAGTTACTGGGGCACCCTATGAAGTGCAGATGTTTTTTAGATCTTGGTCAGAGTCATGAACGAAAATGTGTGCCATTGTGTAATACACGCCTCTTTTCCTGAGTAAATAGTTGCAGTAATCTTTGACTTCAGTCCTCGGGTAATCGACATAGTCGTGTTTGAAGGATTTGAAATCCCAGGAGGCTTCAGTCCCCAGCACCATCCAGGAGAGCAAAACCAAGAGCAGCCATAAAGGACAGGGCCCCTTGGCAGCCATGGCTCGCTGTGGCTCTTGGTGGTTGTTCTGTGCGGAAAAAACAGGAAACGGTGTAAAGTTCAATAGAGCCTTTTCATGCTTTCCCTTTTCCCATCAGATTTATTATATAACCCACTTCCTATCAAGGGAAAATCTGAAAAGGGCTATGAGAACCTTGCTCAAATTGTAATCTTAATTCCCTCATTAGTTAGTTATGAGGCTGCAGTCAGACATTGGCCCATCTACTTCAGTACAGTGGTACATCAGAAGTCAAAGGGAATCTGTTCCGGAACTCTGTTTGACTTCCAAAACGTTCAGAAACCAAGGCATGGCTTCTGATTGGCTGCCCTGTGCCTCCCTGCCAACCAGTTAGGGAAATATCTCCCACAGAGACACCTCTGACCTTGGGGTTTATGTTATATTGATGCCATTTGATGATTTCTCTCTCTCTCGGTTTCCAAGCTGACTTGGAAGTGTGAGTCCCACGTGGGTCTGAATATCCCCACACACTTTCAAGGGGAACATTTGTCTCCCAAAGAAGGGAGTTTACATTCTCCATTATTTTTATTTCCAGGCCTCCAGGCTCCCACAGAAACACAAACACAAAACCAATTTCTTCCCTCCTCTCTTGTATAAATAAGATTTGATCTAGCATTCAAAGGAGGATTACTTCAGTACAGTGGTACATCAGAAGTCAAAGGGAATCTGTTTCGGAACTCAGTTTGACTTCCAAAACTTTTGGAAACCAAGGCATGGCTTCTGATTGGCTGCCCTGTGCCTCCCTGCCAACCAGTCAGGGAAATATCTCCCACAGAGACACCTCTAACATTGGGGTTGATGTTATATTGATGCCATTTGAAGATTTCTCTCTCTCTTAGTTTCCAACAGACTTCCAAGCTGACTTGGATTTGTGAGTCTCATGTGGGTTTGAATACCCCAACACACTTTCAAGGGGAACATTTGTCTCCCAAAGAAGAGAGTTTACATTCTCCATTATATTTACTTCCAGGCCTCCAGGCTCCCACAGAGACACAAATGGGAATTTAAAGATACAGTATCCAAAAAACAGGACCGTAAATGCAAACAGAAGCCATGTGTCAGAAACCTTCAATGAAACAGCTGAAATCTAATTCCGTGTTCAAACCCCCTGGGGGTAGAGATTTAAATCAATCATTCAATCAAGTTTCTTGTTGGTGGAATAATGTGACATGATCTTTCCTCATCCCAAGTTTTCTCTGATTAACCCAAAGTGAGATCTGAGGAGGGGACTCATTGCTATGATTCTGACCCCCTGCCTAGCACTGAGAGACCAGGGTTCAAATCCCCACTCAGCCATGAAGCTCATTGGGAAACCAATTTCTTCCCTCCTCTCTTGAAAGCTAGCATTCAAAGGAGGATTGCTGAATCCTAAATGTAGAGAAGAAAACTTAATATTAAGAACCTGTTGGCTCCCATCTGCCCACCCCGTCTTTTTGCACCGAATGAAGTGTTACCTCAAGATCAATCCTTAATGACATTGCAGCAGGTTCTGTTCTGACATTTGTGATCTCAACATTTCCAGCACATGCCTGTACTTTATTTCAATTAAGCTCTAATTAACAGGAGAACATGCGCTTCTTAATGGCAGCGTTGGAGGGTTTTTGGCAGGCGAGGTGCTTTTGCACAATTTGTGAATGTAAATATTGCTGTGGTGTTTTTTCCCTTGACACCTGGCAACCCGAGTGGAATAATGATTCAAGACAACGTGCTATGGGATTAAAATTGGCCACAACTTTATTATGTTTTAGATGTAGGTAGACCTTGACTTAGGCATTGGGCGTTATCCCTCCCAGTCTGGGGATCTGGGGAACATCAGGGTTATCCAGAGTGTGTGGGGGATGTGCTGGCTCTAGAGAACATATGTTCAAGCAGAGAGGCCCCCCCCCCGTTACGCCGCCGTCGCAGGGGAGAGCGATGACAACCTCTAGATGTACGGCGAATGCCTCCCCTCAAACAACCCCTTTAACGGGGAACCGTGTGATCGCCGCCCCAAAGAGGAAGGGAGCGTGGGTCACTGCTACATGCCCACTCCTATCTAGGGAAGATAGACTAAAGGATTCCGCCCAAGGCCTGAAACCGCCAATGTTGTGATGTTCTGCTACGGGAAAGGCAAAACCTGCCAATCAAGGCAGGGAAATTCTTTTCTTGCCATTCAACAGTGACCTTGATGTAGCAGCGCCCACGTACCTGTGGAGAAAAGGTTAACCTGAAAAAGAAGGCATAACTGAGGGTGGGTAGGGAGGGAGCCAACTGATCGGAGCCAACTGACGGTTCCCAGGTAAGTTCGGAGCCAACTGACGGTTCCCAGGTAAGTTCCTCCCCCTAATGTGTGGACAGGGTGGTCCCTCCCCCTACCTGGCCTGATCACCTTGGCAACGCCTCCCCAGGTGGGATTGGGCAACTGGCAGAGGTTCTACAAGTGGCCTTATTTTTAATTAAGTCTGGGCTGTAGCTGAACAAAAACAATAATTCTGGAAATTAAAGCCTGGAACCTCAGACATCTTGGCATCCACTGTGGATGTAGCAAGATAAATGTTGGTGTCTGTTCAGGTCTTCAAGCTAGTCTCGTGAGTCATGTGAGTGTTCCAGATATAGAATGAGCCTTTTCCTAACATGGAATTCAGCTCTTTTGACTGCTGCACTCTGGGTTGACATGGGATTGCCATATTTCAGAAAGGAAAAACCAGCAGGACACCCTCAAATTGTTGAGCTTTCTTTAGGAAGACACCATTTCCCCCCAAAAGCACCATTTTTTGATTGACTATCAATCTGCTTTCGAACACATTATTAAAAGAAAAGCCTGACTAGTTTTTCAAATGCCTTTTAATTGAATAACTTTCTAAAGAGATGCCTGAAGCAACTGATATTAGAGTTGAGAAGTCTTGTTTATTATGTTATATTTTACTCCAATAAGACCCTTTTATCCTAAATAGAACCCAGTACAATGAATGTCCCTGGTTGCTTATTAAAATCCAGCCTCATTTCTAACTCTTCCACCTTGTGACTCAGATAAGCAGACATGGAATACAGTGGAACCTCCGTTTTGACCATAATCCATTCCGGAAAACCGTTCAACTTCCAAAACATTTGAAAACCAAGGCGCAAAGGGCGGCCTGCAGATTTAATTGAAAAATTGAGAAACACTCAGTGGAAGCCTTTTGACTTCCAAGGTGCATGAGAAAACAGAAGAATTTACTTCCAGGTTTTTGGCATTCTAAAGCCGAAACATTTGACTTCTGGGACGGTCGAAAACCAAGTTTCCACTGTCCTTTGATTATGGGCATTGCTCTGATTTATTGCTGCATGCAATAAACTTACTTGGTTTATGTTGCCAGGATTGTACTCAGAAAAGGAGCCACTTCATTGGGAAACAAGGGACACTTCTCAACATCCTTTATGAAACTCCAACATGTACAAATGTACAAAAAGAAATTTTAGACGGGGAAAACGACAGCCTAAGATCTAAAAGCAAAATTCAAGACGTTCCCTGAGAATGGCATGGGGGCAAAATGGAGTAGGAGAATGTAACAACTGGTTGCCTAGATCAATGAACGAGAGCACTCCACAATGCAACAGTTTATTGCGGGATGAGTTCCAAAAGACGCAGGATGGCTCCAGCAAAGGCTGTGTTCGTAATCTAGGACCAGCAACTGGTAGGGTCCAGAAACCCCAGGAAATATGAAGATTTCACTTGAGCTGGGCCCACCATCTTGGCCAAGTCCTTAAATTCACTTTGCAACAGTCATGTTAACTAGTTTCTACATAGCTTTTGTATGTTGTGGCCTATTGTCCTCAATGTGTGAGTTTACAGGCCTTTCTGACTTTGCTAAAGTAAATATTTTCCCTGCATAAACATGACAGTGTGTTTTATTCTTCTTTGTTCAAAGGGAAGTCACAAATACAAATACAGTACAATAGTATAAGTAAGGAAAGTAGATAGATAGATAAATAGATAGATATAGACATATTGCTACAGTATGTATTGTAAAGAACATATATACATATATATATATATATATATATATATATATATATATATATATATATACACAGTGTGTATTGTAAAGAATGACAAAAGGTGTAATTGATTATATTATGGCAAAATTATATATATATGGATAATGCAGACATCCTAGACTTAAAATTGGGCAGGAAGGCATGTCTTTAGTATGGGAAGGCATTAATTTATAAAAGTTTTATGAAACATATTCTTAGGAAGAAACTGTATAGAGCTTGGAAGAAATGTAAAAATCTGCTGGAAAGGAAAGCACCTTTATGGCTATCTCTTATCAATTACAATTAAGAGAGTTAATATGGATCGACAATGGGCAATTTACAGGGAATTGCTGTTCTCAAACAGTTTGGGAACCAGAATTTTAGATTTCAAGTTGCACTGGCTACTCTACTAACCCCCCCAAATTTCAGAACCTGCAGAAGTCTCAGGTCCTTCTTTTCCCTACTTGTCAGGGATTTGACTGAATTGAATGCCTGGGAAGACTCTGACTCTGGAGATGAGGGACTGCAGCCACAGACAGAGCAGGAGTGGGTTAGGTCAGCACCCCTTAATCAAGAGTTCCCAGATTGAGATAGAGCAGCACACTTGGAAAGCTCGAAGGCAGCAGTAGAGGAGGAGATAGATGACATTGAGGAGGTTGCTATGCAACCAGGAAGGATGCAGCATTTAAAGGGCTCTTTTTGTTTCATGGTGTGGGGGGGGAGGTCACCCACCTTCTCCCCAAACCAAAAGAGCTGAAAGGGTTAAAATGCAACAGAAATACAAGAGAGGACTGTTATGTACTGAAGTTCTCACCCTGGGCCAGCAGGGGGATACTGTAGAAAGTTTTCACTCAGGTCCATGTCAGTTATTTTAGGCGGGAAACCCTGGGTTGTTGTTGCTACAATGTTGACAGCTGGCTGCCTATAAAAGCAGGCCGGCTGAGCTATTTGCTGTTCAGTTCTGTCCAGCTTACAATAAAGAGCTGCTCTGGAGAAATCACTGTGTTGTCTGCTATGTTCGCCCACAACTTAACTCTGGCGACGAGGATGGGATCGATGGACATCAGAGCACAGCCAGATGCAGCCACCCTCTGAGCAGAGCTGAATCACTGAGCTGAATCACTGAGCGAAATCACTGAACAGAACCAATTCAGAGCTGACTGTTCTGGCTAGAGCATGGTGTTCCATCCATCGCCCTTCACGCTGGCATCAGAATCATGGCTTCACTTGTGCCTCTACCGCCGTTTGCGCCACCCTCTGAATCATGGGACTCCTACCTCGCTCGGTTCGACTGCTACCTCCAAGCCAACGAGCTGATGCAAGTATCACAGGAGCGTAAGTGGGGCCTATTCCTCAGCCTCTGTGGGCCTGAGGTGTTTGAGACGGCCCGAGCATTGGTTGCGCCTGAAGCAGTCCGTGGGACACGATCCAAGAGAAGCTCCGCAACCACTACGCACCAAAGCCGTCCAAGATTGCTGCCCGCCATGCATTATACCACCAGAACCAGGCAGAGGGGGAGTCAATCAACAACTACACCACCGCCCTGCGACAGGCTGCAATGCACTGCGAGTTCCGAGACTTAGACGATGCCCTGATGGATCAAATTGTCTGTGGGGTCGGGATCCGGTTTGGATCGCCAGCAGTATGGGAGCGCGGAGAAGTTGCTGAGCGTCTTCTCCGAACTGCGCGGGGCTTTTGTGGGGCAACGCAAGGGCACTGCGACCCCAAAACCTTCAGGGGGGCCCCCTGAAGGGAAGCGCTACCAGCAGCGTCAGAAAGGTCCGAAGCCTTCTGAAGTTTTTCCTATCTTTGGGGAGGACTCCGGAGCAACGGGACCTAGAGGCGCATTCCGGTAAGCTCTGCGACCCCGGGCAGTAATGCCTCGAGCTCCCGCTGAAAAGAGGCGACAAATCTCCGAAATCTTTTAAAATTGCTGCCTTTGGTGTTGAAAATTAAACGTCGAGCTGTAAAAGCAGGAGGATAGATTCCAAGGCGCAAAGAGACTAATTGTTTAAATTAAGGAGCCCGATTGTTTCGGAGCCAAGATGGCGCTGGGAAGTTAATTAGAAGAGTGAAACAAAGTAACCAACGCCTGCTGTAGAACAAAGAAAGAGAAGCCCCCGTCGGGAAACTCCGCGGGGCAAAGTAACCAGTTAAAAAAGTTTGAAACTGAAATGAAACAATAGAGACTTTGTATCGTTAAATGGGCAACTGGAGAATTTAATAAAAAAAAAGTTAAAGAGAGAACCGGGAGGAACGAACGGAGGGACGCTAGACGCGGAGAAAGCGAACAAGGGGGAAGAAGGAGCAAGTTAGTACAAAATGTCGGCGAAATAACCCCCCCCCCATCTACCAACAACGGAGATAAGAATAACTACGATTCTCCGCAAGTATCCTCCCTTGCATACTTCTAGCACTCCAGTCTTTCAGCCGGGTGTCGTATTGACTTAAAACCGAAGGAAACACAGCACGTGAGACGGTGTGTATGGGGGAGACGAGACTGCTTACTATGGTTGGCTGACATCCGCCCAGACTTGCTAGAAGCTGGCTTCTCTGAGGGACTCTGAGGGACTCAAAGACTCTGAAGGTTTTTTCTATCACTTTCTCTTACCTCTGGACTGACTTTGCATCGAGGAACAGGTCGCCCCCTGGACGTTCGACTTTTTCCTTTATTTTTTCTCCTTTTTTGGAACTGAAATTGAATTCCTTTCTCCCCGACTTAGGGCTCCCTCCCTTTGCCGGGGGAACTTACCTTAAGCTCTGGATTGTTTTGGATCCTTGTCCCTACGCTCATATATCTGTCCCCCCCCTGCCCGTTTGCCCTTCCCCCCCTACCAATTTCTACCTCCTGATTTTTGGTTGTTCTTAAGGGAATACTAATAGAACAAATCTCACAACACGTGGGAATAGATTAAGCTACAAGAGGCGGATACTCAAAAGAGAAGTTTTAGTATCATCGGCACTATTCAGATTGTGCCACCTGTGTTAATCCATTTATCCATTTATTGTCCCCTCTCCGTGATCCTTCTCCCTTTCCGACCTTGCAAGACTCCTCAACTCCCTCGTCATTTTTTGTAATTTTGGTTGTATATGATTATCATGCATTACTTTTCGTAATTGGAACTTATCTTTTACAAGAGACAAACGTAAGGATTTGTAAACTAGGAGGGAAAGCTCCCAGTATTGGGGACGGTCTGACTTAAAGGGAAGATATAAGACAAGTTTGAATCAAGGGGCAGACTAAAATCCTTTCGGTGATAACCAAATATCTAAGATTGTAAGCCCCTCGGGGAAAGCCATAAAAACTTGTGGACAGACTTAAGGCGGGAGGGGAGGGAAGGGAGAGGCGGGCAGATGGCGGGGAAAGACGGGAAGAAGCCTGCAGGGACACCAATGGATAGGAGAACCTCAAGGCAAGAGGAAATAAAAGACCTAGATGCATTATGGTTGAAAATAAAAGAGGAATTTAGACAAAACGAAACACGCATAGAAAAAAAGTTAGGAGAGATGCAAGAATCTTTTGACAAAAAAATTGAGGTGGTCGCAGGGGAACTTTCAAACAAGATAAAAGAACTAACTGCTAAAACGAAAACCTTAGAAGAACTAAATAAAAAAATGCAAAAAGATTTGAGAGACCAGAGAAAAGAAGTTGAAAAAACTAAAGAAAACTTTGGAGAACTGAGTAAAACCCAAGATCAGGTCTTAGATAATTTAGCCTTGATGGAGATGAAACAAAAGCAATTAAAATTAAAATTTAGAGGAATAGGGGAGGAGAGAGAAGAAGATATAAGGGAGAAAATGATCAAAGAGCTTGCGACCTGGCTCTCATTGGAAGAAGAAGAAGTTGCACAAACGATAGAAAATGCCTTTAGAGTAAAAATAAGACCAAAACAGAATAGACTGAAAAAGGTACCAGGAGACTGTTTAGTGATCTTCAAATCGAGTGACATGAGAAATAAGATTCTGAGAGAAAGTTACCAGAGGAAACTGGTAATAGACGGGAAACCTATTATCATTTTTAAAGAAATACCAATTAGACTCCTTCGAAAAAGAGAGGGCTACAAACAAATAGTGGGCATCTTAAAGAAAAATAATATACAACACAGATGGGAATTCCCAGAAGGGATTTCCTTTTTTTACAAAGGGAAGAGATTTAAGATAACCGAAAACCAAGAAGTAAGTAAATTCCTACGTAGATACGAAAAAGACCTCGGGGGGGTAGAGGAAAGAGATGGAGAGAAGGATGGAGAGAGAGAAGGAAGAGGAGGGGGGAGGTTGAGGGAAAGATTGGAGGGGGAGGGAGGAGCAGGGGGAGGGGGAGAGGAGGGGGAGGAGGAAGAAGGGGAGGAGGGGGAGGAGGAAGAGGTCGAGGAACAAATAGAAGACAAAACCACCCGAATTTAATTTGGTAAAACCTAAAGTAGGAGGTTACTGACTTACTTACTAGTAGATAAAAACGACAATGAATCTTAAAATTGCAACGTGGAATGTTAATGGATTGAACGAAAAAGCCAAAAGGAATAAAATTGCAAATGTTTTGAAAAAGGAAAAATTGGATGTAATTGGTATTCAAGAAACTCATGTAGCCAAAAAGCACAAACATGTCTTAACAAACAAATACTTGGGTATGGAATTTATAAACTCTACGGAAGAGAAAAAAAAAGGAGTAGTAATATACGTCAAGGAAAAATGGGAACCAAAAATGATATATAAGGATGATGAGGGGAGGGTACTAGGGGTGCAAATTAACTTTCAGGGAGAAAAGATTAATGTAGTTAACATCTATGCCCCAAATACAAACAGACCGGAGTTCTTTAAGAAACTAGAACAAGTCTTACTAGACCTAGATGATAATAAGACAATATTATTAGGTGACTTCAATGCCGTGCCATTACCAGATATTGACAGACAAACGGAAAATAAAAAACGAAATCAAGGAAAGTTACCGAAATCATTTCAAAATCTGGAAGAAAATCTAGACTTGATAGATATATGGAGACATAAACATCCAACAGAAAGACAATTTCCTTTTTTTTCGGAAGTACACAAAAGCTGGGGCAGAATAGATCAAATCTGGACTTCGAGAACACTCACCCTAAGAGCAATAAGATGTGAAATACACCCAAGAACGTTCTCTGACCACAGCCTAATAACATTGGAAATTAAGGGAGCATCACAGGGAGGCTTCAGATGGAGACTAAATGAATATCTATTAGAGAATGACGATGTTGTTGAAAAGGCCAAAATCACCTTAAAGGAGTACTTTGAGTTGAATTCGAACACAGGAACAAACATAGAAGTAATTTGGGACGCTAGTAAGGCGGTAATAAGAGGATTATTTATCCAGCAAAATAATTTTAAGAGGAAGATAAGACAGCAGAAGTTGGAAGAAATACTTAAGCAGTTAAGAGGGTACGAGAAAAAACTAATAGACCATCCGAAAGATGAACAAAGTAGCCGAGCAATAAAATTACTACAAACACAATATTCGATGCTGACGAGCCAAGAAATAGAATGGAAAATCAAATTAATGAAACAAAGATATTTTGAGTCAGCAAATAAAACAGGGAAATTTTTAGCTTGGCAGTTGAGGAAAAGGCAGAAACAGAATACGATAAACAAAATAAAGGTAGAGGAAGAACTGATAGTAGACCCAACAAGAATACAAAAAAAGTTTCTCGAGTTTTATGAGGAACTATATAAGAGGGGAGAAGAGGACACAACACAAATAGAAAGATATTTAAAGAGACATAAAGGGAAGACAATTACAGAGGAAGAAAGACTACAACTAAATAAGCCCATCAGCATTGAAGAGGTCCAAAACGCTATAAAAAAAATGAAAATAGGGAAAGCTCCTGGCCCAGACGGCCTTTCGGCTAAATATTACAAAGTTCTAGGAAACCAACTATTCCCGGCGCTCTGCGACACTATGAACAATATCTTAAAAGGAGGGAAAATCCCTGAGTCGTGGAGGGAAGCCTACATAACATTAATTCTAAAACCAGATACGGATAAAATGAGCATTAAGAATTACAGGCCGATATCTTTATTGAATAACGATTATAAAATCTTCGCCGACATTATGGCAAATAGACTAAAAAAATGCCTGTCAAGCTTAATTCACAAAGACCAAGCAGGCTTCTTACCAAATAGATACTTGAAAGACAATGTGAGACACACTATAAATTTAATTGAATATCTGGAAATCAACAACAATATACCAGCGGCCCTGATTTTCATAGACGCTGAGAAGGCGTTTGACAACGTCTCTTGGCCGTTTTTATTAAAAACCATGGAAGAAGCGGGGATAGAGGGAGAATTCTGGAAAGGAATACAGGCAATATACTCCAACCAATCAGCCAAACTGGTGATAAACAACAATCTTACAAATACATTCCAAATTGAAAAAGGAACCAGGCAAGGCTGCCCCCTCTCCCCGCTTTTATTCATTATGGTCCTAGAAGTCTTAGCAAATAAAATAAGATCAACGCCTGAGATCCGAGGGATTAAAATAGGATCTAGGGAGTTTAAACTAAAAGCTTATGCGGACGACTTGATGTTATCCCTAGAAGAGCCGCTAAAGAGCATCGAGAAGGCGCTGGAAACACTAGAAGAATATGGCAGACTAGCTGGATTTAAATTGAACAGACTAAAAACCAAAATATTAGTAAAGAATTTGAGAAATGATTCAAAAGAAAAATTAGAGAGCCAACATGGAATTAAAGTGTCCAAAAAAATAAAGTACCTAGGCGTCTGGCTCTCACCTAAAAATATAAATCTGATTGAAGATAACTACACAACGACCTGGAACAAAATTAAAAAAGACCTGGATATATGGAGCAGAGTTAACCTTTCATGGCTTGGCAGGATGGAGGCAATAAAAATGAATATTCTTCCTAAGATGTTGTTTCTCTTCCAAAGCATCCCGGTGATCAGAGGGAATAAAATATTTAAAGATTGGCAGAAAGTACTCTCAAGATTTATATGGCAAGGTAGAAGGCCAAGGATTAGATACAAACTACTTACAGATCGAAAGGAGAGAGGAGGGCTGGCGGTACCCAACCTAAAATTATATTACGAAGCTGCCTGCTTATGTTGGGTGAAAGACTGGATAACCTTGGAAGATGCGGATTTATTAGATCTCGAAGGTGTAGATAATAGGTATGGCTGGCACGCCTACCTGTGGCTAGATAAAGAGAAAGTACATAAGGGGTTCTCGAGTCACATAATTAGAGGCCCTCTTTATGAAGTCTGGAAAAGAAACAAAAATCTGTTAGAACCAAAAACACCCTGGTGGCTGTCCCCCACAGATATCCTATCATTCAAAAAAACAAATACGGAAGAGCAAGGCTTGACATATGAAGATCTATTGACAAGTTCCCATGAAGGCTGGAAATTAAGACCGTTTGAGGAGCTGAAAGAAAAACTGAAGGACTGGTTTCAATATCACCAGATTAATGCAAGATGGACGGAAGATAGGAAAGTAGGAATGAATGGGAAAAAATCAAAATTTCAAATAGAAATAATCGAAAGTAAATGTAAGTTATTATCTAAAATGTATAACATCTTACTGGAAGCCGATACAAAAGAGGTAGAAATTAAAGAAGTTACGGTAAAGTGGGCAAGAGACCTGGGATATAACATAGAACATGAGAAATGGTTGAAATTGTGGAACGAGGGAATAAAATTCACAGCAAGTGCGGCAATTAGAGAAAACTTGGAGAAGATGATATATAGATGGTATTTAACACCAGAAAAATTAAATAGAATGTACAAGACTGGCAACAAGGCCTGCTGGAGATGTAAAACAAATGAGGGGAACTTTATACATATGTGGTGGTCATGCGAGGGAATTAAAAGATTTTGGAACCAGATATATGATGAACTAAAAAAAATATTTAGTTACACGTTCCCCAAAAAACCAGAGGCCTTTTTGCTAGGGATGGTTGGAAAAGAGATACCGGAACAAGACAAAACCCTGTTCCAATACGCAACAGCTGCGGCTAGAATACTTATTGCCCAAAATTGGAAAAACCCAACTTTACCAACACTGAAAGACTGGCAACTGAAACTATATGAATTTATAGAATTGGCAAGATTGACACAAAGATTAAGAAATCAAAAAAATACAAAGTTAAAAGAGGATTGGAACAAATTTTTGGTATACATCGAAGGCAATTTTAGTAATTTACCAACTACAGTAGGTTTGATTTAAATCTTCTGATGTTATAAACTAAAAACCAACACCAGCTGTAAGATGATACTATTAAAAGTAGGCATCTGAAATCAAGAGGGAAGGAAGTCGGTTTTAACAAACTGTTGTATGTGCTTTTTTTTTGTTTCTTTCTTGTTTTTTTTTTCTCTTTATTTCTATTCTTTTCTCTTTTTCTTCTCTTTGTAACATTTTCTTACTGTTGAATGTTATTTTTAGGCTTTGTTTTTGTAGATGTGTATGATGATGAAAATACAATAAAAAGCATTTAAAAAAAAAAAATTGTCTGTGGGGTCCGGGACATCCATCTGCAACGGCGTCTCCTCCCCAAGCCAGACCTCATGCTACAGAAAGCCATTGAGGAGGCTGTGGCCTCAGAAGCTGCTGAACGCTCCGCCCAGGAGATCTGCAAGTCCAGCAGCCCACGTCTTGCTAGGAAGCCAGTTCCAGTGCATCATGAAGAGGCCAGCAGTGATGAGGCATCCTCCAGTGAAGACGATGATGTGCACCAGACAAAGCGGGAGCGCAGGAAGTTCCAACAGAAGTCCAAGGGCCAACCGGAATGTGCCGGCTGCGGAGGCAACCATTCCCGTGCCAAGTATCGATTCAGAGACGCCGTCTGTAGGAAGTGTTCCAGAAGGGGGCACATCGCTAAGGTCTGCCGATCGGCTCCGTCTGAGACCCCCCCCTTCACCGACTCGCAAGTCCAAGTCTTCACTCCAGTCTGCCAAGGAAAGCTGTTTCACTCTCACCAACTGCCGCTGCCCATCTGGAACCACGATTGGCAAAACCGACTCGCCTACGCGACGCAAGCTGAACGTCACGGTGCTCATTGAAGGAGCTCCATTTGACATGGAGATCGACACCGGGTCTTCCCTGTCCATCGTGTCTTGGAGCACCATCAAAAGACTGGTACCCAGAGTGTCCAAAAGGCAACTCAACTCTCACCGCGTACACCTGAGAGACTACCAGGGAAACGGTATTCCCGTGGTAGGCGTTGGCCGGTTCCGGATCACCTTCAAGGATTTTTCGGGCCTGCTACGACTGGTGGTGGTAGAAGGTCAGCGGCCAAGCCTCCTAGGGCTAGACTGGTTTGATGCCCTCGGCCTGGAAGTCACCGGTATCAACTGCATCTCTAACGCAGAGACTGAGGGTCTGGTCAAAGACTTTGCCGAGGTTTTTGACGGCACTTTGGGGCAATATACAGGAACGCCCATCTCCTTTAGCCTTGATCCACAAGTCGCCCCCATCAAGCTAAAGCCACGCCGGGTTCCCTTTGCTCTCAAGGCTAAGGTGGATGAACAACTGGACAAGCTGATCGCCCAAGGAGTTTTGGAGCCGGTTGACCACGCCAAGTGGGAAACCCCCATCGTCACGCCTGTCAAGCCAGATGGGTCGGTGAGAATCTGCGCTGACTACAAGTGCACGATCAACAAGGCACTTCAGCAGCACACTTATCCGGTTTCTGTTGTCCAACACCTGCTGCATTCCCTGGGTGAGGGTAAGGTCTTCGCTAAGCTGGACCTTGCCCAAGCCTATCAACAACTGCCCGTCGATGATGCCACTGCTGAAGCCCAGACGGTCGTCACCCACCGAGGGGCATTCTGTTGCCGCCGGTTGCAGTTCGGGGTGAGTGTGGCTCCTGGCATCTTCCAAAGCCTTATGGAGCATCTCCTGCAAGGGCATCCGGGCGTGGTACCATATTTTGATGACGTCTTGGTGTCCGCAGACTCACACCAGCAGCTGTTTGAGCGCCTCCGTGCCGTGCTGACCAGGTTCCAAGAGGCCGGGCTCAAGGTAAAGAGGGAGAAGTGCCAGATCGCCATTCTACAGGTAGAGTTCCTGGGCTATCTTATCGACGCCTCCGGCCTTCACCTGACTACATCCAAGATCCGGGCTATCCAGCAGACCCACATCCCAAAGAACAAGACGGAGTTGCAGGCGTTCCTGGGGCTGCTGAACTTTTATAACATGTTCCTGCCACCACAAAGCCACGGTGGCTGAGCCTCTTCACCGACTCCTCAGCAAAAAGAAGTCTCAGGTCCTTCTTCTCCCTACTTGTCAGGGATGTGACTGAATCGAACGCCTGGGAAGACTCTGACTCTGGAGATAATAATAATAATAATAATAATAATAATAATAATAATAATAATAATAATAAAAATTATTTATATCCCGCCCTCCCTAGCCGAAGCTGGGCTCAGGGCGGCTAACAACACTAAAACAGTGCAACTTTATAAAAACATTATAAAAATTAATTAAAATACAAATTGATGGCAACCATAAACTAAAGTTTTGTAAAGATTGCCAAAGGAGGGAGTCAGGCTGCGCCCTGACCAAAGGCCTGGTGTAACAGCTCTGTCTTACAGGCCCTGCGAAAAGATGTCAAGTCCTGTAGGGCCCTTGTCTCTTGCGACAGAGCGTTCCACCAGGTTGGAGCCGCAGCCGAAAAAGCTCTGGCTCTAGTTGAGGCCAGCCTAACCTCTCTGTGGCCTGGGACCTTCAAGATGTTTTTATTTGAAGACCGTAAGTTCCTCTGTGGGGCATACCAGGAGAGGCGGTCCCGTAGGTACGAGGGTCCTAGGCCGTATAGGGCTTTGAAGGTTAAAACCAGCACCTTAAACCTGATCCTATACTCCACTGGGAGCCAGTGCAGCTGGTATAGCACCGGATGAATGTGATCTCGCAGCGAAGACCCCGTAAGGAGTCTCGCTGCAGCATTCTGCACCCGCTGGAGTTTCTGGGTCAGTCTCAAGGGCAGCCCCACGTAGAGCGAGTTACAATAATCCAGTCTGGAGGTGACCGTCGCGTGGATCACAGTGGCTAGGTCAGGGCGAGAGAGGTAAGGAGCCAACTGCTTAGCTTGGCGGAGATGAAAAAATGCCGCCTTTGTTATAGCTGCAATCTGCGCCTCCATGGAGAGGGAGGTATCGAAGATTACACCCAAACTCTTAACGGACGGTGCTGGCACTAATTGCACCCCCGCAAGAAATGGGAGTTGCCCCCTCAATCTCATATCGTCCCGTCCCAGCCAGAGGACCTCTATCTTCGAAGGATTTAACTTCAACCGGCTCCCACGTAACCATCCAGCCACAGCTTCCAAGCATCTGATCAGTGTGTCTGGGGCCGAGTTAGGATGGCCATCCATCAACAGATAGAGCTGGGTGTCATCAGCATACTGATGGCAGCCCAGCCCAAAACTCCGGACAAGCTGGGCAAGGGGGCGCATAAAGATGTTAAAAAGCATTGGGGAGAGTATTGCACTCTGGGGCACTCCACACACCAAGGAGTGGCGGGATGACAATTCCCCCCCAAGCGCCACCCTCTGTCCCCGACCAGAGAGAAACGAGCACAGCCATTGAAGGACTGTGCCCTGGATCCCCACATCGGCAAGGCGGTGGTCCAGGAGTTCGTGATCGACCATGTCGAAGGCTGCTGACAGGTCTAGAAGAATCAGCAGCCCCGACCCGCCTCGATCCAGCTGCCTGCGGAGATCATCTGTTAAGGCGACCAGAGCCGTCTCGGTCCCATGACCAGCGCGGAAGCCGGACTGGAATGGATCCAGAGCTGATGATTCATCCAGAAACCTACCAAGCTGTTCTGCCACCGCTCTCTCAATCACCTTACCCAGGAATGGAAGATTCGAAACCGGGCGGTAATTGGATAGATCTAAGGGATCTAATGATGTTTTCTTTAAAAGCGGGCGCACCACTGCCTCCTTCAGTTCCCCTGGGAATGTCCCGGTGCCAAGGGACAAATTGATGATATCCCCCAGGGGGGCCCGCACCTCGTCTGGACACGCTCTAATCAGCCAGGACGGGCACGGGTCGAGAGGACAAGTGGTGGGCTTTCCAGCTCGGAGGAGTCTGTCCACATCGGCTGGGGATATCCGGTCAAAGTGGTCCAATACTGGACCCGAGGACAGTCGAGGGGCCTCCAGTTCCTTTATTGTATCCAAATTGGCGGGGAGGTCATGGCGGAGCAACAGGACCTTCTCCGCAAAAAAGCTCGCAAATGCCTCACAGCTGTGTGTCAAATTGTTATTTAAATTTGGCTGTCCTTCGAGGGACGTTAAAGACCGAATTATACTAAATAATTGCGCCGGGCGAGAGCTGGCGGATGCAATGGAGGCCGAGAAGTAGGACTTCTTAGCGGCCTTCACTGCCATCTCGTAGGTTTTCATAAAAACCCTATAAGATGTTCTTGAAGCTCCGTCACGGGCACCCCGCCATACTCGCTCTAGCCATCTGAGGTCCCGCTTCATTTTCCGGAGCTCCTCGGTAAACCAGGGAGCCCGGTTTCTGCGGGGTCACAGAGGGCGCTTAGGTGCGATCTCATTGATGGCTGCCAGGAGCTGGGTATTCCAGCCCTCAACAAGCTCAGTCAATGAGTCGCCAGGGGGAGAAAGGTCCCGCAAGGCTTGACGGAATCTATCAGGGTCCATCAGCCTCTGCGGGCGAGCCCAAATCGGCTCGCCACCTAAGCAGGGTGGGGGTGGAACGTCAATCCTGGCTTTCAGAGCGTAGATGAGGGACTGCAGCCACAGACAGAGCAGGAGTGGGTTAGTTCAGCACGCCTTCATCAAGAGTTCCAAGACTGAGATAGAGCAGCACACTTGGAAAGCTCGAAGGCAGCAGAAGAGGAGGAGATAGATGACATTGAGGAGGTTGCTATGCAACCAGGAAGGAGGCTGCATATAGAGGGCTCTTTGTTTCATGGTGTGTGTGGGGGAGTTCACCCACCTTCTCCCCAAACCAAAAGACCTGAAAGGGTTAAAATGCAACAGAAATACAAGAGAGGATGGACTGGACTTTGGCGCCCTTCATGCTGTGAAAGGGGCGGGGACTCAAAATGACCAACTCGTAGCTAAGAGTGGCAGGCTTGGAGCTGTTCTCTGGATGTTAATTGTGAATAAACATGTCATATAACTGCCAGACTCATTCATTCTTATCAGGTTTGCTTGCCTGCCTAAAATCATTACTCTATTTGATGTAAATCATGCAATCGCATGTCAACCCAGGGTGCAGCAGTCAAAAGAGCTGGATTCCATTTTAGGAAAAGGTTCCTTCTATATCTGGAAATACTCGTGCTTGGATTTACCAATCAATGCACTAAGTTCCAAA
Source organism: Podarcis muralis (assembly GCF_964188315.1). Lineage (NCBI taxonomy): Eukaryota > Metazoa > Chordata > Lepidosauria > Squamata > Lacertidae > Podarcis > Podarcis muralis. The sequence goes on along the minus strand of NC_135667.1, from coordinate 14,463,736 downwards.
ACATGGATGTGTACCAATAAAAAAACAGCAGCCATATTTACCTGAAGGAAATCTACAGTGATACCTCGGGTTACATATGCTTCAGGTTACATACGCGTCAGGTTACAGACTCTGCTAACCCAGAAATAGTGCTTCAGGTTAAGAATTTAGCTTAAGGATGAGAACAGAAATCGTGTTCCGGTGGCGCGGCGGCAGCAGGAGGCCCCATTAGCTAAAGTGGTGCTTCAGGTTAAGAACAGTTTCAGGTTAAGAACGGACCTCTGAAATGAATTAAGTACTTAACCCGAGGTACCACTTTATTTGCATTTTGTACTGGCAGCTAATTCCTGTCAGTGGTTTCCCAGAACACTCACGTGACTCACGAAACAAGCTTGAAGACCTGAACAGACACCAACGTTTATATTGCTACATCCACATTGGATGCCAAAATGTCTTAGGTTACAGGCTTTAATTTTCAGAATTAATGCTTTTGTTTAGCCCATACTTAATTAAAAATAAGGCCACTTGTATAACTTAGGTGAGACAGCAGAAAACTTCTTGTTCTGCAGGGGAACCAAGCAATATTTTCATTCACAGATTGTGCAAATACACTTCGCCTGCCAAAAACCCTCCAATGCCGCCATTAAGAAGCACCTGTTATCCTGTTAATTAGAGATTAATTTGGATTAATGTGCTGGAAGTGATGAGATCACAAACTGCGGAACAGAACCAGCTGCAAGGTAATTAAGGTTTGAACTTGAGTTCACACTTCATTTGGTGCAAAAGACAGTGTGGGAGTAGGGGAGACTACAGTTTCTTTATTCCAAGTTTTCTTCTCTACATTTATGATTCAGCAATCATAATTCAGAATTAATGTTTTCATTTAGCTACAGCCCATACATAATTAAAAACGAGGTAACCTGTACAACTTAGGTAAGACCACAGAAAAACCTAGTTTATAGCTGGCAGCCAGTAATATTTTCAATCATAGATTGTTGCCGACATGCTATTAAAGCAAATGTTGTTACGGTCTGCTACATTAATGTATTTACTATTTGTTACCCATAGTGGGTAAAACATAGCCACATTTATTTTTTATTGATGCCAATCATTATAGAGGTTGATGCTGGCATAGGGAAAGCATTCCGGTAACAGGTAGGCTGCCTTCTGGTCAATATCTCATCTTCTTCCCATTGGCCACAGTCTGGAAGGGAGTTACCAGGCATCAAGTTCCACCCTGGTACAAGCCATTTCCGCAAAGCCCATCTTGCAGCGGCCATGTTTCCCAGTTGTAAATTAATACCTTTCTGTATTCCTGGCCCTCTATCTTGTGATTCAGATACGCTAGCTGTGAATACTTCTGAACCCCACTTGAATGTCCCACCATTATCTCCAGCTTACACTGGATGGCACATCCTCCTCATTCATCCTTTGCAGGGAGCCTAGCCACCAACCCCCCATCAAATGAAGCCACACTTGGCTCAATCCCTGCCCTCCTTCTGTAGTTTTGTAAGGCTTGTTCACACAGGAGCAAAGTCTAGATTTCCATTGGCCGGTCTTGTGGCATCCCCGTGACATCATCCCTATCTCAGGGTAGCCCTGGACATTTCCTACTAGGAGTGTTTAAAACACACACACAAAACACCTGTGCATAGTACCTAATAGTAGGATTGGGACCCTACATTAATGGGGATGAAATGTTCATACAAATCCACATTGGGCTTTGGAGCTGAACCACAGGGTCAAAACATCAAGAGAGGTGGTCATGTCTATAATCCACATAGTACAGCTTTCAAAATCTGAACAGACATCTCTTTAAAAAGTTAGTGTTTTGTCTTCCAGGGAGACACCTTTCATCAAGTAGGGAGCAGGAGGACCTGATACTTCTGCTGGTGCTCAAATCTGGGTTGTTATTTTTTTTAGTAACGGTAGCGAATTCAACTTGAAATCTAAATATCTGGTACTTGGAAGGAATTTGGAAACATTATTTTGGTGAGTGAGAAAAGCACAGAACTGGTAGTGCTGCCAGACAAACAAATGGAAGTGGACCAGAAAGCCACAGACAGTTTCATGGATTTTTAATGTTCATATTTTATTGAAATAATTTCAGTTATAAAGAAATAGAGTGATACAGAGGAAAAAAGGGGGAAAGAACAAAGCTGTATATAAGAAATATATATTCCATGTCTGCTTATCTGAGTCACAATGTGGAAGAGTGAGAAAAGAGGCTGGGTTTTAATAAGCTACCAGGGATACCACAAATAACTGCTTGATCCCACAGCAGCAAGAATCATGAGAAAAGGAATGAGATCACACTTATATCATGCAAAGTGAGGTAGGAGATGAGCAGTGGGACAAAGTGGAGGCCCAAAGTGATCAGAGTGGCCTTTTCACCCTCAAGAAGGAAGGAATCCTGGTGGCAATCCAATGGTGACTGTGAGCAGGTAAAACAGATATTTGCTTATGTAAAAGGACTTCTTCAACTCCTCCTTCATGCAATCCTCTTGCCTTTGCTCAGACCTGCCCTGGAAGATTGGGAGACTACCTTGAGAGGTTTCTTGAGAGGGATGGAGTGCAGAAGGGGGAAAGTGTAGGGGGCTGCTGAGTGTCAGAGAGGATGGTAGTGGAGGTTTGTTGCCTGAGCAGAAGTCTGCTTGGGAAACAATGGCATTCCATATCTTAATTCAATTGGGATTCCGTTCTTACATGAAAGGGAAATTTTCCCAGCATATTCAGCAGCGTAGTAGATGACATCAAATCTATAACAAATGGTGATTGGAACAGGAGATGAGTTCGACATGGGACCAGTTATTGGTCTGCCCATAAAAGTGCAGATTTTTTTAAGATTCTTGTCTGAGAGATGAATGAAAGTGTGTGCTCTATCGTATTTCAGGCCTCTTTTGCTTCTTAAATAGTTGCAGTAATCTTCGACTTCAGTCTTCGGGTAATCGACATACTTGTGTTTGAAGGATTGGAAATCCCAGGAGGCTTCAGTCCCCAGCACCATCCAGGAGAGCAAAACCAAGAGCAGCCATAAAGGACAGGGCCCCTTGGCAGCCATGGCTCACTGTGGCTCTTGGTGGTTGTTCTGCGCAGAAAAAACAGGAAACGGTGTAAAGTTCAATAGAGCATTTTCATGCGTTTCCTGTTCCCATCAGATTTATTGTATAACCCCTTTCCCAGGAAATATCAAGTGAAAATCTGAAAAGGGCCATGACAACCTTGCTCAAATTGTAATCCTAATTCCCTCATTAGGTAGTTATGAGGCTGCAGTCAGACACTGCCCCATCTACTTCAGTACTGTGGTACCTCTGAAGTCAAACGGAATCCGTTCCAGAACTCCGTTTGACTTCCAAAATGTTCAGAATCCAAGGCACAGCTTCTGATTGGTTGCATGAAACTCCTGCAGCCAATCGGAAGGTGGGAAGTTGCGTCAGATGTTTGGGTTCCAAAGTACATTCGAAAACTGAAAAACTCCCTTCCAGGTTTACAGCATTCAGGAGCCAAAGTATTTGACTCGCAAGGCGTTCGGATCCAAGGTACGCCTTTATTGTCTAGCATTGAGTTGTGGCCCTTCCCCATTCCCATCTCTCTTCCTCCACCCCATTACAACTATGAAACTATAGTTTAGTTGACAGGCAGATTGAAGAAATGAATAAGACTAAGTTTCAGAGGCTAATAAGCACCTCAAAAATCACACAAAAATTAGCCTCTGCAAAGACAATGAATGACACCATTATTCTTCATGTCACAACAGCAGAAATAAACAGACGTGAATTCTCCAAATTAGCATACTGAGATTCCCTAAGTGCCAAACTGTTAACCTTAGTCAGAGTGTGGTGGTCTCCTCAGGTAACTTATTCAGGTTGTCATGAAATAATAGCAATTTATTGATTTTATTGCCAATGTATTTTTAGTGCCTGAAAGAAGGAACAGTGTTTGACTCCCAGGGCAGCATAAGTACAACCAACTGAAAAACGGTAGTCCCTACTCACAGGCTGAAGATTGTAATGATACAAAAGGACAAAGGGATGAGTGAAGAAGAAAAAGACAGACCTCTGTGCCCATCCCTAAAGTCAAAAAGACGAACTAAGAAATTCATAAAATTTATTCAAGTCAGACCCTGCTTTCTCGATTTCTAGATAAATGTAGACACCTTTGAAATGGGCACCTTTCATGACTTTAAATTATCCTAAATCTAGGAATGTAGCTTTTTCCAATGAAGCTACATTTCCCTGTACATAGAGCTTTACTTCCTACTTTCTGCTATTCATACCTTCTCAAAATGGACATTTGTATATAAGCATACTGGTTCTAAAAGACGCCTGCTTCTTGGGAGAAAGGCGATGGCAAACCTAGACAGCATCTTAAAAAGCAGAGACATCACCTTGCCAACAAAGGTCCGTATAGTTAAAGCCATGGTTCTCCTAGTAGTGTTGTATGGAAGTGAGAGCTGGACCATAAAGAAGGCTGATCGCCGAAGAATTGATGCTTTTGAATTATGGTGCTGGAGGAGACTCTTGAGAGTCCCATGGACTGTAAGAAGATCAAACGTATCCATTCTTAAGGAAATCAGCCCTGAGTGCTCATTGGAAGGACAGATTGTGAAGTTGAGGCTCCAATACTTTGGCCACCTCATGAGAAGAGAAGAGTCCCTGGAAAAGACCCTGATGTTGGGAAAGATGGAGGGCACAAGGAGAAGGGGTCGACAGAGGACGAGATGGTTGGACAGTGTTCTCGAAGCTACAAACATGAGCCTGACCAAACTGCAGGAGGCAGTGGAAGACAAAAGTGCCTGGCGTGCTCTGGTCCATGGGGTCACGAAGAGTCGGACACGACTAAACGACTAAACAACAACATACTGGGCTTCATTGTACAGGGGTAGTGGTACTTACATGACTTAATATTCCTCCAAAAATTAAACAATTCCTGCACATAGCAATATTTAAATTCAAGATAAAGCATTGTAACTGATATTTGAACATGGCTGTTACATGCAGTCATCTCATCAGCCTTCTGTACTCTGAATTGATGCAGCCAATCCACAGCTCAGCCACCACATCTATTGTCAGAGAGCTTGTGCTCAAAGATGATTGGCTGCCAGTGAAATGCAGGTAAAGAATATGGCTGCCATGACTAGAACTTAGGAGAAGGAGACACACAAATGTTAAATATTTATTCACAAAAATGAATATCTGAATACAGAAATAAAATTCCAGGGGGATGCGGGAATACAAAGAGAAAAGTGTTGTTAAACATGGAAAATGTTTATTCTATCAAGACGGGGGGAAACTGAAATCAAGTATGGAAGAAAAGTAAGGACAGACAAGCTTTAGCTATTCAAAAGCTGGCTGATTTAAAACCTGCCTGCAGTGTGCCTTCTAGGCCACCTTTCCCACTCCTGAACAAAACAATGAACATAGTTGTGAAGCCTTGCATGTCAAGGCCTTTTTCTTACCTAGTGTAGTAGAAATTGGTCTCCCAAAGAGTGGATCGAAATATCTTCTTTCACTCGTATGCGCCTCTGAGCATCCTTCTGGAAGAGACACCTTATATAGAGAGAATTCAGCTATGGTGGATGATGATACGTGGAAAATTGTTACTGGATGTACTGGAACAAACGCTGGAAGCCTATTTACCCCCTGGGGGAGATGGAATTGAAGTATCATTAGTAGAAGAACATGAAGGTCTACTTGCTAATTGGTCTTGAATGTTATAGTAGTTCCCATATATTGTTTTACTGGAAGGATGCATTCTGTACCCAACAAGTTGATGGCATAGCTGGTGTCTATATTCTCACATGAATATTTTTACTCACTCCAGATAGGCATATTACATCATGCAATGCATGGGAAAGTGTTCACCCACCCATATTTATCAGGGCTAATCCTGATTCTCTACAGTGGATACAGTGCATGAATGCATGAATGTTCCCCCTTGTTATTAAAGACTCACTGGAAGACCCAAGAGGCATATATCTTCTACTTAGGGGAACGTCTGGATGCTTTGCTGTCGATTGAGGCTAAGGTGGCATCAGTGGCACAGAGTACCTTCCATCGACTTCAGCTGATGGCCTAGCTCTACGCCTATCTGGACACAGACAGCCTAACTACTATTGTCTATGCTCTGGGAACCTCTAGGTTAGATTACTGTCAGGTGTTCTACTCAGAGCTCTGAAGACAATTGAGGAACTTCAGTTAGTGCAGAACTCTGTGGTCAGGGCAAGACTGTTCGGTCATATTACACCAAGCCCAACTACACTTATTTCCAGGCCCAACTCATGGGATGGGGGATTATTGAGTATTCATTTATTTTTGGTTCTTATTTTCACTATGTGTTTTTTTATATATGCTGTATTCTTATGCATTATTATTGTATTAAAATATTATTTCTAGAGGTAAAAGCTGTATCCACCACCCAAATCATAAGTTGTACTCCAAGGCTTTCCAATTAAAACAGTTGACGGACAGGATTAACTCATCTTCAACTCTCTGGGCCAAAATGGACATGGAACCCTCACAAATCTCTCCTAATGCTTTATCCTTCCTGAAAGCTTCACGTACTTTCATTAGCAAAATAAGGTTGCAATGTACCTCAGGTTACAGACGCTTCAGGATACAAACTCCGCTAACCCGGACCTAATGCTTCAGGTTAAGAACTTTGCTTCAGGATGAGAACAGAAATCGTGTGGTGGCGGTGTGGCTGCAGTGGGAGGCCCCATTAGCTAAAGTGGTACCTCAGGTTAAGAACAGTTTCAGGTTAAGAACGTACCTCTGGAACGAATTAAGTTCTTAATCTGAGGTACCACTGTATATCCTTTCGAATTCTCATGTGCAAATGTGGTGGTGGATGTACTTCTATCTACATTTACAACGGACAGTCCTCATGATATGCAAATTCCTGTGCATTTCAGAAAAAAAATGTATGTGTTGGAGATTATGTGGAGATGAAATAATGCCTGGGGGGGGGGTTCTGAAGTTGCCATATTCAGGATTGGGTGCTCCCACCTCAGTGTCCATGGAAGTTAAATCTCTGGGGGCTGGTGATTGTGGGGGGAGGGAGGCATATTCACTCTAATGTGTAGGCAAGCAAACTTTTACTAAATTTGCCTGCAATCATCAATTTTTTCACATAGCCTTTTCAATAAACGGAACTTTGAAACATACAGTTTAACAAATTTCCCCTTGCCTAGTAGCATTTAATGAGACCAAAATCGGAGTCTCACTTTGGGACTACAACTCCCTTCATCCCTAGCTAACAGGACCAGAAACAAAACAATCAGCTGCCTTCACCTTCAACAAGGAAGCCGTGTCTCACAGTGACGGGGTACACCTTTCCGATGTGGGCAATGATACCCTGTTGAATGACACTTCAGAGTGCGTCAGGGATTGGTTGCAGGTGTGAGGGTGTTGGCGGAAAGCCCTTTGGGCTCGAGTGGTGGTTAGCTTTTGTTTGTATGGAGGGGAGGTTGTGGCCTCCGCCTGCCCCTCCTCAGTAAGGGTATCCTGTTAAAGGGATCCGGGGTTGTGAATTCTGTCCTAAGCCGGGATGTGGGCTAGGGCGATGTCATAACCCTTACGGGGACCCCTCGTGGTGTCCCTAATTGATGTAAGTCATATGGTGCCCCCTAATGGTGGTTTACCCTTAGATGGACTCCCAGCAGACAGGCAGGGGTCAAGATATAGCCTGACTTCACCCAATGCCTAAGCCAAACCACTGACATCTGTAACGAATAAAGTTGTGGCCTATTGGAACCCATAAACCAAAACACATGTCCATGTGTTTATTGGCCATTAGGTGAACAATAATGGGGGCCTTGGCAAGCAACAACATGTTTTACATTTTACTTATGCTTCCCAAGCACGAAGGCTATTTTTCTAGAAAAAGAGGTGCCAGAATTCACCAGGAACCCCTCTTCTTTTTCTTCTCTTTCAATGGCAATGGTGCCCTCATGAGGGGTGCCAGGACAGAGTTCCACGGAGTTCTGGCTGAGAAAAGCCCTACAAGCATGTAATGTTCTCTGACATTTTCCTTTACCCAAGATTAGGGTCTCCATACATCTGGTATTTCCCGGACACAGCAGGGATTTGGCAGTGTCTGAGTGGAATTTGCTGAAATGTCCAGGAAAATCTGGACACATGACAACCCATGTCAGAAATGTTGATTTAGGTGAATTTCCTTCAAAACAGCTCAAAAACTTAATTTGTAAAAAATGCCAACAACTTTTGTTTCTGGATATGGCAGTCCTACCCAAGATTCATTTATGCATAATATGCTTAAAGTTTCCCGTGTTAATTCCGTGTAGATTTTTACTCCCACCTCCCATAATCCATGTTGCTGTCAACTTTCAATAACTGTTACGCTCTTGTGCAAAGACAATCAAACCCATTAACTTGCAGTTTCCTTTATATAGCTTCCAGTCTTCCCTCTTGCTCCTCTCTGTCTGCCTGCAGCTCCAGATGACACCCTGTCAATGCTTTGCCCGCCCTTTTATTCTAGGGGGGCCACCGCTTCTGGCCTATGGCACACGGCCAGCTTGCAGGACCCCATTCTATTTGACTTTTCCCCAAGGTCCAAATGGAATTCTCAGGACACCAATCAGATTAGTCCCTGACGGTGCTAGTAGAAACCAGAACCAGTGGAGGCTGGTCCTTTAGGATCAAAGGATCACTGCCCCAACAAATGCAACCTGACCCCAGTCAGCCACCACCTGCCTCCTTTCTTATGCCAGCCCAGGGGGTTTCCCTGGTTGTCAACTTCCTTCTCAGATTCAGGGTTGGCCTTGCAGAATTCAGGGCGGGGAGTGAGTGCTTGGGAAATGAGACAAAACTAGAAGTAGTTGGTTCGACTGTCTCTGGCTCCAGTTCCACAAACTGTTTTGCCTAAGTTTTACAAATTGCCTTATTTTTAAGTATGGGCTGTAGGTAAACAAACAAACAAAATCTCTCTAAAAAGTTAGTGTTTTGTTGTCATCTAGGGAAAAACCTTTCATCAACTAGTGTAATGCTCTCAGGCAGGCAAGCAAGCTAGCCCCAATAAGAATTAATAAGTCTCTGGCAGTTTTATGACATGTTTCTTTACAATTAACATCCAGAGAGCGGCTCCGAGCCTGTCACTCTTAGCTACGAGTTGGTCACTCTGATTCCCTGCCCCTTTCGCAGCACAAAGGGTGCCAAATTCCTGTCCTTCCTCTCTTGTATATCTTTTGCATTTTAACCCTTTCAGCTCTTCTGGTTTGGCGAGAAGGTGGGTGAGCTCCTCCCCCCCCCCCCGCTATCAAACGAAGAGCCCTCTAAACACTGCCTCCCTCCTGGTTGCATAGCAACCCCCTCAATGTCATCTATCTCCCCTCCTCCCTCTGCCTGCAAGCTTTCCAAGTTTGCTGCTCTATCTGAGTCTGGGAATTTTTGATGTAGGGGCACTGAACTAACCCACTCCTGCTCTGTCTGTGGCTGCAGTCCCTCCTCTCCAGAGTCAGACTCTGGCTGCCTCTATACTGGCATTCCTTCATCTCCAGAGTCAGACTCTTCCCAGGTGTTCTATCCAGCCACATCCCTGACATTATTTTGGTGAGTGAAAAAAGCACAAAACTGGCAGTGCTGAGAGAAAGACAAATGGAAGTGGACCAGAAGCCATAGACAGTTTCAGGGATTTTTAATGTTTATATTTTATTGACATAATTTCAGTTTTAAAAGAAATAGAGAGATACAGAGAAAAAAAGGGGGAACAACCTTGCTCAAATTTAATCTTAATTCCCTCATTAGGTAGTTATGAGGCTGCAGTCAGACATTGGCCCATCTACTTCAGTACAGTGGTACATCAGAAGTCAAAGGGAATCTGTTCCGGAACTCAGTTTGACTTCCAAAACTTTTGGAAACTAAGGCATGGCTTCTGATTGGCTGCCCTGTGCCTCCCTGCCAACCAGTCAGGGAAATATCTCCCACAGAGACACCTCTAACATTGGGGTTGATGTTATATTGATGCCATTTGAAGATTTCTCTCTCTCTTAGTTTCCAACAGACTTCCAAGCTGATTTGGAAGTGTGAGTCTCATGGGGGTTTGAATACCCCAACACACTTTCAAGGGGAACATTTGTCTCTCAAAGAAGAGAGTTTACATTCTCCATTATATTTATTTCCAGGCCTCCAGGCTCCCACAGAGACACAAATGGCAATTTAAGGATACAGTATCCAAAAAACAGCACAGTAAATGCAAACAGAAGCCATGTGTCAGAAACCTTCAATGAAACAGCTGAAATCTAATTGTGTGTTCAAACCCCCTAGGGGTAGAGATTTAAATCAATCATTCAATCAAGTTTCTTGTTGGTGGAATAATCTGACATTATCTTTCCTCATCCCAAGTTTTCTCTGATTAACCCCAAGTGAGATCTGAGGACGGGACTCATTGCTATGATTCTGACCCCCTGCCTAGCACTGAGAGACCAGGGTTCACATCCCCACTCAGCCGTGAAGCTCACTGGGAAACCAATTTCTTCCCTCCTCTCTTGTATAAATAAGATTTGAACTAGCATTCAAAGGAGGATTGCTGAATCCTATGTGTAGAGAAGAAAACTTTATATTAAGAAACTGTAGGCTCCCCTCTGCCCACCCCGTCCTTTTGCGCCGAATGAAGTGTTACCTCAAGCTCAAACCTTAATGACCTTGCAGCAGGTTCTGTTCCGACATTTGTGATCTTAACATTTTCAGCAAATGCCTGTACTTTATTTCAATTAAGCTCTAATTAACAGGAGAACATGTGCTTCTTAATGGCAGCGTTGGAGGGTTTTTGGCAGGCGAAGTGCTTTTGCGCAATCAATGAATGAAAATATTGCTGTGGGGTTATTTGCGTGGACAGGCAGAGTCCCCCAAACCCCGGGCGGCAACCCGAGCGGAATAACAACTCAAGACAACGTGCTATGGGATTAAAATTGTCCACAACTTTATTATGTTTCAGATGTAGGTAAACCTTGGCTTAGGCATTGGGCGTTATCCCTCCCAGTCTGGGGATCTGGGGAACATCAGGGTTATCCAGGGTGTGTGGGGATGGGTTGGCTCTAGAGAACATATGTTCAAGCAGCCCCCCCCCCCGTTACGCTGCCGTCACAGGGGAGAGCAAAGACAACTTCTAGATGTACAACCATAGCCTCCCGTCAAACAACCCCTTTAACGGGGAACCCTGTGATTGCTGCCTCAAAGAGGAAGGGCGTGTGGGTCACTGCTACACGCCCACTCCTATCTAGGGAAGATAGACTAAAGGATTCTGCCCAAGGCCTGAAACTGACAAAGTTGTGATGTTTTGCTACGGGAAAGGCAAAAACTGGCAGAGGTTCTACAAGTGGCCTTATTTTTAATTAAGTATGGGCTGTAGCTAAACAAAAACATTAATTCTAGAAATTAAAGCCTGTCACCTCAGACATCTTGGCATCCACTGTGGATGTAGCAAGATAAATGTTGGTGTCTGTTCAGGTCTTCAAGCTAGTTTCGTGAGTCATGTGAGTGTTCCAGATATAGAATGAGCTTTTTCCTAACATGGAATTCAACTCTTTTGACTGCTGCACTCTGGGTTGACATGGGATTGCCATATTTCAGAAAGTAAAAACCAGCAGGACACCCTCAAATTGTTGAGCTTTCTTTAGGAAGACACCATTTTTTCCAAAAGCACCATTTTTTATCTGCTTTCAAACACATTTTTAATAGCAAAGCCTTACTAGTTTTTCAGATGACTTTTAATTGAACTTTCTAAAGAGATGCCTGAAGCAACTGATATTATATTTGAGAAGTCTTGTTTATTTGTTATATTTCACTCCAATAAGACCCTTTTATCCTAACTAGAACCCAGTACAATGTATGTCCCTGGTTGCTTATTGAAATCCAGCCTCATTTCTAACTCTTCCACCTTGTGACTCAGATAAGCAGACATGGAATACAGTGGAACCTCAGTTTTTGACTGCAATCCATTCCGGAAAACCGTTTGACTTCCAAAACGTTTGAAAACAAAGGCGCAAAGGGCGGCATGCAGATTTAATTGAAAAATTGAGAAACACTCAGTGGAAGCCTTTTGACTTCCAAGGTGCATTCGAAAACAGAAGCATTTACTTCCGGGTTTTAGGCATTCCAAAGCCAAAACATTTGACTTCCGAGACAGTTGAAAACCAAGTTTCCCCTGTCCTTTGATTATGGGCATTGCTCTGATTTATTGCTGCATGCATAGCTAACTTACTTGGCTTATGTTGCCAGGATTGTACTCAGAAAAGGAGCCACTTTGTTGGGAAAAAAGGGACATTTCTCAACATCCTTTATGAAACTCCAACATGTACAGATGTACAAAAAGAAATCTTAGGCAGGGAAAACCACAGCCTAAGGTGTAAAAGCAAAATTCAAGACTTTCCCTGAGACTGGCACAAGAGCAAAATGGAGTAGGAGAATGTAACAACTGGTTGCCTAGATCAATGAACGAGAGCACTCCACAATGCAACAGTTTATTGCAGGATGAGTTCCAGAAGACGCAGGATGGCTCCAGCAAAGGCTGTGTTCCTAATCTAGGACCCGCAACTGGCAGGGTCCAGAAACCCCGGGAAATATCAAGATTTCACCTGAGCTGGTCCCAGCATCTTGGCCAAGTTCTTAAATCCCATTTGCAACATTCATGTTAACTAGTTTTTACATAGCTTTTGTATGTTGTGGCTTATTTTCCTCAGTGTGTGAGTTTACAGGCCTTTCTGACTTTGCTAAAATAACTATTTTCCCTGCATAAACAGGACAGTTTGTTTTTCTCTTGTTTGTTCAGAAAACTCTGGCTGAAGTATACAAAATCTCACAGACAGGAGAGGGGCAAATGTGAGTGGGAGTACATATTTCTTTTCTGCAAAAGTCCATTTTCCTTGGTCCCATTGAAAAGGGGAGAAAGGGGGTACTAATAGCTCCCAGCACATCTTTTAAAATGTTTTGGGGAGAGTAAGCTTAACTTCCATGAGTCCTCAGTTTTGTGTTTTAGCAGCATTGCTATTTTTATTAACCATTATGAATTGATAGATTAATTCATTAAATTCATATACCACCCTTCATCCAAAGATCTCAGCGCAGGTCACTGCACAAAAATACAAAAGAAATCTATGAAATACATAATAAAAACAAGAAAAATAAGCCTATAACCTCCCCTCTCCCAAACATATTTTTAGTGTGTTTGTTTTGGATTTGTTGGTTTGTGTACAGTGGTGCCTCGCAAGACGAAATTAATTCGTTCCGCAAGTTTTTTCTTCTTGCGAGTTTTTCGTCTTGCGATGCACGGTTTCCCATAGGAATGCATTGAAAATCAATTAATGCGTTCCTATGGAAACCGACTTCAGACCAGGTCCGGTGACAATCTGTCCCCCGACCTCTTCTGAAGGCTGGGGGGGCGAAAGTCTTTGCTCCCCCCCCCCACGGCAGCATTTTAAAATCGCCCCGGGACAGCGGAGGACTTCTCCGCTGTCCGGGGCGATTTAAAAGCCCTCCCGGGAAGGCAGCCAGGGGGGACAAAGATTTTCACCCCCCGCCAGCCTTCAGAAGAGGTCCAGGACCTCTTCTGAAGGCTGGCGGGGGGCGAAAATCTTTGTCCCCCCTGCCTGACTGCCTTTAAAAGCCCTCCCGGGCTGCGTTTCTCCGCTCCCCCGGGAGGGCTTTTAAAGGCAGGCAGGCAGGCAGGCAGGGGGGACAAAGATTTTCGCCCCCCGCCAGCCTTCCCCTCTTTTGAAGCAAGGGGCGGCAACGGGGAGAAGATCGCTTCTCCCCTTTGCCGCCCCTTGCTTCAAAAGGGGTCCGGGGGGAGAGAGAGGAAGGCGCGCGCCTTTCCCTCTGTCCCCTCTTTTGAAGCAAGGGGCGGCAACGGGGAGAAGATCGCTTCTCCCCTTTGCCGCCCCTTGCTTCAAAAGGGGTCCGGGGGGAGAGAGAGGAAGGCGCGCGCCTTTCCCTCTGTCCCCTCTTTTGAAGCAAGGGGCGGCAACGGGGAGAAGATCGCTTCTCCGCGTTGCCGCCCCTTGCTTCAAAAGAGGTCCGGGGAGAAAGGGGAAGACGCCAGCATTTTAAAAAACCTCGGGACAGCGGGGGACTTCTCCGCTGTCCGGGGCGAATTTAAAATGCTGGCGGGCGGCAGCGAAGCCTTCGCTGCCGCCCGCCAGCATTTTAAAAAACCTCGGGACAAAGGAGAAGTCCCCCGCTGTCCCGGGGTTTTTAAACAACCTCTCCGCCCCCCGCCAGGCTTCAGAGCAGCCTTCCGAAGCCTGGCGGCGGGAGGAGGTCCGAGGACAGTGGGCAAGACGCCCTGTCCCGGAGATTTCCCTATGGGCTTTCGTCTTGCGAAGGAAGCCCATAGGGAAATTCGTTTTGCGAAGCGTCTCCAAAACAGAAAAACCTTTCGTCTAGCGGGTTTTCCGTCTTGCGAGGCGTTCGTCTTGCGGGGTACCACTGTACTTACTTACATTCCACTTTCCCCACAGAACTGGGACTCTCTGAGGCTCACAATAAATAAAACAAACACAGGAAAAAACCACGGATACCTATACCTTGGTTTTTATTACTTCAAGCACTGGTATACCCCCAACAAACTCTTTCTCCATTCATTCATTCATTCCCAGTTATCTGCAGAATCCCATACCTTCACTGTAAGTAGTGGTGTAGCATGGGCAGGGCCACAGGGTTGGTTTCCCTGGTTGCCAAATTCTTAGGGGTGCAAAAATTTTAAATAAAGTAAAGAAAACAGTAATAATAAATAATAAATAGTTGTCAGACTAATAATAAGAAAGCCCTTGGGGGGGGCACTCAAGTGTGTCACCAAGTGGGTGGGGCAGGAAGTGGGGAAAGAGAATTAAGCAGAACTCTGAGACCAAAACAGCAACAAATCAGTAGATATAATATGCCATCGAGGGTGCTTAAAATGCACTCCAATAAATTCCAATTCTAAATAATTCAGGTTGCTTCAAAGAATGGAAGAAGGGTAATTCTAAATTCATCTTGCCGGGGGGGGGAGGGGGGAGCCAATAATTAAACATAAAATTATGATAGTTATAAAAGAAAAAGGAGGCAGTTTCCTGCCAGACCTGCAAATGTATTATGAGGCAGCCGGTTTGTGTTGGTTAAAAGAATGGATTACGGGAGGGGGGGTGGTGGAACAAATTAAAAAGGAAATATACATGAATGAAGAAATGCTATCTAAAGACCATTGCTCAACAATGATTACAAAATTTATGCAGAAATCATGGCCATTAGATTAAAAGTAGCACTGAAGCATATCATCAATGAAGATCAGGCCGGATTTTTGACAGGTAGACGAATGAATAATAATACGAGAACACTTATAATTGAATATCTGGACTTGAAACCAAGCAAAAAAGCAGCCTTCATATTTGTAGATGCTGAGAAGGCATTTGACAACGTATCATGGAAATTCCTGGAAAAAGTTGGAGCCTCAGCTTCAGGATATGTCCTTCGAGAGAGCACTCAGGGCTGATTTCCTTCAGAATGGATTGTGAATATATAGAATTGGCCAAAATGAGAGCAGCTATTAGGTTGAAAAGTGTCTAATGGGGAATATGTATTTAACTTCTTTAACACAATATTAAAGGAATGGAAAACATTGGAAGCTCAGCACAGGTGGAGGGAAGTCACAATGGTACAAATACAGTACAACAGTAGAAGTAAGAAAAGTAGATAGATGATGATAGATAGATAGATAGATAGATAGATAGATGATAGATAGATAGATAGATGATAGATAGATAGATAGATAGATAGATAGATAGATAGATAGATATAGATAGATGATAGATAGATATACAGTATGTATTGTGAAGAACATATGGACATATATATACAATATGTATTGAAAAGAATGACAAAAAGTGTAATTGATTATATTATTGCAAAATTATATATATATGGATAATGCTAGACTTAAAATTGGGCAGGAAGGTGTAAATTTATCAAAGTTTTATGAACCATATTCTTAGGAAGAAACTGTATAGAGCTTTAGAGAAATGTAAAAATCTGCTGGAAATGAAAACACCTTTATGGCTATCTCTTATCAAGGCTATTACAATTAAGAGAGTTAATATGGATCGACAGTGGGCAATTTACTGGGAATTGCTGTTCCCAAACAGTTTGGGAACCAGAATTTTAGATTTCAAGTTGTATTGGCTGCTATACTAAAACCCCCAAATTTCAGCACCTACAGAAGTCTCAGGTCCTTCTTCTCCCTACTTGTCAGGGATGTGGCTGAATCAAACGCCTGGGAAGACTCTGACTCTGGAGATGAAGGACTGCAGCCACAGACAGAGCAGGAGTGGGTTAGTTCAGCACCCCTTCATCAAGAGTTCCCAGACTGAGATAGAGCAGCACACTCGGAAATCTCAAAGGCAGCAGAAGAGGAGGAGATAGATGACATTGAAGAGGTTGCTATGCAACCAGGAAGGAGGCAGCATTTAAAGGGCTCTTTGTTTCATGGTATGGGGTGGGAGTTTACTCACCTTGTCTCTGAACCAAATGAGATGAAAGGGTTAAAATGCAACAGAAATACAAGAGAGGACGGACTGGACTTTCGCCCTTCATGCTGTGAAGGGGGCGGGGACTCAAAGTGACCAACTTGTAGCTAAGAGTGGCAGGCTTGGAGCTGCTCTCTGGATGTTAATTTGTGAATAAACATGTCATATAGGTGCCAGACTCATTAATTCTTATCGGGGTTTGCTTGCCTGCCTGAGATCATTACACTATTTGATGCAAATCATGCAATCGCATGTCAATCCAGGGTACAGCAGTCAAAAGAGCTGGATTCCATGTTAGGAAAAGGCTCCTTCTATATCTGGAAATACTCATGCTTGGACTTACCAATTAATGCACTGAGTTCCAAAATATGGATATGTACCAATAAAAAAACAGCAGCCATATTTACCTGAAGGAAATCTATTTGCATTTTGTACTAGGAGCTAATTCCTATCAGTGGTTTCCCAGAACAGTCACATGACTCCCGAAACTAGCTTGAATACCTGAACAGATACCAACATTTATTTTTCTACATCCACATTGGATGCCAAAATGTCTTAGGTTACAGGCTTTAATTTTCAGAATTAATGCTTTTGTTTAGCCCATACTTAATTAAAAATAAGGCCACTTGTATAACTTAGGTGAGACAGCAGAAAACTTCTTGTTCTGCAGGGGAACCAAGCAATATTTTCGTTCACAGATTGTGCAAATACACTTCAATTAAGGTTTGAACTTGAGTTAACACTTCATTCGGTGCAAAAGACAGTGTGGAAGTAGGGGAGCCTACAGTTTCTTTATATCAAGTTTTCTTCTCTACATTTATGATTCAGCAATCATAATTCAGAATTAATGTTTTCATTTAGCTACATCCCATACATAATTAAAAATGAGGCAACTTGTAGAACTTAGGTAAGACCACAGAAAAACCTAGTTTATAGCTGGCAGCCAGTATGGGATGGCAGCCAGTATTAGTTTCATTTATAGATTGTTGCCGACATGCTTTCTAAAGCAAATGTCGTTACGGTCTGCTACATTAATGTATTTACTATGTGTGACCCATAGTGGGTGAAACATAGCCACATTTATTTTATTTTTAATTGATGCCAATCATTATAGAGGTTGATGCTGGCATAGGGAAAGCATTCCGGTAACAGGTAGGCTGCCTTCTGGTCAATATCTCATCTTCTTCCCATTGGCCACAGGCTGGAAGGGAGGGAGATACCAGGCATCAAGGTCCACCCTGGTACAAGCCATTTCTGCAAAGCCCATCTTGCAGTGGCCATTTTCCCCAATTGTGAATTAATACCTTTCTGTGTTCCTGGCCCTCTCTCTTCTGATTCAGATAAGCTAGCTGTCAATACTTCTGAACCTCACTTGAATGTCCCACCATTATCTCCAGCTTACACTGGATGGCACATCCTCCTCATTCATCATTTGCATGGGGCATAGCCACCAACGCCCCATCAAATGAAGCCACACTAGGCTCAATCCCTGCCTTCCTTCTGTAGTTTTGTAAGGCTTGTTCACACAGGAGCAATGTCTAGATTTCCATTGGCCGGTCTTGTGGCATCCCTATGACATCTGCCCTATCTCAGGGTAGCCCTGGACATTTCCTACTAGTAGTGTTTAAAACACACACACACACACACACACACACACACACACACACACACACACACCTTTGCATAGTCCCTAATTGTAGGATTGGGACCCCAGGGGAAGAGGTCTGGGGCAAGGTAGAGAGGATGCCAGGTGTACCTCCCTACATTAATGGGGATGAAATGTTCATACAGATCCACATTTGGCTTTGGAGCTGAACCACAGGGTCAAAACATCAAGAGAGGAGGCCATGTCTGTAATCCACATAGTACAGCTTTCAAAATCTGAACAGACATCTCTTTAAAAAGTTAGTGTTTTGTCTTCCAGGGAGACACTTTTCATCAAGAAGGGAGCAGGAGGACCTGATACTTCTGCTGGTGCTCAAATCTGGGTTGTTATTTTTTCAGTAACAGTAGCCAATACAACTTGAAATCTAAAATTCTGGAACTAAAGATGAGTACGGTCTGGGATGCTAGTAAAGCAGTAATGAGAGGCTTCTTTATACAACAAAATGCTATTAAAAACAGAATGAGATAAAAAGGGGGAAAAGAAGTAAGTCCTGAAACAAATTATGGAGAATGAACGAAAATTGATTACCAGACCTGGAGATGTAAAAGTGAAACAAAGCATAAAATTGTTCCAAACACAATTTGCAATGATGACCAACAAGTAAGTGGAATGGAATATAAAAAGAATGAAACAAAAGAACTTTGAATGGGCAAATAAATCAGGGAAATAGTTAGCATGGCAAATTAAGAAAAGGAAGGAACAAAATATGATAAACAAGATAAAAATAGAAGATCAAGAGATTGTTAATCCAAAAGAAATAAGAAAAGGATTTGTGGACTTTTATTGAGATTTATATAAGAAAAAGGAGAAATGCAACAAAAAGAAAATAGAAGAGTATCTAAAGAAGATAGAAGTGCAGAAAATAACTGATAGTGACAGACTTAAATTGAATGAACCGATTGAAATAGAGGAAATTAATATGGCTATAAAAGAATTGAAAAGTGGGAAGACACCAGGCCCAGATGGATTCAGTGCAAGATATTATAAAGAGATGAAACATATACTGCTTGCACCAATAAAGGAAGTGATGAATAATATACTAATAAGGGCTGAAATTCCGGAAACATGGAAAGAAGCTTATATAACTTTTATCCCAAAACAGGATTCGGATTTGACTCAAGATAAGAATTATAGGCCGATTTCATTGCTGAATAATGACTATAAAATATTTGCAAATATCCTAGCAAGTAGACTGAAAAAGATTTTAAACAAGATGATACACAAAGACCAGGCAGGTTTCCTTCCTGGTAGACAGATGAAAGACAACATAAGGAATATAATTAATATTATGGAGTATCTGAACAACAGGAAGGATAAACAGACGATGTTGATATTTGTGGATGCGGAAAAGGCCTTTGATAATGTTTCCTGGGAATTTATGTTAGAGAATTTTGAATTAATGGAAATGGGCCAATCTTTCCTAAATGGTGTAAAGTCAATCTATTCGGAACAAAGAGCAAGATTGATTGTTAATAATGTATTGACAGAGAAAATTACTATAACTAAAGGTACAAGGCAGGGATGTCCACTGTCACCGCTGTTATTCATCTCGGTATTGGAGGTCTTCTTAAGATCAATAAGGAATAATGAGAATATCAAAGGAGTGTCAGTAGGGCAAAATCAGTATAAAGTCAAAGCTTTCACGGATGATTTAGTTATTACAATAGAAGATCCTACGAAGAGTGTAGATGAAGTGTTGGAAGAGGTAGAACAATTTGGAGAGGTGGCCGGCTTTAAGTTAAACAGAAAGAAAACCAAAATAATTACGAAAAACATTGAACAGGATGTAATTGAAAGATTGCAGCAACAATTAGGGATTGAAAAGGTGAAAAAAGTTAAATATTTAAGGATTGCATTAACCACTAGAGGTATTGGTTTATTTTCATGATAATTATGTACCAGTATGGAATAAGATAAAAAAGGCCCTGGAGGTGTGGGGTAGAATGAAATTCTCATTTTGGGGAAGGATTGCAACGATAAAGATGAAATTGCTACCGAAAAGGAGTGACAATATTTAAAGAATGGCAAAGAATATTATCAAGATATATTTGGCAGGGCAAGAAACCAAGAATTAAATTTAAGATATTAACTGATGCAAGAGAAAGAGGAGGTTTCGCCCTGCCAGATTTGAGGTTATATTATGAAGCGTCATATCTTTGTTGGTTGAAAGAATGGATGAAGTTAGAAAATAATGAATTATTGGATTTAGAAGGCTATGATAATAGATTCGGTTGGCACGCGTATTTATGGTATGATAAAAAAAGAATACATAAAGGGTTTGAAAACCACATTTTTAGAGGATCTTTGATTGGAGTTTGGAATAGGTATAAAAATGTATTAGAACCAAAGATTCCACATTGGTTATCACCATTAGAGGTTATGAGTATTAAAAAGATAAATATGAGCGGGAGATGGATAATATATGAGAAACTATTAAAAAAAGGAAGGAAATAAGTGGAAATTGAAAACATATGAAGAAGTAAAAGAATATGTGAAGGACTGGCTGCATTATTTTCAGTTAAATGAAATGTTTAAAAAAGAGTTTTTAGAGAGGGGATATTCTGAAAAAGAATCTAGATTTCAACATGAAATCTTGAACAATGAAGTGAAAATTTTATCTAAAATGTATAAAATATTGTTGGAATGGAATACTGTGGACGAAGAGGTTAAATCTGTAATGATTAGTTGGGCTAGAGATTTCAGATATAATATTGAATTTGAGAAATGGACTAAATTATGGAAGGATGGGTTAAAGTTTACAGCTTGTACAACGATTAAGGAAAATGTTATGAAGATGTTATATAGATGGTATATAACACCAGTAAAATTGGGTAAAATGTATAAAGTGTGTAATAAATGTTGGAAGTGTAAGGCGACAGAAGAAAATGTTGGAAGTGTAAGGCGACAGAACATATTTTACCATATGTGGTGGGAATGTAAGAAGGTAAAAAGCTTCTGGGAGATGATCTATAATGAGTTAAAGAAAATGTTGAAATATACTTTTGTTAAAAAACCAGAAGCTCTCTTATTGGGAATACTGGATAATGAAATTAGTTAAAAAGATGTGAAATTAGTTTTGCATGCAGTAACGGCAGCCAGAATTTTGCTAGCACCGAAATGGAAACAGGAAGAGATGCCCACGAAAGAAGAATGGAGGATGAAACTGATGGAATACGCAGAAATGGACAGATTGACGGGGAGAATTAGGAACCAACGTGACCAGAGATTCTCCGAGGACTAGAAGAAATTTACAGAGTATATCAAAAATTTCTGTGATGAGCAAATAACGTTCGTTGGCTTTCAAGAAGCTCTGTGAAATTACTGTTAGAAATATTGTTTAAAAAATAGGATGTGATTAAGAGTATCTGAGTGCAATATAATATTGTGAAATGTGAGACGAGGATAAAAAAAAACGGAAAATTATCAGACAAGCTGAGGGAAGTTCTGGAAAAAAGGGTTTAAGTTAAAAATGGATGTATAATTTTGTAAAAATGTTTTTATTTTGATGGAAAATCTAATAAAAATATTTATTAAAAAAAATTAAAAAATTCTGGTCCCACCATTATCTCCAGCTTACACTGGATGGCACATCCTCCTCATTCATCATTTGCATGGGGCATAGCCACCAATGCCCCATCAAATGAAGCCACACTAGGCTCAATCCCTGCCTTCCTTCTGTAGGTTTGTAAGGCTTGTTCACACAGGAGCAAAGTCTAGATTTCCATTGGCCGGTCTTGTGGCATCCCCGTGACATCATCCCTATCTCAGGGTTGCCCTGGACATTTCCTAGTAGGAGTGTTTAAAACACACACACACACACACACACACACACACACACACACACACACACCTTGCATAGTCCCTAATGGTAGGATTGGGACCCCGGGGGGAAAGGTCTGGGGCAAGGTAGAGAGGATGTCAGGTGTACCTCCCTACATTAATGGGGATGAAATGTTCATACAGATCCACATTGGGCTTTGGAGCTGAACCACAGGGTCAAAACATCAAGAGACGAGGCCATGTCTATAATCCACATAGTACAGCCTTCAAAATCTGAACAGACATCTCTTTAAAAAGTTAGTGTTTTGTCTTCCAGGGAGACACCTTTCATCAAGTAGGGAGCAGGAGGACCTGATACTTCTGCTGGTGCTCAAATCTGGGTTGCTATTTTTTTAGTACCGTTAGCCAATACAACTTGAAATCTAAAATTCTGGTACTTGGAAGGAATTTGGAAACATCATTTTGGTGAGTGAGAAAAGCACAGAACTAGTAGTGCTGTGAGGGGGAAAAATGGAAGTGGACCAGAAAGTCACAGACGGTTTCAGGGATTTTTAATGTTTCTCTTTTATTGACATAATTTCAGTTATAAAGAAATAAAGTGATACAGAGGAAAAAAGGGGGAAAGAACAAAGCTGTATATAAGAAATATATATTCCATGTCTGCTTATCTGAGTCACAAGGTGGAAGAGTGAGAAAAGAGGCCAGGTTTTAACAGGCAACCAGGGATATTACCAATAACTGCTTGATCCCACAGCAGCAATAATCATGAGAAAAGCAATGAGATCATACTTTTATATGATGAAAAGCAATGTAGGAGATGATCAGTGGGACAAAGTGGAGGCCCAAAGTGATCAGAGTGTCCTTTTAACCCTCAAGAAGGAAGGAATCCTGGTGGCAATCCAATGGTGACTTGTGAGCAGGTAAAACAGACATTTGCATGATGTAAATCATGCAATCGCATGTCAACCCAGAGTGCAGCAGTCAAAAGAGCTGGATTCCATTTTAGGAAAAGGTTCCTTCTATATCTGGAAATACTCGTGCTTGGATTTACCAATCAATGCACTAAGTTCCAAAACATGGATGTGTACCAATAAAAAAACAGCAGCCATATTTACCTGAAGGAAATCTACAGTGATACCTCGGGTTACATATGCTTCAGGTTACATACGCGTCAGGTTACAGACTCTGCTAACCCAGAAATAGTGCTTCAGGTTAAGAATTTAGCTTAAGGATGAGAACAGAAATCGTGTTCCGGTGGCGCGGCGGCAGCAGGAGGCCCCATTAGCTAAAGTGGTGCTTCAGGTTAAGAACAGTTTCAGGTTAAGAACGGACCTCTGAAATGAATTAAGTACTTAACCCGAGGTACCACTTTATTTGCATTTTGTACTGGCAGCTAATTCCTGCCAGTGGTTTCCCAGAACACTCACGTGACTCACGAAACAAGCTTGAAGACCTGAACAGACACCAACGTTTATCTTGCTACATCCACATTGGATGCCAAAATGTCTTAGGTTACAGGCTTTAATTTTCAGAATTAATGCTTTTGTTTAGCCCATACTTAATTAAAAATAAGGCCACTTGTATAACTTAGGTGAGACAGCAGAAAACTTCTTGTTCTGCAGGGGAACCAAGCAATATTTTCATTCACAGATTGTGCAAATACACTTCGCCTGCCAAAAACCCTCCAATGCCGCCATTAAGAAGCACCTGTTATCCTGTTAATTAGAGCTTAATTTGGATTAATGTGCTGGAAGTGATGAGATCACAAACTGCGGAGCAGAACCAGCTGCAAGGTAATTAAGGTTTGAACTTGAGTTCACACTTCATTTGGTGCAAAAGACAGTGTGGGAGTAGGGGAGACTACAGTTTCTTTATATCAAGTTTTCTTCTCTACATTTATGATTCAGCAATCATAATTCAGAATTAATGTTTTCATTTAGCTACAGCCCATACATAATTAAAAACGAGGTAACCTGTACAACTTAGGTAAGACCACAGAAAAACCTAGTTTATAGCTGGCAGCCAGTAATATTTTCAATCATAGATTGTTGCCGACATGCTATTAAAGCAAATGTTGTTACGGTCTTCTACATTAATGTATTTACTATTTGTTACCCATAGTGGGTAAAACATAGCCACATTTATTTTTTATTGATGCCAATCATTATAGAGGTTGATGCTGGCATAGGGAAAGCATTCCGGTAACAGGTAGGCTGCCTTCTGGTCAATATCTCATCTTCATCCCATTGGCCACAAGCTGGAAGGGAGTTACCAGGCATCAAGTTCCACCCTGGTACTAGCCATTTCCGCAAAGCCCATCTTGCAGCGGCCATGTTTCCCAGTTGTAAATTAATACCTTTCTGTATTCCTGGCCCTCTATCTTGTGATTCAGATATGCTAGCTGTGAATACTTCTGAACCCCACTTGAATGTCCCACCATTATCTCCAGCTTACACTGGATGGCACATCCTCCTCATTCATCATTTGCATGGGGCATAGCCACCAACCCCCCCATCAAATGAAGCCACACTAGGCTCAATCCCTGCCCTCCTTTTGTAAGGCTTGTTCACACAGGAGCAAAGTCTAGATTTCCATTGGCCGGTCTTGTGGCATCCCCATGACATCATCCCTATCTCAGGGTAGCCCTGGACATTTCCTACTAGGAGTGTTTAAAACACACACACAAAACACCTGTGCATAGTACCTAATAGTAGGATTGGGACCCTACATTAATGGGGATGAAATGTTCATACAAATCCACATTGGGCTTTGGAGCTGAACCACAGGGTCAAAACATCAAGAGAGGTGGTCATGTCTATAATCCACATAGTACAGCTTTCAAAATCTGAACAGACATCTCTTTAAAAAGTTAGTGTTTTGTCTTCCAGGGAGACACCTTTCATCAAGTAGGGAGCAGGAGGACCTGATACTTCTGCTGGTGCTCAAATCTGGGTTGTTATTTTTTTTAGTAACGGTAGCGAATTCAACTTGAAATCTAAATATCTGGTACTTGGAAGGAATTTGGAAACATTATTTTGGTGAGTGAGAAAAGCACAGAACTGGTAGTGCTGCCAGACAAACAAATGGAAGTGGACCAGAAAGCCACAGACAGTTTCATGGATTTTTAATGTTCATATTTTATTGAAATAATTTCAGTTATAAAGAAATAGAGTGATACAGAGGAAAAAAGGGGGAAAGAACAAAGCTGTATATAAGAAATATATATTCCATGTCTGCTTATCTGAGTCACAATGTGGAAGAGTGAGAAAAGAGACTGGGTTTTAATAAGCTACCAGGGATACCACAAATAACTGCTTGATCCCACAGCAGCAAGAATCATGAGAAAAGGAATGAGATCACACTTATATCATGCAAAGTGAGGTAGGAGATGAGCAGTGGGACAAAGTGGAGGCCCAAAGTGATCAGAGTGGCCTTTTCACCCTCAAGAAGGAAGGAATCCTGGTGGCAATCCAATGGTGACTGTGAGCAGGTAAAACAGATATTTGCTTATGTAAAAGGACTTCTTCAACTCCTCCTTCATGCAATCCTCTTGCCTTTGCTCAGACCTGCCCTGGAAGATTGGGAGACTACCTTGAGAGGTTTCTTGAGAGGGATGGAGTGCAGAAGGGGGAAAGTGTAGGGGGCTGCTGAGTGTCAGAGAGGATGGTAGTGGAGGTTTGTTGCCTGAGCAGAAGTCTGCTTGGGAAACAATGGCATTCCATATCTTAATTCAATTGGGATTCCGTTCTTACATGAAAGGGAAATTTTCCCAGCATATTCAGCAGCGTAGTAGATGACATCAAATGTATAACAAATGGTGATTGGAACAGGAGATGAGTTCGACATGGGACCAGTTATTGGTCTGCCCATAAAAGTGCAGATTTTTTTAAGATCCTTGTCTGAGAGATGAATGAAAGTGTGTGCTCTATCGTATGTCAGGCCTCTTTTGCTTCTTAAATAGTTGCAGTAATCTTCGACTTCAGTCTTCGGGTAATCGACATACTTGTGTTTGAAGGATTGGAAATCCCAGGAGGCTTCAGTCCCCAGCACCATCCAGGAGAGCAAAACCAAGAGCAGCCATAAAGGACAGGGCCCCTTGGCAGCCATGGCTCACTGTGGCTCTTGGTGGTTGTTCTGCGCAGAAAAAACAGGAAACGGTGTAAAGTTCAACAGGGCATTTTCATGCTTTCCCTTTTTTGATCAGATTTATTATATAACCCCTTTCCCAGGAAATATCAAGTGAAAATCTGAAAAGGGCCATGACAACCTTGCTCAAATTGTAATCCTAATTCCCTCATTAGGTAGTTATGAGGCTGCAGTCAGACACTGCCCCATCTACTTCAGTACTGTGGTACCTCTGAAGTCAAACGGAATCCGTTCCAGAACTCCGTTTGACTTCCAAAATGTTCAGAATCCAAGGCACAGCTTCTGATTGGTTGCATGAAACTCCTGCAGCCAATCGGAAGGTGGGAAGTTGCGTCAGATGTTTGGGTTCCAAAGTACATTCGAAAACTGAAACACTCCCTTCCAGGTTTACAGCATTCAGGAGCCAAAGTATTTGAGTCGCAAGGCGTTCGGATCCAAGGTACGCCTTTATTGTCTAGCATTGAGTTGTGGCCCTTCCCCATTCCCATCTCTCTTCCTCCACCCCATTACAACTATGAAACTATAGTTTAGTTGACAGGCAGATTGAAGAAATGAATAAGACTAAGTTTCAGAGACTAATAAGCACCTCAAAAATCACAGAAAAATTAGCCTCTGCAAAGACAATGAATGACACCATTATTCTTCATGTCACAACAGCAGAAATAAACAGACGTGAGTTCTCCAAATTAACATACTGAGATTCCCTAAGTGCCAAACTGTTAACCTTAGTCAGAGTGTGGTGGTCTCCTCAGGTAACTTATTCAGGTTGTCATGAAATAATAGCAATTTATTGATTTTATTGCCAATGTATTTTTAGTGCCTGAAAGAAGGAACAGTGTTTGACTCCCAGGGCAGCATAAGTACAACCAACTGAAAAAGGGTAGTCCCTACTCACAGGCTGAAGATTGTAATGATACAAAAGGACAAAGGGATGAGTGAAGAAGAAAAAGACAGACCTCTGTGCCCGTCCTTAAAGTCAAAAAGACGAACTAAGAAATTCATAAAATTTATTCAAGTCAGACCCTGCTTTCTCGATTTCTAGATAAATGTAGACACCTTTGAAATGGGCACCTTTCATGACTTTAAATTATCCTAAATCTAGGAATGTAGCTTTTTCCAATGAAGCTACATTTCCCTGTACATAGAGCTTTACTTCCTACTTTCTGCTATTCATACCTTCTCAAAATGGACATTTGTATATAAGCATACTGGTTCTAAAAGACGCCTGCTTCTTGGGAGAAAGGCGATGGCAAACCTAGACAGCATCTTAAAAAGCAGAGACATCACCTTGCCAACAAAGGTCCGTATAGTTAAAGCCATGGTTTTCCTAGTAGTGTTGTATGGAAGTGAGAGCTGGACCATAAAGAAGGCTGATCGCCGAAGAATTGATGCTTTTGAATTATGGTGCTGGAGGAGACTCTTGAGAGTCCCATGGACTGTAAGAAGATCAAACGTATCCATTCTTAAGGAAATCAGCCCTGAGTGCTCATTGGAAGGACAGATTGTGAAGTTGAGGCTCCAATACTTTGGCCACCTCATGAGAAGAGAAGAGTCCCTGGAAAAGACCCTGATGTTGGGAAAGATGGAGGGCACAAGGAGAAGGGGTCGACAGAGGACGAGATGGTTGGACAGTGTTCTCGAAGCTACAAACATGAGCCTGACCAAACTGCAGGAGGCAGTGGAAGACAAAAGTGCCTGGCGTGCTCTGGTCCATGGGGTCACGAAGAGTCGGACACGACTAAACGACTAAACAACAACATACTGGGCTTCCTTGTACAGGGGTAGTGGTACTTACATGACTTAATCTTCCTCCAAAAATTAAACAATTCCTGCACATAGCAATATTTAAATTCAAGATAAAGCATTGTAACTGATATTTGAACATGGCTGTTACATGCAGTCATCTCATCAGCCTTCTGTACTCTGAATTGATGCAGCCAATCCACAGCTCAGCCACCACATCTATTGTCAGAGAGCTTGTGCTCAAAGATGATTGGCTGCCAGTGAAATGCAGGTAAAGAATATGGCTGCCATGACTAGAACTTAGGAGAAGGAGACACACAAATGTTAAATATTTGTTCACAAAAATGAATATCTGAATACAGAAATAAAATTCCAGGGGGATGCGGGAATACAAAGAGAAAAGTGTTGTTAAACATGGAAAATGTTTATTCTATCAAGACGGGGGGAAACTGAAATCAAGTATGGAAGAAAAGTAATGACAGACAAGCTTTAGCTATTCAAAAGCTGGCTGATTTAAAACCTGCCTGCAGTGTGCCTTCTAGGCCACCTTTCCCACTCATGAACAAAACAATGAACATAGCTGTGAAGCCTTGCATGTCAAGGCCTTTTTCTTACCTAGTGTAATAGAAATTGGTCTCCCAAAGAGTGGATCGAAATATCTTCTTTCACTCGTATGCACCTCTGAGCATCCTCCGGGAAGAGACACCTTATATAGAGAGAATTCAGCTATGGTGGATGATGATACGTGGAAAATTGTTACTGGATGTACTGGAACAAACGCTGGAAGCCTATTTACCCCCTGTGGGAGATGGAATTGAAGTATCATTAGTAGAAGAACATGAAGGTCTACTTGCTAATTGGTCTTGAATGTTATAGTAGTTCCCATATATTGTTTTACTGGAAGGATGCATTCTGTACCCAACAAGTTGATGGCATAGCTGATGTCTATATTCTCACATGAATATTTTTACTCACTCCAGACAGGCATATTACATCACGCAATGCATGGGAAAGTGTTCACCCACCCATATTTATCAGGGCTAATCCTGATTCTCTACAGTGGATACAGTGCTTTTAAGAACGTACCTCTGGAACGAATTAAGTTCTTAATCTGAGGTACCACTGTATATCCTTTCGAATTCTCATGTGCAAATGTGGTGGTGGATGTACTTCTATCTACATTTACAACGGACAGTCCTCATGATATGCAAATTCCTGTGCATTTCAGAAAAAAAAATGTATGTGTTGGAGATTATGTGGGGATGAAATAATGACTGGGGGGGGGGGGTTCTGAAGTTGCCATATTCAGGATTGGGTGCTCCCACCTCAATGTCCATGGAAGTTAAATCTCTGGGGGCTGGTGATTGTGGGGGGAGGGAGGCATATTCACTCTAATGTGTAGGCAAGCAAACTTTTACTAAATTTGCCTGCAATCATCAATTTTTTCACATAGCCTTTTCAATAAACGGAACTTTGAAACATACAGTTTAACAAATTTCCCCTTGCCTAGTAGCATTTAATGAGACCAAAATCGGAGTCTCACTTTGGGACTACAACTCCCTTCATCCCTCGCTAACAGGACCAGAAACAAAACAATCAGCTGCCTTCACCTTCAACAAGGAAGCCGTGTCTCACAGTGACGGGGTACACCTTTCCAATGTCGGCAATGATACCCTGTTGAATGACACTTCAGAGTGCGTCAGGGATTGGTTGCAGGTGTGAGGGTGTTGGCAGAAAGCCCTTTGGGCTCGAGTGGTGGTTAGCTTTTGTTTGTATGGAGGGGAGGTTGTGGCCTCCGCCTGCCCCTCCTCAGTAAGGGTATCCTGTTAAAGGGATCCGGGGTTGTGAATTCTGTCCTAAGCCGGGATGTGGGCTAGGGCGATGTCATAACCCTTACGGGGACCCCTCGTGGTGTCCCTAATTGATGTAAGTCATATGGCGCCCCCTAATGGTGGTTTACCCTTAGATGGACTCCCAGCAGACAGGCAGGGGTCAAGATATAGCCTGACTTCACCCAATGCCTAAGCCAAACCACTGACATCTGTAACGAATAAAGTTGTGGCCTATTGGAACCCATAAACCAAAACACATGTCCATGTGTTTATTGGCCATTAGGTGAACAATAATGGGGGCCTTGGCAAGCAACAACATGTTTTACATTTTACTTATGCTTCCCAAGCACGAAGGCTATTTTTCTAGAAAAAGAGGTGCCAGAATTCACCAGGAACCCCTCTTCTTTTTCTTCTCTTTCAATGGCAATGGTGCCCTCATGAGGGGTGCCAGGACAGAGTTCCACGGAGTTCTGGCTGAGAAAAGCCCTACAAGCATGTAATGTTCTCTGACATTTTCCTTTACCCAAGATTAGGGTCTCCATACATCTGGTATTTCCCGGACACAGCAGGGATTTGGCAGTGTCTGAGTGGAATTTGCTGAAATGTCCAGGAAAATCTGGACACATGACAACCCATGTCAGAAATGTTGATTTAGGTGAATTTCCTTAAAAACAGCTCAAAAACCTAATTTGTAGAAAATGCCAACAACTTTTGTTTTTGGATGTGGCAGTCCTACACACGCTTCATTTATGTATAATGTGCTTAAAGTTTGCAGTGTTAATTCTGTATAGATTTTTACTCCCACCTCTCATAAACTGAAATAGATCCACGTTGCTGTGAATTTTCAATAACTGTTACGCTCTTATGCAACAACAATCAAACCCAATAAATTACTTTTTCCTTTATTTAGCCTCCAGTCTTCTCTCTTGCTCCTCTCTGCCTGCCTGCAGCTCCAGATGACACCCTGTCAATGCTTTGCCTGCCCTTTTATTCTAGGGGGGCCACCCCTTCTGGCCTATGGCACACGGCCAGCTTGCAGGACCCCATTCTATTTGAGTTTTCCCCAAGGTCCAAATGGAATTCTCAGGACACCAATCAGATTAGTCCCTGGCGGTGCTAGGAGAAACCAGTGGAGGCTGGTCCTTTAGGATCAAAGGAACACTGCCCCAACAAATGCATCCTGACCCCAGTCAGCCATCACCTGCCTCCTTTCTTATGCCAGCCCAGGGGGTTTCCCTGGTTGTCAACTTCCTTCTCAGATTCAGGGTTGGCCTTGCAGAATTCAGGGCGGGGAGTCAGTGCATGGGAAATGGGACAAAACTAGAAGTAGTTGGTTCGACTGTCTCTGGCTCCAGTTCCACAAACTGTTTTGCCTAAGTTTTACAAATTGCCTTATTTTTAAGTATGGGCTGTAGGTAAACAAACAAACAAAATCTCTCTAAAAAGTTAGTGTTTTGTCATCTAGGGAATCACCTTTCATCAAGTAGTGTAATGCTCTCAGGCAGGCAAGCAAGCTAGCCCCAATAAGAATTAATGAGTCTCTGGCATTTTTAAGACATGTTTATTTACAATTAACATCCAGAGAACGGCTCCGAGCCTGTCACTCTTAGCTATGAGTTGTTCACTCTTGAGTCCCTGCCCCATTCGCAGCACGAAGGGTGCCAAAGTCCTGTCCTTCCTCTCTTGTATATCTTTTGCATTTTAACCCTTTCAGCTCTTCTGGTTTGGGGAGAAGGTGGGTGAGCTCCCCCCCCCCCGCTATCAAACGAAGAACCCTCTAAACGCTGCCTCCCTCCTGGTTGCATAGCAACCCCCTCAATGTCATCTATCTCCCCTCCTCCCTCTGCCTGCGAGCTTTCCAAGTCTGCTGCTCTATGGGAATTTTTGATGTAGGGGCGCTGAACTAACCCACTCCTGCTCTGTCTGTGGCTGCAGTCCCTCCTCTCCAGAGTCAGACTCTGGCTCCCTCTGTATTGGCATTCCTTCATCTCCAGAGTCAGACTCTTCCCAGGTGTTCTATCCAGCCACATCCCTGACATTATTTTGGTGAGTGAAAAAAGCACAAAACTGGCAGTGCTGAGAGAAAGACAAATGGAAGTGGACCAGAAGCCATAGACAGTTTCAGGGATTTTTAATGTTCATATTTTATTGACATAATTTCAGTTTTAAAAGAAATAGAGAGATACAGAGGAAAAAAAGGGGGAACAACCTTGCTCAAATTTAATCTTAATTCCCTCATTAGGTAGTTATGAGGCTGCAGTCAGACATTGGCCCATCTACTTCAGTACAGTTGTACATCAGAAGTCAAAGGGAATCTGTTCCGGAACTCAGTTTGACTTCCAAAACTTTTGGAAACCAAGGCATGGCTTCTGATTGGCTTCCCTGTGCCTCCCTGCCAACCAGTCAGGGAAATATCTCCCACAGAGACACCTCTGACCTTGGGTTTGATGTTATATTGATGCCATTTGAAGATTTCTCTCTCTCTTGGTTTCCAACCTGACTTGGAAGCGTGAGTCCCACGTGGGTCTGAATATCCCCACATACTTTCAAGGGGAACATTTGTCTCCCAAAGAAGAGAGTTTACATTCTCCATTATATTTACTTCCAGGCCTCCAGGCTCCCACAGAGACACAAATGGGAATTTAAAGATACAGTATCCAAAAAACAGCTCAGTAAATGCAAACAGAAGCCATGTGTCAGAAACCTTCAATGAAACAGCTGAAATCTAATTCCGTGTTCAAACCCCCTGGGGGGTAGAGATTTCAATCAATCATTCAATCAAGTTTCTTGTTGGTGGAATAATCTGACATGATCTTTCCTCATCCCAAGTTTCCTCTGATTAACCCCAAGTGAGATCTGAGGACGGGACTCATTGCTATGAATCTGAGCCCCCGACTAGCACTGGGAGACCAGGGTTCAAATCTCCACTCAGCCGTGAAGCTCACTGGGAAACCAATTTCTTCCCTCCTCTCTTGTATAAATAAGATTTGAACTAGCATTCAAAGGAGGATTGCTGAATCCTAAGTGTAGAGAAGAAAACTTTATATTAAGAAACTGTAGGCTCCCCTCTGCCCACCCCGTCCTTTTGCGCCGAATGAAGTGTTACCTCAAGCTCAAACCTTAATGACCTTGCAGCAGGTTCTGTTCCGACATTTGTGATCTTAACATTTTCAGCAAATGCCTGTACTTTATTTCAATTAAGCTCTAATTAACAGGAGAACATGTGCTTCTTAATGGCAGCGTTGGAGGGTTTTTGGCAGGCGAAGTGCTTTTGCGCAATCAATGAATGAAAATATTGCTGTGGGGTTATTTGCGTGGACAGGCAGAGTCCCCCAAACCCCGGGCGGCAACTCGAGCGGAATAACAACTCAAGACAACGTGCTATGGGATTAAAATTGTCCACAACTTTATTATCTTTCAGATGTAGGTAGACCTTGGCTTAGGCATTGGGCGTTATCCCTCCCAGTCTGGGGATCTGGGGAACATCAGGGTTATCCAGGGTGTGTGGGGATGGGTTGGCTCTAGAGAACATATGTTCAAGCAGCCCCCCCCCCCGTTACGCTGCCGTCACAGGGGAGAGCAAAGACAACTTCTAGATGTACAACCATAGCCTCCCGTCAAACAACCCCTTTAACGGGGAACCCTGTGATTGCTGCCTCAAAGAGGAAGGGCGTGTGGGTCACTGCTACACGCCCACTTCTGTCTAGGGAAGATAGACTAAAGGATTCTGCCCAAGGCCTGAAACTGACAAAGTTGTGATGTTTTGCTACGGGAAAGGCAAAAACTGGCAGAGGTTCTACAAGTGGCCTTATTTTTAATTAAGTATGGGCTGTAGCTAAACAAAAACATTAATTCTAGAAATTAAAGCCTGTCACCTCAGACATCTTGGCATCCACTGTGGATGTAGCAAGATAAATGTTGGTGTCTGTTCAGGTCTTCAAGCTAGTCTCGTGAGTCATGTGAGTGTTCCAGATATAGAACGAGCCTTTTCCAAACATGGAATTCAGCTCTTTTGACTGCTGCACTCTGGGTTGACATGGGATTGCCATATTTCAGAAAGGAAAAACCAGCAGGACACCCTCAAATTGTTGAGCTTTCTTTAGGAAGACACCATTTTTTCCAAAAGCACCATTTTTTATCTGCTTTCAAACACATTTTTAATAGCAAAGCCTGACTAGTCTTTTAGATGCCTTTTAATTGAATGACTTTCTAAAGAGATGCCTGAAGCAACTGATATTATATTTGAGAAGTCTTGTTTATTTGTTATATTTCACTCCAATAAGACCCTTTTATCCTAACTAGAACCCAGTACAATGTATGTCCCTGGTTGCTTATTGAAATCCAGCCTCATTTCTAACTCTTCCACCTTGTGACTCAGATAAGCAGACATGGAATACAGTGGAACCTCAGTTTTTGACTGCAATCCATTCCGGAAAACCGTTTGACTTCCAAAACGTTTGAAAACAAAGGCGCAAAGGGCGGCATGCAGATTTAATTGAAAAATTGAGAAACACTCAGTGGAAGCCTTTTGACTTCCAAGGTGCATTCGAAAACAGAAGCATTTACTTCCGGGTTTTAGGCATTCCAAAGCCAAAACATTTGACTTCCGAGACGGTTGAAAACCAAGTTTCCCCTGTCCTTTGATTATGGGCATTGCTCTGATTTATTGCTGCATGCATAGCTAACTTACTTGGTTTATGTTGCCAGGATTGTACTCAGAAAAGGAGCCACTTTGTTGGGAAAAAAGGGACAATTCTCAACATCCTTTATGAAACTCCAACATGTACAGATGTACAAAAAGAAATCTTAGGCAGGGAAAACCACAGCCTAAGGTGTAAAAGCAAAATTCAAGACTTTCCCTGAGACTGGCACAGGAGCAAAATGCTGTAGGAGAATGTAACAACTGGTTGCCTAGATCAATGAACGAGAGCACTCCACAATGCAACAGTTTATTGCAGGATGAGTTCCAGAAGACGCAGGATGGCTCCAGCAAAGGCTGTGTTCCTAATCTAGGACCCGCAACTGGCAGGGTCCAGAAACCCCGGGAAATATCAAGATTTCACCTGAGCTGGTCCCAACATCTTGGCCAAGTTCTTAAATCCCATTTGCAACATTCATGTTAACTAGTTTTTACATAGCTTTTGTATGTTGTGGCTTATTTTCCTCAGTGTGTGAGTTTACAGGCCTTTCTGACTTTGCTAAAATAACTATTTTCCCTGCATAAACAGGACAGTTTGTTTTTCTCTTGTTTGTTCAGAAAACTCTGGCTGAAGTATACAAAATCTCACAGACAGGAGAGGGGCAAACGTGAGTGGGAGTACATATTTCTTTTCTGCAAAAGTCCATTTTCCTTGGTCCCATCAAAAGGGGGAGAAAGGGGCTACTAATAGCTCCCAGCACATCTTTTAAAATGTTTTGGGGAGAGTAAGCTTAACTTCCATGAGTCCTCAGTTTTGTGTTTTAGCAGCATTGCTATTTTTATTAACCATTATGAATTGATAGATTAATTCATTAAATTCATATACCACCCTTCATCCAAAGATCTCAGCGCAGGTCACTGCACAAAAATACAAAAGAAATCTATGAAATACATAATAAAAACAAGAAAAATAAGCCTATAACCTCCCCTCTCCCAAACATATTTTTAGTGTGTTTGTTTTGGATTTGTTGGTTTGTGTACAGTGGTGCCTCGCAAGACGAAATTAATTCGTTCCGCAAGTTTTTTCTTCTTGCGAGTTTTTCGTCTTGCGATGCACGGTTTCCCATAGGAATGCATTGAAAATCAATTAATGCGTTCCTATGGAAACCGACTTCAGACCAGGTCCGGGGACAATCTGTCCCCCGACCTCTTCTGAAGGCTGGGGGGGGGGGGGGCGAAAGTCTTTGCTCCCCCCCACGGCAGCATTTTAAAATCGCCCCGGACAGCGGAGGACTTCTCCGCTGTCCGGGGCGATTTAAAAGCCCTCCCGGGAAGGCAGCCAGGGGGGACAAAGATTTTCGCCCCCCGCTAGCCTTCAGAAGAGGTCCAGGACCTCTTCTGAAGGCTGGCGGGGGGCGAAAATCTTTGTCCCCCCTCCCTGCCTGCCTTTAAAAGCCCTCCCGGGCTGCGTTTCTCCGCTCCCCCGGGAGGGCTTTTAAAGGCAGGCAGGCAGGCAGGCAGGGGGGACAAAGATTTTCGCCCCCCGCCAGCCTTCCCCTCTTTTGAAGCAAGGGGCGGCAACGGGGAGATCGCTTCTCCCCTTTGCCGCCCCTTGCTTCAAAAGGGGTCCGGGGGGAGAGAGAGGAAGGCACGCGCCTTTCCCTCTGTCCCCTCTTTTGAAGCAAGGGGCGGCAACGGGGAGAAGATCGCTTCTCCCCTTTGCCGCCCCTTGCTTCAAAAGGGGTCCGGGGGGAGAGAGAGGAGGGCGCGCGCCTTTCCCTCTGTCCCCTCTTTTGAAGCAAGGGGCGGCAACGGGGAGAAGATCGCTTCTCCCCTTTGCCGCCCCTTGCTTCAAAAGGGGTCCGGGGGGAGAGAGAGGAAGGCGCGCGCCTTTCCCTCTGTCCCCTCTTTTGAAGCAAGGGGCGGCAATGGGGAGAAGATCGCTTCTCCCCTTTGCCGCCCCTTGCTTCAAAAGGGGTCCGGGGGGAGAGAGAGGAAGGCGTGCGCCTTTCCCTCTGTCCCCTCTTTTGAAGCAAGGGGCGGCAACGGGGAGAAGATCGCTTCTCCCCTTTGCCGCCCCTTGCTTCAAAAGGGGTCCGGGGGGAGAGAGAGGAAGGCGCGCGCCTTTCCCTCTGTCCCCTCTTTTGAAGCAAGGGGCGGCAACGGGGAGAAGATCGCTTCTCCGCGTTGCCGCCCCTTGCTTCAAAAGAGGTCCGGGGAGAAAGGGGAAGACGCCAGCATTTTAAAAAACCTCGGGACAGCGGGGGACTTCTCCGCTGTCCGGGGCGAATTTAAAATGCTGGCGGGCGGCAGCGAAGCCTTCGCTGCCGCCCGCCAGCATTTTAAAAAACCTCGGGACAAAGGAGAAGTCCCCCGCTGTCCCGGGGTTTTTTTAAATGCTGCTGGGCGGCAGCGCTGCCGCCCGCCAGCATTTTAAAATCGCCCCAGACAGCGGAGAAGTCCTCCGCTGTCCCGGGGTTTTTAAAAAACCTCTCCGCCCCCCGCCAGGCTTCGGAGCAGCCTTCCGAAGCCTGGCGGCGGGAGGAGGTCCGAGGACAGTGGGCAAGACGCCCTGTCCCGGAGATTTCCCTATGGGCTTTCGTCTTGCGAAGGAAGCCCATAGGGAAATTCGTTTTGCGAAGCGTCTCCAAAACGGAAAAACCTTTCGTCTAGCGGGTTTTCCGTCTTGCGAGGCGTTCGTCTTGCGGGGTACCACTGTACTTACTTACATTCCACTTTCCCCACAGAACTGGGACTCTCTGAGGCTCACAATAAATAAAACAAACACAGGAAAAAACCACGGATACCTATACCTTGGTTTTTATTACTTCAAGCACTGGTATACCCCCAACAAACTCTTTCTCCATTCATTCATTCATTCCCAGTTATCTGCAGAATCCCATACCTTCACTGTAAGTAGTGGTGTAGCATGGGCAGGGCCACAGGGTTGGTTTCCCTGGTTGCCAAATTCTTAGGGGTGCAAAAATTTTAAATAAAGTAAAGAAAACAGTAATAATAAATAATAAATAGTTGTCAGACTAATAATAAGAAAGCCCTTGGGGGGGCACTCAAGTGTGTCACCAAGTGGGTGGGGCAGGAAGTGGGGAAAGAGAATTAAGCAGAACTCTGAGACCAAAACAGCAACAAATCAGTAGAATGGAGCTGTAATATGCCATCGAGGGTGCTTAAAATGCACTCCAATAAATTCCAATTCTAAATAATTCAGGTTGCTTCAAAGAATGGAAGAAGGGTAATTCTAAATTCATCTTGCCGGGGGGGGAGGGGGGAGCCAATAATTAAACATAAAATTATGATAGTTATAAAAGAAAAAGGAGGCAGTTCCCTGCCAGACCTTCAAATGTATTATGAGGCAGCCGGTTTGTGTTTGGTTAAAAGAATGGATTACGGGGGGGGGGGGGGGGAGGTGGAACAAATTAATAAGGAAATATACATGAATGAAGAAATGCTATCTAAAGACCATTGCTCAACAATGATTACAAAATTTATGCAGAAATCATGGCCATTAGATTAAAAGTAGCACTGAAGCATATCATCAATGAAGATCAGGCCAGATTTTTGACAGGTAGACGAATGAATAATAACACGAGAACACTTATAATTGAATATCTGGACTTGAAACCAAGCAAAAAAGCAGCCTTCATATTTGTAGATGCTGAGAAGGCATTTGACAACGTATCATGGAAATTCCTGGAAAAAGTTGGAGCCTCAGCTTCAGGATATGTCCTTCGAGAGAGCACTCAGGGCTGATTTCCTTCAGAATGGATTGTGAATATATAGAATTGGCCAAAATGAGAGCAGCTATTAGGTTGAAAAGTGTCTAATGGGGAATATGTATTTAACTTCTTTAACACAATATTAAAGGAATGGAAAACATTGGAAGCTGAGCACAGGTGGAGGGAATTCACAATGGTACAAATACAGTACAACAGTAGAAGTAAGAAAAGTAGATAGATGATGATAGATAGATGATAGATAGATAGATAGATAGATAGATAGATGATAGATAGATGATAGATGATAGATATAGATAGATAGATAGATAGATAGATAGATAGATAGAGATAGATAGATAGATAGATAGATAGATAGATAGATAGATAGATAGATGATAGATAGATATAGATAGATAGATGATAGATAGATAGATAGATAGATAGATAGAGATAGATAGATAGATGATAGATAGATATACAGTATGTATTGTGAAGAACATATGGACATATATATACAATATGTATTGAAAAGAATGACAAAAAGTGTAATTGATTATATTATTGCAAAATTATATATATATGGATAATGCTAGACTTAAAATTGGGCAGGAAGGTGTAAATTTATCAAAGTTTTATGAACCATATTCTTAGGAAGAAACTGTATAGAGCTTTAGAGAAATGTAAAAATCTGCTGGAAATGAAAACACCTTTATGGCTATCTCTTATCAAGGCTATTACAATTAAGAGAGTTAATATGGATCGACAGTGGGCAATTTACTGGGAATTGCTGTTCCCAAACAGTTTGGGAACCAGAATTTTAGATTTCAAGTTGTATTGGCTGCTATACTAAAACCCCCAAATTTCAGCACCTACAGAAGTCTCAGGTCCTTCTTCTCCCTACTTGTCAGGGATGTGGCTGAATCAAACGCCTGGGAAGACTCTGACTCTGGAGATGAAGGACTGCAGCCACAGACAGAGCAGGAGTGGGTTAGTTCAGCACCCCTTCATCAAGAGTTCCCAGACTGAGATAGAGCAGCACACTCGGAAATCTTGAAGGCAGCAGAAGAGGAGGAGATAGATGACATTGAAGAGGTTGCTATGCCAGTGTTTCCCAACCGGTGTTCCGCGGCACACGAGTGTGCCGTGAGACGTTGCCTCGTGTGCCGCGAGATGCCTGGAGGGAGGCGGGCGAGTCGGGCGGCGAGAGGCGGGGCGGCGGCGGCGAGGAGAGGCCGCGCCTCCTGCTGTTGCCTGGCGCTCCTCCTCGCAGCCGGAAGCGCTGCCTGGGCGCCTCCGCGCGACTCTGCCTCGCTGGGTTTGGTCTCCCAGCAGAGACGGGTCACACGCGCCCCTCCCTCCCTCCCTCAGCCTGCGCGGAGGGAAAGCCAGAGAGAGGCATCGCTCCTGCGCGGCGGGAGAGGGAGCAGCCGGAGCGATGCCCCAAACGAACGGGACCGGAGGGGAAATCCTCTCCGAGGCGGATTGAGCGCAGCTGAGAGAAGCCTTTCGAGGAGCTGCCGTGTCCCCTGGAAACCCCCTTCCCAGCTCTGCCTCAGCCGCCGCCGCCTCAGTTGCCGCCGTCCCTCAGTCCCTCGCTCTGCTGCCTCCTCCCACCCCCAAAGCTTGGAGGTTCCCCAGCAAGGGGGAGGGAAAAAACTTTCACTTTTGTGCGTCCCTCCCGGCGTGACGCTGCGCGCTGACGTCACGGGGCGGGGCTTTAATGGTGGTGTGCCGCGAGATTTTTTTTTAGTAAACAGGTGTGCCGTTGCCCAAAAACATTTGGGAAACACTGTGCTATGCAACCAGGAAGGAGGCAGCATTTAAAGGGCTCTTTGTTTCATGGTATGGGGTGGGAGTTTACTCACCTTGTCTCTGAACCAAATGAGATGAAAGGGTTAAAATGCAACAGAAATACAAGAGAGGACGGACTGGACTTTCGCCCTTCATGCTGTGAAAGGGGCGGGGACTCAAAGTGACCAACTTGTAGCTAAGAGTGGCAGGCTTGGAGCTGCTCTCTGGATGTTAATTTGTGAATAAACATGTCATATAGGTGCCAGACTCATTAATTCTTATCGTGGTTTGCTTGCCTGCCTGAGATCATTACACTATTTGATGCAAATCATGCAATCGCATGTCAATCCAGGGTGCAGCAGTCAAAAGAGCTGGATTCCATGTTAGGAAAAGGCTCCTTCTATATCTGGAAATACTCATGCTTGGACTTACCAATTAATGCACTGAGTTCCAAAATATGGATATGTACCAATAAAAAAACAGCAGCCATATTTACCTGAAGGAAATCTATTTGCATTTTGTACTACGAGCTAATTCCTATCAGTGGTTTCCCAGAACAGTCACATGACTCCCGAAACTAGCTTGAATACCTGAACAGATACCAACATTTATTTTTCTACATCCACATTGGATGCCAAAATGTCTTAGGTTACAGGCTTTAATTTTCAGAATTAATGCTTTTGTTTAGCCCATACTTAATTAAAAATAATGCCACTTGTAGAACTTAGGTAAGACCACAGAAAACCTCGTGTTCTCCTGGGGAAAACCAGCAATATTTTCATTCACATATTGTGCAAAAGCACTTTGCCTGCCAAAAACCCTCCAACGCTGCCATTAAGAAGCACATGTTCTCCTGTTAATTAGGGCTTAATTTGGATTAATGTGCTGGAAGTGATGAGATCACAAACTGCGGAACAGAACCAGCTGCAAGGTAATTAAGGTTGGAACTTGAGTTAACACTTCATTCGGTGCAAAAGACGGTGTGGGAGTAGGGGAGACTACAGTTTCTTTATATCAAGTTTTCTTCTCTACATTTATGATTCAGCAATCATTATTCAGAATTAATGTTTTCATTTAGCTACAGCCCATACATAATTAAAAATGAGGCAACTTGTAGAACTTAGGTAAGACCACAGAAAAACCGAGTTTATGGGATGGCAGCCAGTATTAGTTTCATTTATAGATTGTTGCCGACATGCTTTCTAAAGCAAATGTCGTTACGGTCTGCTACATTAATGTATTTACTATGTGTGACCCATAGTGGGTAAAACATAGCCACATTTATTTTTCATTATTATTGATGCCAATCATTATAAAGTTTGATTCTGGCATAGGGAAAGCATTCCGGTAACAGGTAGGCTGCCTTCTGGTCAATATCTCATCTTCTTCCCATTGGCCACAGGCTGGAAGGGAGGGAGATACCAGGCATCAAGGTCCACCCTGGTACAAGCCATTTCTGCAAAGCCCATCTTGCAGCGGCCATTTTCCCCAATTGTGAATTAATACCTTTCTGTGTTCCTGGCCCTCTCTCTTCTGATTCAGATAAGCTAGCTGTCAATACTTCTGAACCTCACTTGAATGTCCCACCATTATCTCCAGCTTACACTGGATGGCACATCCTCCTCATTCATCATTTGCATGGGGCATAGCCACCAACGCCCCATCAAATGAAGCCACACTAGGCTCAATCCCTGCCTTCCTTCTGTAGTTTTGTAAGGCTTGTTCACACAGGAGCAATGTCTAGATTTCCATTGGCCGGTCTTGTGGCATCCCTATGACACCTGCCCTATCTCAGGGTAGCCCTGGACATTTCCTACTAGTAGTGTTTAAAACACACACACACACACACACACACACACACACACACACACACACACACCTTTGCATAGTCCCTAATTGTAGGATTGGGACCCCAGGGGAAGAGGTCTGGGGCAAGGTAGAGAGGATGCCAGGTGTACCTCCCTACATTAATGGGGATGAAATGTTCATACAGATCCACATTTGGCTTTGGAGCTGAACCACAGGGTCAAAACATCAAGAGAGGAGGCCATGTCTGTAATCCACATAGTACAGCTTTCAAAATCTGAACAGACATCTCTTTAAAAAGTTAGTGTTTTGTCTTCCAGGGAGACACTTTTCATCAAGTAGGGAGCAGGAGGACCTGATACTTCTGCTGGTGCTCAAATCTGGGTTGTTATTTTTTCAGTAACAGTAGCCAATACAACTTGAAATCTAAAATTCTGGAACTAAAGATGAGTATGGTCTGGGATGCTAGTAAAGCAGTAATGAGAGGCTTCTTTATACAACAAAATGCTATTAAAAACAGAATGAGATAAAAAGGGGGAAAAGAAGTAAGTCCTGAAACAAATTATGCAGAATGAACGAAAATTGATTACCAGACCTGGAG
The DNA here is from genome assembly GCF_964188315.1 of Podarcis muralis. Classification (NCBI taxonomy): domain Eukaryota; kingdom Metazoa; phylum Chordata; class Lepidosauria; order Squamata; family Lacertidae; genus Podarcis; species Podarcis muralis. The sequence continues at coordinate 14,421,506 of NC_135667.1, read as the reverse complement.
ATGTAAAAGTGAAACAAAGCATAAAATTGTTCCAAACACAATTTGCAATGATGACCAACAAGTAAGTGGAATGGAATATAAAAAGAATGAAACAAAAGAACTTTGAATGGGCAAATAAATCAGGGAAATAGTTAGCATGGCAAATTAAGAAAAGGAAGGAACAAAATATGATAAACAAGATAAAAATAGAAGATCAAGAGATTGTTAATCCAAAAGAAATAAGAAAAGGATTTGTGGACTTTTATTGAGATTTATATAAGAAAAAGGAGAAATGCAACAAAAAGAAAATAGAAGAGTATCTAAAGAAGATAGAAGTGCAGAAAATAACTGATAGTGACAGACTTAAATTGAATGAACCGATTGAAATAGAGGAAATTAATATGGCTATAAAAGAATTGAAAAGTGGGAAAACACCAGGCCCAGATGGATTCAGTGCAAGATATTATAAAGAGATGAAACATATACTGCTTGCACCAATAAAGGAAGTGATGAATAATATACTAATAAGGGCTGAAATTCCGGAAACATGGAAAGAAGCTTATATAACTTTTATCCCAAAACAGGATTCGGATTTGACTCAAGATAAGAATTATAGGCCGATTTCATTGCTGAATAATGACTATAAAATATTTGCAAATATCCTAGCAAGTAGGCTGAAAAAGATTTTAAACAAGATGATACACAAAGACCAGGCAGGTTTCCTTCCTGGTAGACAGATGAAAGACAACATAAGGAATATAATTAATATTATGGAGTATCTGAACAACAGGAAGGATAAACAGACGATGTTGATATTTGTGGATGCGGAAAAGGCCTTTGATAATGTTTCCTGGGAATTTATGTTAGAGAATTTTGAATTAATGGAAATGGGCCAATCTTTCCTAAATGGTGTAAAGTCAATCTATTCGGAACAAAGAGCAAGATTGATTGTTAATAATGCATTGACAGAGAAAATTACTATAACTAAAGGTACAAGGCAGGGATGTCCACTGTCACCGCTGTTATTCATCTCGGTATTGGAGGTCTTCTTAAGATCAATAAGGAATAATGAGAATATCAAAGGAGTGTCAGTAGGGCAAAATCAGTATAAAGTCAAAGCTTTCACGGATGATTTAGTTATTACAATAGAAGATCCTACGAAGAGTGTAGATGAAGTGTTGGAAGAGGTAGAACAATTTGGAGAGGTGGCCGGCTTTAAGTTAAACAGAAAGAAAACCAAAATAATTACGAAAAACATTGAACAGGATGTAATTGAAAGATTGCAGCAACAATTAGGGATTGAAAAGGTGAAAAAAGTTAAATATTTAAGGATTGCATTAACCACTAGAGGTATTGGTTTATTTTCATGATAATTATGTACCAGTATGGAATAAGATAAAAAAGGACCTGGAGGTGTGGGGTAGAATGAAATTCTCATTTTGGGGAAGGATTGCAACGATAAAGATGAAATTGCTACCGAAAAGGAGTGACAATATTTAAAGAATGGCAAAGAATATTATCAAGATATATTTGGCAGGGCAAGAAACCAAGAATTAAATTTAAGATATTAACTGATGCAAGAGAAAGAGGAGGTTTCGCCCTGCCAGATTTGAGGTTATATTATGAAGCGTCATATCTTTGTTGGTTGAAAGAATGGATGAAGTTAGAAAATAATGAATTATTGGATTTAGAAGGCTATGATAATAGATTCGGTTGGCACGCGTATTTATGGTATGATAAAAAAAGAATACATAAAGGGTTTGAAAACCACATTTTTAGAGGATCTTTGATTGGAGTTTGGAATAGGTATAAAAATGTATTAGAACCAAAGATTCCACATTGGTTATCACCATTAGAGGTTATGAGTATTAAAAAGATAAATATGAGCGGGAGATGGATAATATATGAGAAACTATTAAAAAAAGGAAGGAAATAAGTGGAAATTGAAAACATATGAAGAAGTAAAAGAATATGTGAAGGACTGGCTGCATTATTTTCAGTTAAATGAAATGTTTAAAAAAGAGTTTTTAGAGAGGGGATATTCTGAAAAAGAATCTAGATTTCAACATGAAATCTTGAACAATGAAGTGAAAATTTTATCTAAAATGTATAAAATATTGTTGGAATGGAATACTGTGGACGAAGAGGTTAAATCTGTAATGATTAGTTGGGCTAGAGATTTCAGATATAATATTGAATTTGAGAAATGGACTAAATTATGGAAGGATGGGGTTAAAGTTTACAGCTTGTACAACAATTAAGGAAAATGTTATGAAGATGTTATATAGATGGTATATAACACCAGTAAAATTGGGTAAAATGTATAAAGTGTGTAATAAATGTTGGAAGTGTAAGGCGACAGAAGGAACATTTTACCATATGTGGTGGGAATGTAAGAAGGTAAAAAGCTTCTGGGAGATGATCTATAATGAGTTAAAGAAAATGTTGAAATATACTTTTGTTAAAAAACCAGAAGGTCTCTTATTGGGAATACTGGATAATGAAATTAGTTAAAAAGATGTTTTGCATGCAGTAACGGCAGCCAGAATTTTGCTAGCACAGAAATGGAAACAGGAAGAGATGCCCACGAAAGAAGAATGGAGGATGAAACTGATGGAATACGCCGAAATGGACAGATTGACAGGGAGAATTAGGAACCAACGTGACCAGAGATTCTCCGAGGACTAGAAGAAATTTACAGAGTATATCAAAAATTTCTGTGATGAGCAAATAACGTTCGTTGGCTTTCAAGAAGCTCTGTGAAATTACTGTTAGAAATATTGTTTAAAAAATAGGATGTGACTAAGAGTATCTGAGAGCAATATAATATTGTGAAATGTGAGACGAGGATAAAAAAAAACGGAAAATTATCAGACAAGCTGAGGGAAGTTCTGGAAAAAAGGGTTTAAGTTAAAAATGGATGTATAATTTTGTAAAAATGTTTTTATTTTGATGGAAAATCTAATAAAAATATTTATTAAAAAAAATTAAAAAATTCTGGTCCCACCATTATCTCCAGCTTACACTGGATGGCACATCCTCCTCATCCATCATTTGCATGGGGCATAGCCACCAACACCTCATCAAATGAAGCCACACTAGGCTCAATCCCTGCCTTCCTTCTGTAGTTTTGTAAGGCTTGTTCACACAGGGGCAAAGTCTAGATTTCCATTGGCCGGTCTTGTGGCATCCCCGTGACATCATCCCTATCTCAGGGTTGCCCTGGACATTTCCTAGTAGGAGTGTTTAAAACACACACACACACACACACACACACACACACACACACACACCTTGCATAGTCCCTAATGGTAGGATTGGGACCCCGGGGGAAAAGGTCTGGGGCAAGGTAGAGAGGATGTCAGGTGTACCTCCCTACATTAATGGGGATGAAATGTTCATACAGATCCACGTTGGGCTTTGGAGCTGAACCACAGGGTCAAAATATCAAGAGACAAGGCCATGTCTATAATCCACATAGTACAGCCTTCAAAATCTGAACAGACATCTCTTTAAAAAGTTAGTGTTTTGTCTTCCAGGGAGACACCTTTCATCAAGTAGGGAGCAGGAGGACCTGATACTTCTGCTGGTGCTCAAATCTGGGTTGCTATTTTTTTAGTACTGTTAGCCAATACAACTTGAAATCTAAAATTCTGGTACTTGGAAGGAATTTGGAAACATCATTTTGGTGAGTGAGAAAAGCACAGAACTAGTAGTGCTGTGAGGGGGAAAAATGGAAGTGGACCAGAAAGTCACAGACGGTTTCATGGATTTTTAATGTTCCTCTTTTATTGACAAAATTTCAGTTAGAAAGAAATAGAGTGATACAGAGGAAAAAAGGGAGAAAGAACAAAGCTGTATATAATAAATATATATTCCATGTCTGCTTATCTGAGTCACAAGGTGGAAGAGTGAGAAAAGAGGCCAGGTTTTAACAGGCAACCAGGGATATTACCAATAACTGCTTGATCCTACAGCAGCAAGAATCATGAGAAAAGGAATGAGATCATACTTTTATATTATGAAAAGCGAGGTAGAAGATGATCAGTGGGACAAAGTGGAGCCTTAAAGTGATCAGAGTGGCCTTTTAACCCTCAAGAAGAAAGGAATCCTGGTGGCAATCCAATGGTGACTTGTGAGCAGGTAAAACAGTCATTTGCTTATGTAAAAGGACTTCTTCAACTCCTCCTTCTTGCAATCCTCTTGCCTTAGCCCAGACCTTCCCTGGAAGATTGGGGGATTACGTTGAGAGGTTTCTTGAGAGGGATGCAGTGCAGGAGGGGAGAAATGTAGGGGGCTGCTGAGTGTCGGAGAGGATGGTGGTGGAGGTCTGTTGCCTGAGAAGAAGTCTGCTTGTGCCACCTTGGCATTCATTATCTTAATCTCATTGGGTATCCGTTGTCACATGTAAGGGAAATTTGCTTAGTTGTTCTCCAAGTGTAGTAGCTGAATTTACGTTTTATACATGTGGTGACTGGAACTTCAGATGAGCTCAACCTGGGACCAGTGTATGGGTGGCCATAAAAAGTGCAGATGTTTTTAAGAGCTTGGTCTGAGATATGAATGAAATTGCGTACGGCGTGATGAACCAGGCCTCTTTTGTCGATTATATAGTTGCAGTAATCTTTGACTTCAGTCCTCGGGTAATCGACATGCTCGTGTTTGAAGGATTGGAAATCCCAGGCGGCTTCAGTCCCCAGCACCATCCAGGAGAGCAAAACCAAGAGCAGCCATAAAGGACAGGGCCCCTTGGCAGCCATGGCTCACTGTGGCTCTGGGTGGTTGTTCTGTGCAGAAAAAAACAGGAAACGGTGTAAAGTTCAATAAAGCATTTTCATGCGTTTCCTGTTCCCATCAGATTTATTATATAACCCATGTCCTAGGAAATATCAAGGGAAAATCTGAAAAGGGCTATGACAGCCTTGCTCAAATTGTAATCATAATTCCCTCATTAGGTAGTTATGAGGCTGTCTAATACTGCCGTCAGACACTGCCCCATCTACTTCAGTACTGTTGTACCTCAGAAGTCAAACAGAATCCCTTCCGGAACTCCATTTGACTTCCAAAATGTTCAGAATCCAAGGCAAAGCTTCCGATTGGTTGCAGGAAGCTCCTGCAGCCAATCGGAAAGTGGGAATTTGCATCAGAAGTTTGGGTTCAAAAGAACATTCGAAAACTGAAACACTCACTTCCAGGTTTACAGCATTCAGGAGGAAAATGTTTGACTCACAAGGCGTTGGGATCCAAGGTACGCCTTTCTTGTCTAGCATTGAGTTGTGGCCCTTCCCCATTCCCATCTCTCTTCCTCCACCCCTTTACAACCATGAAACTATAGTTTAGTTGACAGGCAGATTGAAGAAATGAATAAAACTAAGTTCCAGAGACTAATAAGAACCTCAAAAATCACACAAAAATTAGTCTCTGCAAAGACAATCAATGACACCATTATTCTTCATGTCACCACAGCAGCAATAAACAGGCGTGAGTTCCCCAAATTAGCATACTGAGATTCCCTAACTGCCAAACTGTTAACCTTAGTAAGAGTGTGGTGGCCTCCTCAGGGAGCTAATTCAGGGTGTCATGAAATAATAGCAATTTATTGATTATTGCCAATGTATTTTTATTGTCAGAGAGCTTTGCTCAAAGATGATTGGCTGCCAGTGAAATGCAGGTAAAGAATATAGCTGCCATGACTAGAACTTAGGAGAAGGAGTCACACAAAGGTTAAATATTTATTCACAAAAATGAATATCTTCATCCAGAAATAAAATTCCAGGGAGGTGGGAATACAAGGAGAAAAGGGTTGTTAAACATGGAAAAGGTTTATTCTATCAAAGACGGGGGGAAACTGAAATCAAGTATGGAAGAAAAGAAATGACAGGCAAAGTTTAGCTATTCAAAAGCTGGCTGATTTAAAACCCGCCTGCAGTGTGCCTTCTAGGCCACCTTTCCCACTCCTGAACAAAACAATGAACATAGCTTCGCAGAGGAGCATGTCAAGGCCTTTTTCTTACCTAGTGTAATAGAAATTGGTCTCCCAAAGAGTGGATCGAAATATCTTCTTTCACTCGTATGCACCTCTGAGCATCCTCCGGGAAGAGACACCTTATATAGAGAGAATTCAACTATGGTGGATGATGATACGTGGAAAATTGTTACTGGATGTACTGGAACAAACGCTGGAAGCCTATTTACCCCCTGTGGGAGATGGAATTGAAGTATCATTAGTAGAAAAACATGAAGGTCTACTTGCTAATTGGTCTTGAATGTTATTGTAGTTCCCATATATTGTTTTACTGGAAGGATGCATTCTGTACCCAACAAGTTGATGGCATAGCTGGTGTCTATATTCTCACATGAATATTTTTACTCACTCCAGACAGGTATATTACATCATGCAATGCATGGGAAAGTGTTCATCCACCCATATTGATCAGGGCTAATCCTGATTCTCTACAGTGGATACAGTGCTTATAGCATGTATGTTCCCCCTTGTTATTAAAGACTCACTGGAAGACGAAGAGGCAGATATCTTCTACTTAGGGGTACGTCTGGATGCTTTGCTGTCGCTTGAGGCTAAGGTGGCATCAGTGGCACAGAGTACCTTCCATTGACTTCAGCTGATGGCCTAGCTCTACGCCTATCTGGACATAGACAACCTAACTACTGTTGTCTATGCTCTGGGTACCTCTAGGTTAGATTACTGTAAGGTGTTCTACTCAGAGCTCTGAAGACAATTGAGGAACTTCAGTTAGTGCAGAACTCGGTGGCCAGGGCAAGATTCTTCGGTCATATTACACCAAGCCCAACTGCACTTATTTCCAGGCCCAACTCAAGGGATGGGGGATTATTGATTGTTCATTTATTTTTGGTTCTTATTTTCAGTATCTGTTTTTTGTTTTTTATACTGTATTCTTATGCATTATTATTGTATTAAAATATTATTTCTAGAGGTAAAAGCTCTATCCACCACCCAAAGCTTTAGGGCAGCAGCTGAAGAAGGAACAAAAAGGGTTTTCCTGTGTGAGTTTCTTGTGGCTGATTAGCTGCTCTCTCTGGGCAAAGGTCAGAGGGGGCAGGGCTTCAGTTGAGGTAGGTGGTTAGCTGTGGGAGGAGCTTATCAGAGCTTCAGGGCAGCAGCTGAAGAAGGAACAAAAAGGGTTTTCTTGTGTGAGTTTCTTGTGGCTGATTAGCTGCTCTCTCTGGGCAAAGGTCAGAGGGGGCAGGGCTTCTGTTGAGGTAGGTGATTAGCTGTGGGAGGAGCTTATCAGAGCTTTAGGGCAGCAGCTGAAGAAGGAACAAAAAGGGTTTTCCTGTGTGAGTTTCTTGTGGCTGTTTAGCTGCTCTCTCTGGGCAAAGGTCAGAGGGGGCAGGGCTTCTGTTGAGGTAGGTGATTAGCTGTGGGAGGAGCTTATCAGAGCTTTAGGGCAGCAGCTGAAGAAGGAACAAAAAGGGTTTTCTTGTGTGTTTCTTGTGGCTGATTAGCTGCTCTCTCTGGGCAAAGGTCAGAGGGGGCAGGGCTTCTGTTGAGGTAGGTGATTAGCAGTTTGATCCATATTTTAGATTTAGGGGAGCTAGTCTCAAACATTTGTTGGGGGAGACCTAGGTTTTTTGGGAGGGATTTATTTGTCCTGTCTCCACACTTTTTATGATAGAGGACCACTGTAGTCACCCCCAACGACACGTTCCCAAGATGGAGGGTGAGGGAACAGCTGCAGTCGCCTGTGGTTCCTGCGCAATGTTTGCCATCTTGCCAAAGGTTGCAGGCAGCTTTACCTGCAGCAATTGCATGTTGATTGCCCTCTTAAAAGACAAAGTCCAGCAACTGGAGGAACGTGTAGCTACGCTCCAAAGAATTAGAGAGCTGGAACTCTTCTTGGAAGCAACAGAGCACACCGTCTCCACCAAGGAAGAGACAGGGGACTCCCCTGAGAAGGTGGCTAGTTCACCAACACAGGAGCCAGATATATGGAGAAACGTGACTCAAAGAAGTAGGAGGCCCAGGGTTCGCTCTGATTGTTTAGAAATACGCAATCGCTTTGAGGTCCTTTCCCCTAGCATGGAAGACGAAGAGCAGACTCCATTTGAGGATCTCTCCCTCATTACAGTCGATCAGGTATATGAAGACGAGGAGCAAAGGCAGTCCTCTGGGAATGTCCAGGCGACCTTGGAACCGACAGCTCACAGAAGAACCCCGACCAGACCTAAGAGGAGGCGTGTAGTGGTGATAGGGGATTCCCTACTGAGGGGAACAGAAGCAGTGATCTGTGGGCCTGACAAGATGTCTCGGGAAGTGTGCTGTCTCCCCGGGGCTAAGATCCAAGATGTAACTGAACGACTGCAAGGAATCATAAAACCCACTGACAAATACCCCTTCCTCTTGGTTCATGTGGGAACCAATGACACTGCAAGCAATAGCCTCCAGAAGATCAAAAGAGATTACGAGGCTCTGGGCCTAGGAAATTGAGGCAATTAAATGCACAAATTGTCATCTCATCTGTCCTCCCAGTTGAACGACGTGGCCCAGGGAGAGAGGGAAAAATAGTGGAAGTGAACAACTGGCTTCGCAAATGGTGCAAACAGGAACGGTTTGGATTCTTAGATCACGGAATGCAGTTTCTTGAAGATGGACTTCTGGCAAGCGATGGGCTGCACCTCACAACGGTTGGGAGGAATGTTTTTGCAAAAAATCTCAGAAACCTCATCAGGAGGGCTTTAAACTGACTAATGTGGGGGAGGGAGACAGTGCTCCTGAAGGTAGGAGTCTATCAATTGATGAAGATGATCATCCAAATGTCATAGACCGAATGGAGCAAAGAGCATGCAGACCTAGTGGTGGGAGGAGAAAATCCTTAAATAAGAGACACGGGGGAATGATTAATGGACTTCAATGTCTGTACACTAATGCGCAAAGCATGGGAAATAAACAAGATGAGCTTGAGCTCCTGGTACAGCAAACTAAATATGACATAATAGGAATCACTGAAACCTGGTGGGATAAATCCCACGATTGGAATGTAATAATGGAGGGATACAATCTATTTCAAAGAAACAGACCAGACAAGAAAGGAGGAGGAGTGGCGTTATATGTCAGGGATGTGTATACCTGTGAAGAGGTCCAAGATTTAGAACCTCAAAGCCAAAGTGAGAGCATTTGGGTCAAAATTAAGGGAGAGAAGAATAACAGTGACCTCATTGTGGGAGTTTACTATAGATCCCCAAGCCAAACGGAGGACATAGATGATGCCTTCCTGGAACAGATGGCCAAGCATGCAAAAGGAAGGGAGATAGTAGTAATGGGGGACTTCAATTACCCGGATATTTGTTGGATGTCAAACTCAGCCAAGAGCATAAGGTCAAACAGATTCCTCACTGCCCTTGCAGACAACTTCATTGTCCAGAAAGTGGGAGAAGCAACAAGAGGAACAGCCATTTTAGATCTGGTCCTAACCAATGTTGATGACCTGGTTAGTGGGGTAGAAGTGGAAGGATCATTAGGCGCGAGTGATCATGCTCTTCTGAAGTTTACTATACAGCGGAAAGGAGCAGCCAAGCATACAAGGACTCAATTTCTCGACTTTAAGAAAGCCGACTTCATAAAGCTTAGGGAAGTGCTGGGTGAGATCCCATGGACAGTAATACTAAAAGGAAAGGGAGTTCAAGATGGCTGGGAGTTTGTTAAGAGGGAGATAGTAAAAGCACAACTTCAGGCAATACCAATGAGACGGAAACATGGAAGGTGCCTAAAGAAGCCAGGGTGGCTATCTAAAGAACTTTTAACTGAGTTAAGATTAAAAAAGGATGTGTACAAAAAATGGAAAAGGGGGGAAACCACCAAAGAGGAATTCAAACAAATAGCCAGCACGTGTAGACATAAAGTCAGAAAAGCTAAAGCACAAAATGAACTCAGGCTTGCTAGAGAGGTTAAAAGCAACAAAAAAGGCTTTTATGGGTATGTTCGTAGCAAAAGGAAGAACAAAGAAACCGTGGGGTCACTCAGAGGAGAAGATGGTGAAATGCAAACAGGGGACACAGAAAGGGCTGAACTCCTCAATGCCTTCTTTGCCTCAGTCTTCTCCGATAAAGAAAACAATGCCCGACCTGAAGAATTTGGAGCAAATGATTCAGCAGAGGAAACACAGCCCAGAATAACTAAGGAGATAGTGCAAGAATACTTGGCTAGTCTAGATGTATTCAAGTCTCCAGGGCCAGATGAACTGCATCCAAGAGTATTAAAAGAACTGGCAGATGTGATCTCAGAACCACTGGCAGTCATCTTTGAGAATTCCTGGAGAACAGGCGAAGTCCCGGCAGACTGGAGGAGGGCAAATGTTGTCCCTATTTTCAAAAAGGGGAAAAGAGAGGACCCAAATAATTACCGCCCAGTCAGTCTGACATCAATACCAGGGAAGATTCTGGAGCAGATCATTAAGCAAACAGTCTGTGAGCACCTAGAAAGGAATGCTGTGATCACCAATAGTCAGCATGGATTTCTGAAAAATAAGTCATGTCAGACTAACCTGATCTCGTTTTTTGACAGAATTACAAGCCTGGTAGATGAAGGGAATGCAGTGGATGTAGTCTACCTTGATTTCAGCAAGGCATTTGACAAGGTGCCCCATGATATTCTTGTAAAGAAGCTGGTAAAATGCGGTCTTGACTATGCTACCACTCAGTGGATTTGTAACTGGCTGACTGACCGAACCCAAAGGGTGCTCATCAATGGTTCCTCTTCGTCCTGGAGAAGAGTGACTAGTGGGGTGCCACAGGGTTCTGTCTTGGGCCCGGTCTTATTCAACATCTTTATCAACGACTTGGATGATGGACTCAAGGGCATCCAGATCAAATTTGCAGATGACACCAAACTGGGAGGGGTGGCTAACACCCCAGAGGACAGGATCACACTTCAAAACGACCTTGACAGATTAGAGAACTGGGCCAAAACAAACAAGATGAATTTTAACAGGGAGAAATGTAAAGTATTGCACTTGGGCAAAAAAAATGAGAGGCACAAATACAAGATGGGTGACACCTGGCTTGAGAGCAGTACATGTGAAAAGGATCTAGGAGTCTTGGTTGACCACAAACTTGACATGAGCCAACAGTGTGACGCGGCAGCTAAAAAAGCCAATGCAATTCTGGGCCTCATCAATAGGAGTATAGCATCTAGATCAAGGGAAGTAATAGTGCCACTGTATTCTGCTCTGGTCAGGCCTCACCTGGAGTACTGTGTCCAGTTCTGGGCACCACAGTTCAAGAAGGACACTGACAAACTGGAACGTGTCCAGAGGAGGGCAACCAAAATGGTCAAAGGCCTGGAAATGATGCCTTATGAGGAACGGCTAAGGGAGCTGGGCATGTTTAGCCTGGAGAAGAGGAGGTTAAGGGGTGATATGATAGCCATGTACAAATATATAAAAGGATGTCACGTAGAGGAGGGAGAAAGGTTGTTTTCTGCTGCTCCAGAGAAGCGGACACGGAGCAATGGATCCAAACTACAAGAAAGAAGATTCCACCTAAACATTAGGAAGAACTTCCTGACAGTAAGAGCTGTTCGACAGTGGAATTTGCTGCCAAGGAGTGTGGTGGAGTCTCCTTCTTTGGAGGTCTTTAAGCAGAGGCTTGACAACCATATGTCAGGAGTGCTCTGATGGTGTTTCCTACTTGGCAGGGGGTTGGACTCGATGGCCCTTGTGGTCTCTTCCAACTCTATGATTCTATGATTCTATGAAATCATAAGTTGTACTACAAGGCTTTCCAATTAAAACAGTTGACGGACATGATTAAGTCATCTTCAGCTCTGTGGGCCAAAATGGAACTGGAACCCTCACAAATCTCTCCTAATGCTTTATCCTTCCTTAGGATCAAAGGAACACTGCCCCAACAAATGCAACCTGACCCCAGTCAGCCATCACCTGCCTCCTTTCTTATGCCAGCCCAGGGGGTTTCCCTGGTTGTCAACTTCCTTCTCAGATTCAGGGTTGGCCTAGCAGAATTCAGGGCGGGGAGTGAGTGCATGGGAAATGAGACAAAACTAGTTGGTTCTACTGTGTTTGGCTCCAGTTCCACAAACTGTTTTGCCTAAGTTTTACAAAATGCCTTATTTTTAAGTATGGGCTGTAGGTAAACAAACAACAACAACAAAAACACCTTTCATCAAGTTAGTGTTTTGTCATCTAGGGAATCACCTTTCATCAAGTAGTGTAATGCTCTCAGGCAGGCAAGCAAGCTAGCCCCAATAAGAATTAATGAGTCTCTGGCAGTTTTATGACATGTTTATTTACAATTAACATCCAGAGAGCGGCTCCGAGCCTGTGACTCTTAACTACGGGTTGGTCACTCTGATTCCCTGCCCCTTTCGCAGCACAAAGGGTGCCAAAGACCTGTCCTTCCTCTCTTGTATATCTATTGCATTTTAACCCTCTCAGCTCTTCTGGTTTGGCGAGAAGGTGGATGAACTCCCCCCCCCCCGTATGCAAACGATGAGCCCTCTAAACGCTGCCTCCCTCCTGGTTGCATAGCAACCCCCTCAATGTCATCCATCTCCTCCCCTCCCTCCTCCTGCGAGCTTTCCGAGTCTGCAGCTCTATCTGAGTCTGGGAACTCTTGATGAAGGGGGGATGAACTAACCCACTCCTGCTCTGTCTGTGGCTGCAGTCCCTCCTCTCCAGAGTCAGACTCTGGCTCCCTCTGTACTGGCATTCCTTCATCTCCAGAGTCAGACTCTTCCCAGGTGTTCTGTCCAGCCACATCCCTGACATTATTTTGGTGAGTGAAAAAAGCACAAAACTGGCAGTGCTGCGAGAAAGACAAATGGAAGTGGACCAGAAAGTCACAGACAGTTTCAGGGATTTTTAATGTTCATATTTTATTGACATAATTTCAGTTTTATAAGAAACAGAGTGATACAGAGAAAAAAAGGGGGAAAGAACAAAGCTGTATATAAGAAATATATATTTCATGTCTGCTTATCTGAGTCACAAGGTGGAAGAGTTAGAAAAGAGGCCGGGTTTTAATAGGCAACCAGCATACCACAAATAACTGCTTGATCCCACAGCAGCAAAAATCATGAGAAAATGCATGAGATCATACTTATATATGATGAAAAACGATGTAGGAGATGAGCGGTGGGACAAAGTGGAGGCCCAAAGTGATCAGAGTGGCCTTTTCACCCTCAAAAGGAAGAAATCCTGGTGGCAATCCAATGGTGACTTGTGAGCAGGTAAAACAGATATTTGCTTATGTAAAAGGACTTCTTCAACTCCTCCTTCTTGCAATCCTCTTTCCTTTCCCCAGACCTTTCCTGGAAGATTGGGGGACTACCTTGAGAGGTTTCTTGAGAGGGATGGAGTGCAGGATGGGGTTAATGTAGGGGGGTGCTGAGTATCAGAGAGGATAGAAGCGGATTATTTGTTGCCTGCGCAGAAGTCTGCTTGTGCAACAATGGCATTCAAAATGTTAATTCAATTCTTACATGAAAGTTCAATTTTCTTAGTAATTTCATAAGCGTGGTAGATGAAATCATATCTATAACTCATGGTGATTGGAACAGGAGATGAGCTCTGCATTGGACCAGTTTCTGGTATGCCCAAAACAGTGCAGATGTCTTTAAGATCTTGGTTAGAGACATGAACAAAAGTGCATTCTATTGGGTAACCCAGGCCTCTTTTCCTGAGTAAATAGTAGCAATAATCTTTGAATTCAGTCTCCGGGTAATCAACATACTCGTGTTTGAAGGATTGGAAATCCCAGGAGGCTTCAGTCCCCAGCACCATCCAGGAGAGCAAAACCAAGAGCAGCCATAAAGGACAGGGCCCCTTGGCAGCCAGGGCTCACTGTGGCTCTGGGTGGTTGTTCTGCGCAGAAAAAACAGGAAATGGTGTAAAGTTCAACAGGGCATTATCATGCTTTCCCTTTTTCCATCAGATTTTTTATATAACCCACTTCCCAGGAAATATCAAGGGAAAATCTGAAAAGGGCTATGACTGCCTTGCTCAAATTGTAATCTTAATTCCCTCATTAGGTGGTTATGAGGCTGCAGTCAGACATTGGCCCATCTACTTCAGTACAGTGGTACATCAGAAGTCAAAGGGAATCTGTTCCTGAACTCCGTTCAACTTCCAAAATGTTCAGAAACCAAGGCAGGGCTTCTGATTGGCTGCCCTGTGCCTCCCTGCCCACCAGTCAGGGAAATATCTCCCGCAGAGACACCTCTGACCTTGGGGTTGATGTTATATTGATGCCATTTGAAGATGTCACACTTCCAAGTTGACTTGGAAGTATGAGTCCCATGTGGGTCTGAATATCCCCACATGCTTTCAAGGGGAACATTTGTCAAGGGGAACATTACCTCAAGCTCAAACCTTAATGACCTTGCATCAGGTGCTGTTCCGATGTTTGTGATCTCATCATTTCCAGCACACGCCTGTACTTTATTTCAAATTAAGCTCTAATTAACAGGAGTACATGTGCTTCTTAATGGCAGTGTTGGAGGGCTTTTGGCAGGCGAAGTGCTTTTGCACAATCTATGAATGAAAATATTGCATCCACTGTGGATGTAGCAAGATAAATGTTGGTGTCTGTTCAGGTCTTCAAGCTAGTCTCGTGAGTCATGTGAGTGTTCCAGATATAGAATGAGCTTTTTCCTAACATGGAATTCCTAACATGGAATTCTGGCGAAGTGCTTTTGCACAATCTATGAATGAAAATATTGCTGGTTTTTTTGTGTGGACATGCATAGTCCCCCCAACCTCTGGACGGCCCCCCGAGTGGTATAATGACTCAAGACAATGTGCAATGGGATTAAAATTGGCCACAACTTTATTATGTTTCAGATGAAGGTAGACTTTGGATTAGGCATTGGGCGTTATCCCTCCCAGTCTGGGGATCTGGGGAACATCAGGGTTACGTCACTGTCGCAGGGGAGAGCAACGACAACCTGTACGTGTACGGCCAATGCCTTCCCTCAAACAACCCCTTTAACGGGGAACTGTGTGATCGACACTTCCTATCTAGGGAAATAGACTAAAGGATTCCACCCAAGGCCTGAAAACGCCAACGTTGTGATGTTTTGCTACGAGAAAGGCAAAACCTGCCAATGCAGGGAAATTCCTTTCTTGCCATTCGACAGCGACCTTGATGTAGCAATGCCCATGTACCTGTGGAGAAAAGGTTAACCTGAAAAAGAAGGCATAACTGAGGGTGGGTAGGGTGGGAGAAGCTTGAGCCAACTGATGATTCCTAGGTAACTTCCTCCTCCTATTGTGTGGATAGGGTGGTCCCTCCCCCTACCTGGCCTGATCACCTTGGCAACGCCTCCCCAGGTGGGATTGGGCAACCGGCAGAGGTTCTACAATTGGCCTTATTTTTAATTAAGTATGGGCTGTAGCTAAAGAAAAACATTAATTCTGGAAATTAAAGCCTGGAACCTCAGACATCTTGGCATCCACTGTGGATGTAGCAAGATAAATGTTGGTGTCTGTTCAGGTCTTCAAGCTAGTCTCGTGAGTCATGTGAGTGTTCCAGATATAGAATGAGCCTTTTCCTAACATGGAATTCAGCTCTTTTGACTGCTGCACTCTGGGTTGACATGGGATTGCCATATTTCAGAAACAAAAACCAGCAGGACACCCTCAAATTGTTGAGCTTTCTTTAGGAAGACCCAATTTTCTCCAAAAGTACCATTTTTTTATCTGCTTTTGAACACATTTTTAAAAGAAAAGCCTGACTAGTTTTTCAGATGCCTTTTAATTGAATAACTTTCTAAAGAGATGCCTGAAGCAACTGATATTATAGTTGAGAAGTCTTGTATATTTTGTTATCTTTTACTCCAATAAGACCCTTTTATCCTAACTAGAACCCAGTACAATGTATGTCCCTGGTTGCTTATTAAAATCCAGGCTCATTTCTAACTCTTCCACCTTGTGACTCAGATAAGCAGACATGGAATACAGTGGAACCTCCGTTTTCGACCGTAATCCATTCCGGAAAACCGCTTGACTTCCAAAACTTTTGAAATCCAAGGTGCAAATGGCGGCCTGCAGATTTAATTGAAAAACTGAGAAACACTCAGTGGAAGCCTTTCGACTTCCAAGGTGCATTCGAAAACAGAAGCATTTACTTCCGGGTTTTTGGCGTTCCAAAGCCAAAACATTTGACTTCTGAGACGGTCGAAAACCAAGTTTCCACTGTCCTTTGGTTATGGGCATTGCTCTGATTTATTGCTGAATGCAATAAACTTACTTGGTTTATGTTGACAGAATTGTACTCAGAAAAGGAGCCACTTCGTTGGGAAACGAGGGACACTTCTCAACATCCCTTATGAAACTCCAACATGTACAGATGTACAAAAAGAAATCTTAGGCGGGGAAAACCACAGCCTAAGATGTAAAAGCAAAATTCAAGATGTTCCCTGAGACTGGCACGGGGGCAAAATGGAGTAGGAGAATGTAACAACTGGTTGCCTAGATCAATGAGTGAAAGCACTCCACAGTGCAACAGTTTATTGCAGGATGAGTTCCAGAAGACACAGGATGGCTCCAGCAAAGGCTGTTTTCCTAATCTAGGACCCGCAACTGGCAGGATCCAGAAACCCCGGGAAATATCAAGATTTCGCTTGAGTTGGACCCACCATCTTCGCTAAGTCCTTAAATCCCCTTTGCAACATTCATGTCAACTAGTTTTTGCATAGTTTTTGTATGTTGCGGCTTATTGTCCTCAATGTGTGAGTTTCCAGGCCTTTCTGACTTTGCTAAAATAAACATTTTCCCTGCATAAACAGGACAGTGTGTTTTATTCTTGTTTGTTCAGAAAACTCTGGCTTAAGTATACAAAGTCTCACAGACAGGAGAGGGGCAAATATGAGTGGGAGTACATATTTCTTTTCTGCAAAATCCATTTTCCTTGGTCCCATCAAAAGGGGGAGAAAGGGGGTCCTAATAGCTCCCAGCATATCTTTTAAAATGTTTTGGGGAGAGTAAGCTTAACTTCCATGAGTCCTCAGTTTTCTGTTTTGCCACCATTGCTATTTTTATTAATAATTATTAATTGATTGATTAATTCATTAAATTCATATACCACCCTTCATCCAAAGATCTCATGGCAGGTCACTGCACAAGAATACAAAAGAAAACTATGAAATACATAATAAAAACAACAACAAGATAAGCCTATAACCTCCCCCACACACAAACATATTTTTAGTGTGTTTGTTTTGGGTTTGTTTGTTTGTTTGTTTGTTTACTTACTTACATTTCACCTTCCCCACAGAATTGGGACTCTCTGAGGCTCACTATAAATAAAACAAACACAGAAAAATCCCACGGATACCTATACCTTGGTTTTATTACTTCAAGCACTGGCATACCCCCAACAAACTCTTTCTCCATTCATTCATTCATTCATTCATTCATTCATTCATTCCCAGTTATCTGCAAAATCCCATATCTTCACTGTAAGCAGTGGTGTAGCATGGTCAAGGCCACAGGGTTGGGTTCCATAGTTGCCATATTCTTAGGGGTGCAAAAATTTTAAAGAAAGGAAAGAAAACAGTAATAATAAATAATAAATAGTCATCAGCTTGATAATAAGAAACCCCTTGGGGGGCACTGAAGGGTGTCACCAAGTGGGTGGGGCAGGAAGTGGGGAAAGAGAATTAAGAACAACTCTAGGAGCAAAATAGTAACAAAAGAAAAGAAAGGAGCTGTAATATGCTATCGAGAGTGCATATTAAAAGAAAAGAGGAGGCATTTCCCTGCCAGACCTGCAAATGTAGCTTGTTTGTATTGGTTAAAAGAATGGATTACATGGGGGATTATAATGGTGTCACCTCAATAGAATTACACAGAAGAGAAAGAGGGAAGAATCAAAAGAAGGGAGACTACCACAATGATTATTTCAGATGGCAGAGATTTTAAACTTAAAGAATCCATGGAGCTATAAATACTCGATTGAGAAACAATATATGTATTATTCAGTCCAAGCAATCAGCAGGAAGAATTTATAGGATTTGGATTTTAAATAATCTAACTTTGAAAATTAGAAAAGTAGAACTACAAGCTAAATCAATATCATATCACAACTCAATTATGTTAGAATTAACTATTAACAGGAAAATAAATGAGAGATGGAGAATGAATGAAAAGTTACTAAACAATGAAAAGGTATTGAATAAAGGTCAAGACCTCTTAAAAGAGTTCTTTGAAATAAATATTGCTCAGGAAACAGATACTAGCGTAACATGAGATGCAAGTAAGGCCTTTATAAGAGGTTATTACATACAGCAAAATGCCATACAAAAAAGAAACAGAGAAGGAAAAGTGGGACAAATTAAAAAGAAAATATACATGAATGAAAAATGAAGAATGAAGAAATGCTAGCTAAAGACCATAGCTCAACAATGATTACAAAATATATGCAGAAATCATGGCCAATAGATTAAACACTTATAATTGAAACCAAGCAAAAAAGCAGCCTTCATATTTGTAGAAGCTGGGAAGGCATTTGACAAGTTATAATGGAAATTCCTGGAAAAAATTATGGAACTGATGGCAATGGGGGAGTGTTTTACCATGGTTTTGGAACTACTTAATCAGAACATTAAAAAGGACCAGGGAATAAAAGGGATAAAATTAGGCAATAATTTTTTTAAAGTCAAGGCATTTGTGGATGACTTAATATTAATGGTGGAAGATCCAGAATAAAGTATCTTTAAAACCCTTGGGAAAATGTTAGATTTTGGCAAAGTCTCCAGTTTTAAACTTAATAAATCTGAAACAAAATTAATGCTTAAAAATATATGGCATCAGGAGAAAAAGGAATTACAAGAAAAAATATACAAAATATACAAATTACAATCAAATATGTGCTGGAGATGTCATGGGGTAGAGGGAATGAAGTATCAAGTATAGTGGTGATGTGGGAAAATTAAAAAAAATCTGGAGTAATATTGGTTTGGAATTAAAAAAAATAAATGTTTAAAACATCTTTTGAGAAAAAGCCGGAAGCATTTCTATTAGGTATAGTTTTAAGAGACATCCAGGTGATAAGAAAAAAGTGTTCTTATGGGCCACAGCTGCAGCCAGAGTAGTGATAGCTAGAAATTCAAAAGGGGATGCTGTCCCCGCAGTAGCAGAGTGGCAAAATAAACTTTGTGAATTTATAGAATTGGCCAAAATGAGAGCAGCTATAAGGTTGAAAAGTGACTAATAGGGAATATGTATTTAACTTTAACACAATATTAAAGGAATGGAAAACAGTGGAAGCTGAGCACAGGTGGAGGGAAGTCACAATGATACAAATACAGTACAACAGTAAAAGGTAAAGGTACCCCTGCCCGTATGGGCCAGTCTTGCCAGACTCTAGGGTTGTGCGCCCATCTCACTCAAGAGGCCGGGGGCCAGCGCTGTCCGGAGACACTTCCGGGTCACGTGGCCAGCGTGACATCGCTGCTCTGGCAAGCCAGAGCCGCACACGGAAACGCCGTTTACCTTCCCGCTATTAAGCGGTCCCTATTTATCTACTTGCACCCGGGGGTGCTTTGGAACTGCTAGGTTGGCAGGCGCTGGGACCGAACAACGGGAGCGCACCCCGCCGCAGGGATTCGAACCGCCGACCTTTCGATCGGCAAGCCCTAGGCGCTGAGGCTTTTACCCACAGCGCCACCTGTGTCCCAACAACAGTATACAACAGTATAAGTAAGGAAAGTAGATAGATAGATATAGACATATATATACAGTATGTATTGTACAGAATGAAAAAATTTGTAATTGATTATGTTAAGGAAAAATTATATATATATGGATAATGTAGACATTCTAGACTTAAAATTGGGCAGGAAGCCATGTCTTTAGTATGGGAAGGTGAAAATTTATAAAAGTTTTATGAAACATACTCTTAGGAAAAAACTGTATAGAGCTTAGGAGAAATGTAAAAATCTGCTGGAAAGGAAAACAACTTCATGGCTATCTCTTATCAAGGTCATTATAATTAAGAGAGTTAATATGGATCGACAGTGGGCATTTTACAGGGAATTGCTGTTCCCAAACAGTTTGAGAACCAGAATTTTAGATTTCAAGTTGTATTGGCTACCCTACTAAAACCCCCAAATTTCATCACCTGCAAAAGTCTCAGGTCCTCCTGCTCCCTACTTGTCAGGGATGTGGCTGAACTGAATGCCTGGGAAGAGTCTGGCTCTAGAGATGAAGGAATGTCAGAGATGAGAGGGAGCCAGAGTCTGCAGCCACAGACAGAGCAGGAGTTGGTTAGTTCAGCACCCCTTCATCAATTGTTCCCAGATTAAGATAGAGCAGCACACTTGGAAAGCTCGCAGGCAGCAGTAGAGGAGGAGATAGATGACATTGAGGAGGTTGCTATGCAACCAGGAAGGGGGCAGCATTTAGAGGGCTCTTCGTTTCGTGTTGGGGGGAGTTCACCCACCTTCTCCCCAAAACAAAAGAGCCAAAAAGGTTAAAATGCAACAGAAATACAAGAGTGGATGGACTGGGCTTTGGCGCCCTTCATGCTGTGAAAGGGGTGGGGACTCAAAGTGACCAACTCGTAGCTAAGAGTGGCAGGCTCGTAGCTGCTCTCTGGATGTTAATTGTGAATAAATGTGTCGTATAACTGCCAGAGACTCGTTAATTCTTATCGGGTTTTGCTTGCCTGCCTGAGATCATTACACTATTTGATGAAAATCATGCAATCACATGTCAACCCAGGGTGCAGCAGTCAAAAGAGCTGGATTCCATGTTAGGAAAAGGCTCCTTCTATATCTGGAAATATTCATGCTTGGACTTGTGGATCGAGGGCCCGACCCCCGCTATGTGAAATAAGCACACAAGGACACGTGATGTAAGGTTAATGGGCAAGAAAAGGCCACAACTTTATTGATTACAGCAGTGAAAAGGTATTGGCTTAGGCATTGGATGACTATAGGAGGTGGGTTTATTCAACAGTAGGTGGAGCCTGTTGATGCCAATCCAACTATAGGCTCACCCCTGATGTCACCGAGGGTCGTGCCATGGCCTCCCGCCAAGCAGGCATCTGACGGAATACACGACCGCCAGATTCCTTTAACGGAATAACCCACGGTAGATAGCATAGGCGATGGCCACACCTAGCCCTTGACACACATGAATCCAATGCCTAACCTACCCACCAATACCACAAAAGTTGTGACGATTGCTACGAGGTAGGCGAAAAAACCAAAAAGCCTAATGCCAAATTGAAAACTTCCTACCAGGCCCCCCAGACAACCGGGGCGACCAACCTAAGGTCCATAGCAAGGCCAAAAACCTAGACCCTGAGCTAAATGGGAGTGGAGGGTGGGTGACTCGCTGCAGGACGACGACGACTGAGGAGGAGGCAGAGCTGGCCCCGCAGCATTAAGCTGCTAAACACGCCCCCTGGAGACACCTGGTTGGCTGCCTCTGGTGGGCGTGGGCGCCAGCCAGGTGAGGAGGGGCGGGGGCTAAGGCCCCCGGCCAGGAGGCGGAGCTCGGGCTCCTGCCCACAACCACTCCCCTCTCTTCCAGGGAGGAGAGTCTTTACCAATCAATGTACTGAGTTCCAAAACATGGATGTGTAGCAATAAAAAACAGCAGCCATATTTACCTGAAGAAAATCTATTTACATTTTGTACTGGGAGCTAATTCCTGTCAGTGGTTTCCCAGAACAGTCACATGACTCAAGGAACTAGCTTGAAGACCTGAACAGACACCAACGTTTATCTTGCTACATCCACATTGGATGCCAAAATGTCTTAGGTTACAGGCTTTAATTTTCAGAATTAATGCTTTTATTTAGCCCATACTTAATTAAAAATAAGGCCACTTATAGAACTTAGGTAAGACAGCAGAAAACCTCGTGTTCTGCAGGGGAACCAAGCAATATTTTCATTCACATATTGTGCAAAAGCACTTTGCCTGCCAAAAACCCTCCAACGCTGCCATTAAGAAGCACATGTTCTCCTGTTAATTAGAGCTTAATTTGGATTAATGTGCTGGAAGTGATGAGATCACAAACTGCGGAACAGAACCAGCTGCAAGGTCATTAAGGTTTGAACTTGAGGTAACACTTCATTCGGTGCAAAAAGACGGTGTGGGAGTAGGGGAGCCTACAGTTTCTTCATATAAAGTTTTCTTCTCTACATTTATGATTCAGCAATCATAATTCAGAATTAATGTTTTCATTTAGCTACAGTTCATACATAATTAAAAATGAGGCAACTTGTAGAACGTAGATAAGACCACAGAAAAACCTAGTTTATGGGCTGGCAGCCAGTAATATTTTCATTCATAGATTGTTGCCGACATGCTATTAAAGCAAATGTTGTTGCGGTCTGCTACATTAATGTGTTTACTATGTGTGACCCATAGTGGGTAAAACATAGCCACATTTATTATTATTTTTAATTGATGCCAATCATTATAGAGGTTGATTCTGGCATAGGGAAAGCATTCCGGTAACAGGTAGGCTGCCTTCTGGTCAATATCTCATCCTCTTCCCATTGGCCACAGGCTGGAAGGGAGTTACCAGGCATCAAGGTCCACCCTGGTAGAAGCCATTTCCACAAAGCCCATCTTGCAGCGGTCATGTTTCTCAGTTGTGAATTAATACCTTTCTGTTTTCCTGGCCCTCTCTCTTGTGATTCAGATAAGCTAGCTGTGAATACTTCTGAACCCCACTTGAATGTCCCACCATTATCTCCAGCTTACACTGGATGGCACATCCTCCTCATTCATCATTTGCAGGGAGCCTAGCCACCAACCCCCCATCAAATGAAGCCACACTAGGCTCAATCCCTGCCTTCCTTCTATAGTTTTGTAAGGCTTGTTCACACAGGAGCAAAGTCTAGATTTCCATTAGCCGGTCTTGTGGCATCCCTGTGACATCCTCCCCATCTCTGGGTTGCCCTGGACATTTCCTACTAGGAGTGTTTAAAACACACACACACACACACACACACACACACACACACACACTGCATAGTCCCTAATGGTAGGATTGGGACCCCAGGGGAAAATGTCTGGGGCAAGGTAGAGAGTATGCCAGGTGTACCTCCCTACTTTAATGGGGAGGAAATGTTCATACAGATCCACATTGTGCTTTGGAGCTGAACCACAGGGTCAAAACATCAAGAGACGAGGCCATGTCTATAATCAACATAGTACAGCTTTCAAAATCTGAACAGACATCTCTTTTAAAAGTTAGTGTTTTCTCTTCCAGGGAGACACCTTTCATCAGGTAGGGAGCAGGAGGACCTGATACTTCTGCTGGTGCTCAAATCTGGGTTGCTATTTTTTTAGTAACGGTAGCCAATACAACTAGAAATCTAAAATTCTGCTACTTGGAAGGAATTTGGAAAAATTATTTTGATGAGTGAGAAAAGCACAGAACTGGTAGTGCTGTGAGAAAAACAAATGGAAGTGGACCACAGACATTTTCATGGATTTTTAATGTTCATATTTTATTGACATAATTTCAGTTGTAAAGAAATAGTGATACGGTGGAAAAAAGGGGGAAAGAACAAAGCTGTATATAAGAAATATATATTCCATGTCTGCTTATCTGAGTCACAAGGTGGAAGAGTTAGAAAAGCGGCCGGGTTTTAATAAGCTACCAGGGATACCACAAATAACTGCTTGATCCCACAGCAGCAATAATCATGAGAAAAGGAAGGAGATCATACTTTTATATTATAAAAAGCGAGGTAGGAGATGAGCAGTGGGACACAGTGGAGGCCCAAAGTGATCAGAGTCGCCTTTTCACCCTCAAGAAGGAAGAAATCCTGGTGGCAATTCAATGGTGACTTGTGAGCATGTAAAATATTTATTTGCTTATGTAAAAGGACTTCTTCAACTCCTCCTCCTTGCAATCCTCTTGCCTTTGCCCAGACCTGCCCTGAAAGATTGGGGGACTACCTTGAGAGGTTTCTTGAGAGGGATGCAGTGCAGGAGGGGGAAAGTGTAGGGGGCTGCTGAGTGTCAGAGAGGATAGTGGTGGACGTTTGTTGCCTGAGTAGAAGTCTGCTTGGGCAACCATGGTATTCCATATCTTAATTCAATTGGGATTCTGTTCTCACATGAAAGGGAAATTTTCCCAGCATGTTCATCAGCGAAGTAGAAGTCATCAAATCTAAAACACAGGGTGATTGGAACAGGAGATGAGTTCGACTTGGGACCAGTTATTGGTTTGCCATGAAAAGTCAGACATTGGCCCATCTACTTCAGAACAGTGGTACATCAGAAGTCAAAGGGAATCTGTTCCTGAACTCCGTTCAACTTCCAAAATGTTCAGAAACCAAGGCAGGGCTTCTGATTGGCTGCCCTGTGCCTCCCTGCCCACCAGTCAGGGAAATATCTCCCGCAGAGACACCTCTGACCTTGGGGTTGATGTTATATTGATGCCATTTGAAGATGTCAGACTTCCAAGTTGACTTGGAAGTAT